>NC_060143.1:467291958-467639041 GCF_021461385.2 Schistocerca piceifrons
CAAACACGCCGATGTTGTGATGTGAACCACCTCGGCATTCGAATAAAGGAAGGGGATGGATCAGCAATCGTAAATGTTGCCCTAGCGAACTTACGTATTTAAGAAAGTGTCAGTTTTCTATAAAGCTTCATAACGTTTGTAAGCTGGTGATTACACGGTATGGACAAAAATAGGGAAATACCGCGAGAAATCCAGATACTAGCCAAGTCTGCAGTGTATGATGTTATGGTTGACAATTAAAGACACCTACGCAATGTTGTGTCAGTCGTGATCAGAAAAGTGTTCTGTATGCTTGTGAGGGAGTCCATTCGGTAGTGGGCGAATTGTTGGTGCCTGTATGGTGGTGCGACCGTAACCAAGACGACTAAAGTGTTTGTTTTTCAATGCGCACCGTGTCTACGTCTACATCTACATGAATACGCTGCAAATCACATTTAAGTGCCTGACAGAGGGTTCCTCAAACACCTTCACAATTCCCTATTATTCCAATCTCGTAAAGCGCGTGGAAAGAACGAACTTCTATATCTTTCTGAACGAGCTCTCATTCGCCTTAATTTATCATGATGTTCGTTTCCCTCTATTTAGGTCGGCGTCAGCAAAATATTTTCGCAATCGGAGGAGAAAGTTGGTGATTGGAATTTCGTGAGAAGATTACTTCGCAAGGAACTACGCCTTTGTTTTAATGATGTCCATCCCAAATCCTGTATCATTTCGCCATAATACAAAACGTGCTGCCCTTTTTTTTAACTTTTTCGTTGAACCCCGTCAATCCTATCTGGTAGGGATCCCATAACGCGCAGCAGTATTCTAATAGAGGACGGAAAAGGGTAGTGTAGGCGGTCTGCTTAATATATCTGTCACGTTTCCTAAGTGTCCTGCCAATAAAACGCATCCTTTGGTTAGCTTTCCCCACAACATATTCTGTGTGTCCCTTCCAATTTAAGTTTTTCGTAATTGTAATTCCTAGGTATTTAGTTGAATATACAGCCTATAGGTTTGACTGATTTATCGTGTAATCGAACGGATTCGCTTTAGAACTCACGTGGATGACCCCACACTTTTCGTTACTTAGGATCAATTACCACTTTTCACAGCACACATATATCTTTTCTAAATCGTTTTGCAATTTGTTTTGATCTTCTGATGACTTTACTAGTCGATAAACGGCAGCGTTATCTGCAAAGAACCTAAGACGGTTGGTTAGATTGTCTCCCAAATCGTTTATACAAATAAGGAACAGCAAAGGGCCTATAACACTACATTGGGGAACGCCAGAAATCACTTCTTTTTAACTCGATGACTTTCCGTCAATTACTACGAACTGCGACCTCTCTGACAGGAAATCACGTATCCAGTCACATAACTGAGACGATATTGCATAGGCACGCAATTTCACTACAAGCCGCTTGTGGGGTACAGTGTCAAAAGCCTTCCCGAAATACACAAGAACGATGTTTTCTAAATCCGTGTTGACCGCGTGTCAATACACCGTTTTCTTCGGGGTACTTCATAATGTTCGAACCCAATATATGTGCCAAAATCCCTCTGCGTTAATGATAGGACCTGTAATTTAGTGGATTACTCCTGCTATCTTTCTTGAATATTGACGTGACCTGTGCAACTTTCCAGTCTTTGGGTACGGATCAATCGTCGAGCGAACGGTTTTCGAAGATCTACACACATAAAAAAAGTTTTGCATCACCTCGGTTCCGAGAGTTCCGGAACCTGTACAGAAAATTGGAATAGAGATCAAAATAAACATCATTTCCACCCATTTAATTTCTCATGAAAACCACACATTGCATGTTATATCACCATACAACGAGACCTTCAGAGGTGATGGTCCAGATTGCTGTACACACCGGTACCTCTAATATCCAGTAGCACGTCCTCTTGCATTGATGCATGCCTGTATTCGTCGTGGCATACTATCCACAAGTTCATAAAGGCAGTGTTAGTCCAGATTGTCCACTCCTCAACGTCGATTCGGTGTAGATCCCTCAGAGTGGTTGGTGGGTCACGTCGTCCATAAAGAGCCCTTTTCAATCCATCCCAGGCATGTTCGATAGGGTTCATATCTGGAGAACATGCTGGCCACTCTAGTAGTTATCCTGAAGGAAGTCATTCACAAGATGTGCACGATGGGGGCGCGAATTGTCATCTATAAAGACGAATGCTTCGCTAATATGCTGCCGATATGGTTGCATTATCGGCCGCAGGATGGCACTCACGTATCATACAGCCGTTACGGCGCTTTCCATGACCATCAGCTACGTAAGTCGGCCCCACATAATGCGATCCCAAAACCGCAGGGAACTTCCACCTTCCTACACTCGCTGAACAGTGTGTCTAAGGCGTTCAGCCTGTCCGGGTTGCCTCCAAACACGTCTCCTACGATTGTCTGGTTGAAGGCATATACGACAGTCATCGGTGAAGAGAACGTGACGCCAATCATTAGCGGTCCATTCGGCATGTTGTTGGGTCCATCTCTGCCGCGCTGCATCCTGTCGTGGTTGCAAAGATGAACCTTTCCATGGACGTCGGAGTGAAGTTGCGCTTCATGCAGCCTATTGCTCTGAGTCGTAACACGACGCCCTGTGGCTGCACGAAAAGCATTATTCAACATGATGGCGTTGCTGTCAGGCTTCCTTCGAGCCATAATCAGCAGGTAGAGATCATCCACTGGAGCAGTAGGCCTTGGGCGGCCTGAGCGAGGCATGTCATCGACAGTTCCTGTCTCTCCGTATCTCCTCCATGTCCTAACAACATCGCTTCGGTTCACTCCGAGACGCTTGGACACTTCACTTGTTGAGAGAGCCCTTCCTGGCACAAAGAAACAATGCGAACGCAATCGAACAGCGGTGTTGACCGTCTAGGCTTGGTTGAATTACAGACGATCCGTGTGCCTCTTTTCTGGTGGAATGACTGGAACTGATCGGCTGTCGGACCCCCTCCATCTAATAGGCGCTGCTCATGCATGGTTGTTTACATCTGTGGGCGGCTTTAGTGACATCTCTGAACGGTCAAAGGGACTGTGTCTGTGATACAATATCCACAGTCAACGTCTATCTCCTGGAGTTCTGGGAACCGGGCTGAGGCAAAACTTTTTCTGATGTGTGTATATTGCATACAGGGGAGCGGTAAAACATCATCCTCTAAGTCACAACGCGAAAAAAAGTGTGCATCGAGTGATCGTGAAAGACACTCATTCAAGCGGGATTCTGACGAAAACTAAGAGGACGACGGTTCCAAAAGCCACTGCAGAATTGAATGTCGCTCTCGCAACTCCTGTCAGCATAAAAAAAAATAGAGCAATGCAAATATCCATAATTGGAGCAAATGGTGCTGATCGTGAAACTTGGGCAATGGAAAAGTGGAAGACAGTCATTTGGTCGAACGAGTGCTATCTCACACTGTTTCCAACTTCTCATGGCGAAGATTCGGTGATGATTTGCGCAGCCATCTCGTGGTATTCCATGGGCTACATGATTCCTCTACAAGGTCACATTACTGCCAATCATTATTTGACCATTTCGGCTGGTCAAGTTGTAAGAGGTGTATTGCTCATTCGCTGCCTGCGATATGCAAGGTCTCTGACCAGAGAGCAGTGTTGACTGCAGTAGGAACTGTGTAGCTGTAGCAGTAAGTTGTGTCTAGTCTGATGTCTGCTCTGGTCTGGTATGGTGTATCGTGTTGGCTGGCCCGGTCGCGGTGCAGCGATGTCGGAGCCTGAGTATTATTGTATACGGTAAAAAGAAGCCTCGGACATATGTGGTAATGTTATCTCAAGTCCCATGTAAATGTTTTAAAAATCTCGTAATAATAATCTTTGTCATAAAAAGTGACTTTTAACAACCATTCATTTCAATTTAAAGAGTTTACTTATTTCTGCCATCCATGATCATCCCGATTATTGCAATAGAAAAATCAGTTGCTTCCTTTCATAAATGACAGATAGGTCGGCCAGCATTGCACAGAGCTGTGCCGGAAAAATTTATTGTAAGAGCAGATTATTCCGGTGACTTCATTGAGGTAAGAATTTTTCTTTTTTTTTATTCAGAATGATCTTTCAGGGCCATGACGTAGCACTGCTGACGTCCAAAATTTACCAGGTTAAATTCACAGTCAGTTATTGAAAAGTCATGAGTGACAATTTAATTGAGAGGTTAGTTACACTGTATTATCACCAGGTTACTGAATTTATTTTTTTTGTTCGGACGTTGCACTGAATGTGAATGACATAATTATAATTTTTACTGTTGTGAAGTTTAGGAATTTTGCTGTTTTGAGGTTACACTAAACGTGAATATTATTCATATTATTTATTTTATTTTGTGGGGATGTTACAAAGTCCATTCCGTGGCACAATGTTTGTTCTCCAGTGCTGATGCTGTGTTACAAGAGGATAGGAGCCATGTTGACGCAGCTCGCATCATCCTGCACTGATTTCACGTCAACTGTCGCATCGCCACGGCCGTCACCATTCAGCAGACATGAATGTTGTTGATTCTGTGTGGTCTTATATGGAGAGAAGGGTGCGTGATCGCTGTTCATGTCTTTCACCATTACCTGAAATTTCCACTATTTTACAGGAAGTATGGCATACGATTTTCCTGAAAAAATTTTTTTTGAGTCATCAGTCTACTGACTGGTTGATGCCTTGCGCCAAGAAACTCCTCTATTGTGCCACCAGACTTCATTATTCTCTGAATGTACGCCAATCTCTGTCTTCCTCTACAGTTTTTATTGTCTACTGCTGCCTCTAATGCCATTTAAGTTATTCCTTAATGTCTTAAAAGATGTAATAACATCTCGTTCCTTCTTCTTGTCATCGTTTTTAATATTTTCCTTTCCTCACCGATTCAGGTGAGAACCTCCTCATTCCTTATCTTATCAGTCCGCCCATTTTCAACATTCTGCTGTAGCGCCATATCTCATAGACCTCGATTCTCTTATGTTCCATGTCTGTCCGTATCTCACTGCCACACAATTCTGAGCTCCAAACGTACTTTCTCAAAAAATTCTTCCTCAAATTAATAACTATGTCTGACACTAGCAGACTTCTCTTGGCCAGGAATGCCCTTTTTGCCAGTGCTTTCCCGCTTTTCATGTCCTCTTTGCTCCGTTCTTAAGTTATTTTGCTGCCTAGGTAGCAGAATTACTCAATTTCGTCTACTTCGGGGTCCTCAGTTTTGATATTCAGTTTCTCGGTGTTCTCATTTCCACTCCTTCTTCTGACTTTCGTCTTTCTGTCATTTACTCTCAATCCATATCCTTTAGTTATTGGACTGTACATTCCATTTAACACATTCTGCAAACCATCTTCACTTTCGGTCAGTATAGCAATATCATCAGCGAAGGTTATCATTGATATCAAAATGGTTCAAATGGCTCTGAGAACTATGGGACTAAACATCTGAGGTCATCAGTCCCCTAGAACTTAGAACTACTTAAATCTAACTAACGTAAGGATATCACATGCATCCATGCCCGAGGCAGGATTCGAACTTGCGACCATATCGGTCGTGCGGTTCCAGACTGAAGCGCCTAGAACCGCTCGGCCACACGGCCGGCATCACTGATATCCTTACACCCTGGATTTCAATTCCACTATTGGATCATTCTTTTATTTCCGTTATTGCTTCTTCGATGCATAGATTAAACAACAGGGGCGAAAGACTACACCCCTGCCTTACACCATTTTCAATCCGAACACTTCGTTCTTGGCCTTCCAGTCTCATTGTTCTCTCTTTGTTCTTGTACACGTTGTGTATTACACGACTTTCCCTATAGCTTAGCCTCATTTTTTTGAAAGTTTTTAACATCTTGCACCGTTTTACATTGCCCAACCCTCTTTCAAGGTCGACAAATCGAAAGAATGTATTTTGATTTGTGTTGAACCTTGCTTCCCTAAGGCCGAACCGATCGTCATCTCACATATCCTCAATTTTGTTTTCCATTCTTCTGCACATTATCCTTGTTAGCAGTTTGAATGCATGAGCTGTTAAGCTCACTGTGCGATAAATTTCGCACTTATCGGCTCTTGCTGTCTTTGGAATTGTATGCACGATGGTTTTCAGAAAGTCTGATGGTATATCGTTGGTGTCATACATTCTATACGCAAACGTGAATAGTCGTTTTGTTGTCATTTCCCCGAATGATTTTAGAAATTGGATGGAATGTTATCTATACCTTCTGTTTTATTTGATCGTAAGTTGTACAAAACTATTTAAAATTCTGATTCTAAGAATGGATCCCCTCTCTCTTCCCTGTCGACTCCTGTTTCTTCTTCTATGACGTCTTCTCCTTCGTAGAGGCCATCATTGTACTCTTTCCACTTATCCACTATCTCCTCTGCGTTTAACAGTGGAATTCCCATTGCACTCTAAATTTTACTGCCCTTGCTTTTAATCTATATGCTGAGTCAGTCCTTCCGAAAATCATTTCTTTTCGATTTCTTCAGATTTTTCATGCAGTCATTTTGCCTTAGCTTCCCTTCACTTCCTGTTTATTATTCCTAAATGACTTGTGTCTTTGTATTTCTGAATTCCCCTGAACATTTTTGTGCTTCATTCGTTCGTCGATCAACTGAAGTATTTCTTCTGTTATCCATGGTTCCTTCAGAGTATCCTTCCTTGTACTTACTCGTACAGTTTTCTTTCCAAATTCTGTGACTGCCCTTTTTAGTGATGTACATTTCTCTTCAACTGAATTGCTACTGAGCTATTCATTATTGCTGAGTCTACAGCCTAGAGAAATTCTAGCGTATCTCTTCATTCCTTATTACCTTCGTATCCCACTTTTTAGAGCACTGACTCATCCTGATTAGTCTCTTAAACTTGAGCTTACGCTTCATCATTACCAGATTGTGATCTGGGTCTATATCTGCAACTGAGTGAGCCTTATAATACAATATCTAATTTCGGAATCACTGCGTGACCATGACGTAACCTTCCCGTATATCTCGAAACCTCCCCCGGGCTGTGGCTAAACCATGTCTCCGTAATATCCTTTCTTCCAGGAGTGCTAGTTCTGCACCGTTCGCAGAGACTCGGTCAAGTTTGGAAGGTAGGAGACGAGGTACTGGCGGAATTAAAGCTATGCATGGTTAGCTCAGTCGGTAGAGCAGTTGCCCGCGTAAGGCAAAGGTCCCGACTTTGAGTCCCGATTCGGTAGACAATATTAATCTGCCAGGAAGTTTCAACACGAAAAGACATCTCACGTGTTCAGAATGGATCATTTATTTATCATGGTTATTTTACTTGATAACTGACATGTTCCATTATTTAGCTCAGTCGGCACAGCAGTTGCCCGCGTAAGGCAAAGGTCCCGACTTCGAGTCCCGATTCGGCAGACGATTTTAATCTGCCAGGAAGTTTCAACACGAAAAGACATCTCACGTGTTCAGAATGGATCATTTAGTTATCGTGGTTATTTTACTAGATAATTGATATCTTCCATTATTTAATTTATGGGGCAACGAATTAAATTTACTCAATTAAAGAAAAATAAACAGTGTAGTTACCAGAGAATCAACTCTGTATTAGCTCATAAATAAGTCTCGTGTTTGCACTAATGAAAGACGTGAAAGATGGACCGTAATTTGTGTAAGCAACTTGTGACTTTGCGTGAACAGTCTTTGCAGCACTAATACGTCACGTAGCCTTACAGTGATAGCGAATACTGCAATGGAAAGGGCCTGATAACTTCAAAATAATGGAAAGATACCACAAGGTAACACCACACGGTCAATCCAGCAGATGTGGTTGATCAGAGGAGGTAAAGGAGGCCTCCTCACTTTTCTGTGGAAGAAGTAGAGGTCTTAGTAGTAACAGCAATAACTGTTTTTACAATAAAGCTTTATGCATTTTTGTCGACGAGAGAGAAAGAGATTAGCCTGTGTTATTTCTTCTAAACCGCTACAGCACTATAGAGAGCAGGTCGAAGAGCGAAAGCTGAACCCTAACTTAAGGCAGCCAGAGGCGCGGAGTATCTGGCGACGCCAGAAAGCCTGCAAACACTCGGTTGCCATGGTAACCTTAGTCACCACTAGGAACATAGGACGGGATACATGCTGTCGTAGCCGTGTTGCTGTGCGCGTCGGTATCATGAGAGACCAGCAGTTGTGGTGCTGCCCCTTCAGGATACTCTTACGTTAGCTGTTCTGTGCTCACTGAAAATGGATGAAGCCCAACCTTGTACAAGGCTTGATGTAGCGTTTTCGAGTAAGAACATCATTATTTGCTTGCTGGAGCTTTCGTTCTCAAGGAGATGTGAAACCGAAAGACAAAAGAAATACTGAAGAAAGGACATCTCTCACCGGCGTTACACCTTCTTGAGAAGAGAAGTTCAAAACACGTGCATTCCAGAGTTTATGGTATGAGCAGCGCAAGTAGCTGAGCGCTTGCTCTAAGGCAAATGTTTGCTCTTAAGCACAAGAGACACCATATGATTCGCTGAGAGTTTCGAATTTCTCTAGCGATTTAGCACGGCACGCTTGTTCTAAAGATCATCTAAGTAGTTTTATTTCACATAAAAAGCTATGCAAACAAATGTTTAGTATTTCAGAGATATTTAATGAACATCACAAATTGATGAAAATCAGACACAGCAATGAAGTGAAAGTGAACATACGTCACGAAAATTTTGACTCACGTCACAATTCTTTTGTGTAAGTGGGAGATAGCATTCACAAGTCATGACGAGACAGAAGACTTCCTGAATCCATTTTTAAACTTGTGCTAAACAGAAATGAACTTTTGAAAGGAAACTGAAAGAAAATGGGCTTCTTCCAGTGATTTCCAAAATCTATAAAATACGAACTGATGGAATGTACACTACTGGCCATTAAAACTGCTACACCAAGAAGAAATGCAGATGATAAACGGGTATTCATTGAACAAATATATTATACTAGAACTGACATGTGATTACATTTTCACTCAATTTGGGTGCATAGATCCTGAGAAATCAGTACCCAGAATAACCACCTCTGACCGTAATAACGGCCTTGATACGCCTGGGCATTGAGTCAAACAGAGCTTGGGTGGCGTGTACAGGTACAGCTGCCCATGCAGCTTCAAATGGTACCACACTTCATCAGGGGTAGTGGCTGGCGTATTGTGACGAGCCAGTTGCTCGACCACCATTGACCAGACGTTTTCAGTTGGTGAAAGATCTGGAGGATGTGCTGGCCGGGGCAGAAACGAACATTTTCTGTATCCAGAAAGGCCCGTACAGGACCTGCAACATGCGGTCGTCCATTACCCTGCTGAAATGTAGAGTTTCACAGGGATCGAATGAAGGGTAGAGTCACAGGTCAAAACACATCTGAAATGTAACGTCCACTGTTTTCAAAGTGCCGTCAATGCGAACAAGAGGTGACAGAGACGTGTAACCAATGGCACCCCATACCACCATGCTGGGTGATACGCCAGTATGGCGATGACGAATACACGCTTCCAATGTGCGTTCACAGCGTTGTCGCCAAACACGGATGCGACCGTCATGATACTGTAAACAGAAACTGGATTCATCCGGAAAAATGACGTTTTGCCATTCTTGCACCCAGGTTCGTCGTTGAGTACACTATCGCACGCTCCTGTCTGTGATGCAGCGTCAAGGGTAACCGCAGCCATGGTCTCCGAACTGATAGTCCGTGCTGCTGCAAACGTCGTCGAACTGTTCGTGAAAATTGTTGTTGTCTAGCAAAAGTTCCCATCTGTTGACTCATGGATCGAGACGTGGCTGCACGATCCGTTACAGAGGTGCGGATAAGATGCCTGTCATCTCGACTGGGATCCAGCACGGCGTTCCGTATTACCCTCCTGAAACCACCGATTCCATATTCTGCTAATAGTCATTGGATCTCGACCAACGGAAGCAGCATTGTCGCGATACGTACGCATTTCTGCTCCTTACACGAGGCATTACAACAACGTTTCACCAGGCAACGCCGGTCAACTGTGTATGAGAAATCAGTTGGAATCTCTCCTCATGTCAGCACGTTGTAGGTGTCGGCACCGACGTCAACCTTGTGTGAATGCTCTGAAAAGGTAATCATTTGCATATCACAGCATCGTCTTCCTGTCGGTTAAATTTCGCGTCTGTAGCACGTCATCTTCGTGGTGTAGCAAATTTAATGTACAGTAGTGTATCAATGAGAAGCACTGTGAATATAAGATTTTGTCTGGATATAAACTCATTTATGCCTGAATTGTGGACTAAGCGACAGACATTTTAGACACGTCACAATACTCTAGTGTTGTGAGACTAGTGGACTCCAACGGCCAACATTGGAGAACATTTTCTTGGTTTTCGTGATGTTACTCCAGCTACAAGTGCCGCTGCTTTATTCGCTGTGGTAAGAGACTTGTTTCAGAATTATGATATGAAGAACGAATTGGTGGCGCAAACCAATGACGGTGTTTTTACTCCGACAGGAGAATTAAATAACCTGAAAACATAGGTCCGTGAAATTGCTCCCAAAGCTTTTTTCACTCACTGCTTTGCACGTCGCTTGGATTTAGTTTTGCAGCAGAGCTGTTCCCAATAGCTCTCTGGCTCTCCAGCTCACTCGCTTACTGCTCTGCACAGCTCGTACAGAGTGGATCGCAAAGTGACTCAAATCTCAATCTGCTCTCAGCGACCTTGGCTCACTGATTGCTTCAGCTCGCAGCGCACTTTCTTGACTCGGCGCCTCTCCATCCAAGTCGGCTCTACTGGATATAATTATTTTTCATAACATCAGAAACTCCATTTTGCAGAGTGTGGCTCAACCAAAATCAAACAGGTGAAAGGACTGAGATAGCATTTTAAGTACAAACACTCACCGTCTGACAAACTTTATCACCATAAAAAACGCTATAGATACTATGAGAAACAATTCACATTGAACAGTAATTAAAAAGAGAACAACAGTTTGGATACCAACAACAGTTATAAAATGAAACAGGGTCTTTTATCAAATTTGTATACAAGGTGTGTCATAATTAATGGCGCAAACGTATACAGTTGAAAGTACACAATACTAGAGGCATAAAAGTCTCAGTAAACATAGGGTCGAAAATGCATACCTTAACAGCTACGAGCAAGTTTTCATCTTCGATATTTTGAAGCAAATCGCTTCTACTGCAAGCTCTTTGATTTCTACATTTTGGGAGGTAGTAGTATGGACCAAAACAAGGAAAAAAAGTCCAGTAAAAATGTTCTCTAAAATGTGTTCCTTAAGAGCTATGAGCACGTGCTCATCTTCGCTACTTGGAAACACAACTCTTCTAATGAACAATTGCTTGTAACTTTTAAGGTATGCATTTTAAAGCAAATGTTTACTGGACATTTCTTTCCTGTTTTGGTCCATACTGCTACTTCCCAAAACGTAGAAAGCAAAGAGCTTGCAGTAAAAGAGATTTGCTTCACAGTATCAAAAATGAAAAATTGCTCGAAGCTAGTAAGGTATGCATTTTCGACCCTATGTTTACTGAGACTTTTTTGCTTCTACTATTGTGTACTTTCAATCGAATGCATTTACGCTATTAATTATGATACACCGTGTATTTTTTAGACAAGTTCATAAACTGCAAATCTTTTAATGTCAAATCACGACCAAATGTGATGATCATTTAAACCACAGACTGTATATGTTTTAAGAAAGGGCACAGCTTGAGAAAATAGTAACAGGTGCAAATACGTCAAGTTCTATTTTCCATTACCTTTTGACAAGAACGTTACAAACTTGCCCCACTAGGCTGATTCAACATTTAAACAATCATGATGCTCAGGTGCAATGACCTGAATTTTAGAATTAAAAATATGACATATATGAAATGTCAGGACTAGATGATATCTTTATATCTCCAGCGAGAAAAATTCCGTCACCGTAGCTAACCTTAGACAATCTGTGAAGAAACAAATTTCATATTTGATATTTGGCATCGTGGCGTTTTCTCTCCCTCCCTTTTTTTAAGGAACCTTCAGTAGAAAGGAACACCACCCCAAGCCCATCGCTCACAATTGAAAAGGCGCGACTAAAATATTCAGCAGAAATAAAGCCCTGAAGCACAAGGTATAAGCCACACAAATGCAAATTATATGCTTTTCCTATTACAAGACTGAATGGTGACATCAAACAATAAACAGAAACCATCAGGGCGATGACCTGACAACATAAGGAATTATTAAAACAATCTGTTTAAATCTAGGCACTGCACTTGCGTATTACAGTCAACTGTGGCCAAACCAAGCACGAGGTCCCAAGGCCAGTGCCGTTCAGACCCAACATTAAAGAAAATGGGGGAGGGGGTTGACTGCCACATTACATAAACTATTAAACGCAAGGAACAAGCAGTTTACAACAGGAGTAGCTTCGCACTGTAATTGAAAATACAACCTTTACTGACCGCTTAGGCCTTTGGAATGAGGAAAACCGCAGTTCCATGAAACAATTAACAGATTACAGTTACATAACTGCCGACCGGAGTGGCCGTGCGGTTCTAGGCGCTACAGTATGGAGCCGAGCGACCACTACGGTCGCAGGTTCGAATCCTGCCTCGGGCATGGATGTGTGTGATGTCCTTAGGGTAGTTAGGTTTAATTAGTTCTAAGTTCTAGGCGACTGATGACCTCAGAAGTTAAGTCGCATAGTGCTCAGAGCCATTTGAACCATTTAGTTACATAACTTGGCGCGTGGCGATCTCCTCAGCGAAGATGGTGCATGTAGAAGAGAAGGCACTACGGTCCAAAGGTCCCATAAGGTGGCATCATACATTGTTCATGACGCTGGAACAGACTAAGATGCGTCTATGTCTGGACCACCACTACACACTCAACACTGTCGCAGAAACAGCGTGCTGCTCTGTGGGTATCACAAGAGGTGGCAGAACAGAAAAATAATTCCAGAAGTACTGTCAAACGTGGACTAAGAAACCTAAAAAGCCAGAATTTGCAACTCAACTGTGAACGAGACAGGCGGGACAGTGAGACTCTTGCGTGGGTGGAACAATCACGCTCAGTTGCAAAAGTTCGATCTACCCTTTTGGAGAGGAAGTGGGTTTCTGGGGGACGAAATTCACACTAGGTGCATAAGCCACAAGGGGGCTTCATTCTGCAATCACGATTCAGATACCGTGCGCAACTAGATTATCACACGGCAATTTAATTAGGTCCGGATGACTTGAGTGAGCTCTACACTAAGAAAACCGTTTTTCACACACAATTTTCCAACTGTCCACAGTCAGTATGGCTCACCACCAATTCGGGCCACTTGACCCCGTTGTCGGCGAGAGACGATGACGTCAGCACCCGGGCGCCACTGGTCCCAGCTCACTGGTTCCAGGCAATGCCTCACTCACCCGACACCACCATCACGGCCCCTATATAAACAGCGCACTCTATACATTGCCTACGAACTCATGCAGACTAGGTGGGCAATTCGTAAAAGGAAAGGGAGGCAACACTGCTCAAATGGTTCAAATGGCTCTGAGCACTATGGGACTTAACATCTGAGGTCATCAGTCCCCTAGCACTTAGAACTACTTAAACCTAACCAACCTAAGGACACCACACACATCCATGCCCGAGGCAGGATTCGAGCCTGCGACCGTAGCGGTCACACGGTTCCAGACTGAAGCGCCTAGAACCGCTCGGCCACATCGGCCGGCGCAACACTGCTCAGCAACAGTATATGTTTACAGAACTATTTTTATATACGAGGGGCGTTCAGAAAGTAAGCTCCGATCGGTCGCGAAATGGAAACGACTATGAAAATCCGATAAAGCTTTGCACAGGTGTGTTGGGTAGTGTCTCTAGTATAACCCCAGTTAGCATCACGTCGCTCTTCTCATTTCTGAGCTCGCAGTGAGTGCGTAAAGATGTCTAGAAAATAGTGTCTGCCGCCAAGTACGAGGGCCTGGTGAGAAATTTCGCCTGAAGCTATGCAGCTAACATTACATAACTGTCGTGCTGTTTCTTCTTCAAGACAATTCTCAGCCGCATTCTGCAGGGGCAATGAAGATGCTCCTGCATCGTTTTCAAATGGAAATGTGAGATTACCCACAATACAGTCCGCAATTGTCTCCCCCTGAGTTTCATCTCTGGTCACATGAACCGCTGTCTTTGAAGACAACATTTTGACACAGACAACGAGGTGTAGGCCAGCGTGGAGAATTGGCGGAAAGCACTGGCGGCTGCCTTCTATGATGAGGCTATTGAAAAGTTGGTACAACGCTATGACAAAAGTCTAAGTCAGAACGGCGACTACGTAGAGAAGTAGCTGAAAGGTGTAGCTAATTGTTACAAGTAAAACATTTCTGATGTTCACTGTGGTTTCAATTTGGGAATCAATCGGAGCTTACTTTCTGAACAGGCCTCGTATATGCTACTGAATGTATATAATACTTCCTATTTATTTAATCTGATAGGATCACTGACTTCACGATCTCTGTTACATCGGACCATAGTTTTATACGTAATTTCCAAACTGTTAATGCATCATAGATACTTAAAAAATCGTTCTATTTTTTAATATGGTATAGCTTCTACTTTCTGCGTGTATTAGGCATTTGTCTGTTTTGCCCTCTTGGTTGAAATTATTGATCTTACTACCATTTCCTCAGTCTTCCTAAACACCTTCTGTTCACTTGATAAAATTTCGTCATCAATTCTGGTATTCCGTTGTCTTCCATTCATGTGACATAACACTTTCAATTGTTCATGATTTCCTTAATCTGGCCATTAGGCTTTCCACTCCCAGTTCTTCACCGATGTCAGCATTCATCCTCCTGTGAGATAGTGTGTAACCCAGCTACTCTTCTTAACAATCGCATCTCCAATACTTGTGTTCTTTGTTCGTTTCCTGCCGGCCGAAGTGGCCGTGCGGTTAAAGGCGCTGCAGTCTGGAACCGCAAGACCGCTACGGTCGCAGGTTCGAATCCTGCCTCGGGCATGGATGTTTGTGATGTCCTTAGGTTAGTTAGGTTTAACTAGGTCTAAGTTCTAGGGGACTAATGACCTCAGCAGTTGAGTCCCATAGTGCTCAGAGCCATTTGAACCATTTTTTTTGTTCGTTTCCTTTTGTTACAGCCCATGACTCACTTCCAAAAGTAATAGTTGGTACTGACGTCGTTTTGTAGGCCTTTCTTATTTTATTGGCTGTTCTATAGATTGCCCTGTTAACAATATTAAATCTGTCTGCTTTCTTTTGTATGCCAACTTCTGTCATGAATGAGACAGTTGCAAAGTTGAACGAGTTTACTCTTTCTATTTTCGGATCATTTATTATTATTTTGCTGGAAACTGACTCCTGGCCAGTGAAAGCCATACGTTCTTTGAGCATAAAAACAGAGTATATAACTTAGCTGGATAAAATATGAACAACTGTTTGGAGAACGTTCTCAGCTCCAAGGAAGCCACAACGTGCGATGTGCGGTGACTGTCAAGCTAGATCAATATTTTTCTGATGCTTATATGCTCAGAATCACCGATCCCTTAAATTAGTGGGAAATCAGACAATTGCTGTACCCAGCACTATGCTAATTGCTTCTGAAAAAATATGTATGCCAGTAAAGTCACTGCCCTATGAGTCTGTCTTTCCAAAGGCAGGATAAATATTCACTTAGAAAAGAAACAAACTAACTTCGAATAAAGTATGTCAAATACTGGTTGCATATATTGTCATACAAATTGTAAATAACGTCTGTAGAAACTTAAATTAGTCACAGTTATGTTACATATCTTATGTAGTTTTTTTGTCTCCAACAAGTATAGGAAAACGTAACGTGAATCAATTTACGTTAAAAACTTTCCGTATTCATATAAATATTTAGGACTTTCTTGTAATATTTTTTGTTTTTTACAGCATAAAAAGTCCTGTACTTTTAAATCTCAAAACACGTAGGTACATAAAATAAAAATATGATCAAATCAGATAAAAATATAAGTGTAGTGAGTGACCTGAACTAAAAAGGCAAGATTGCTACGTTTGATTTATTTTCGTGAATGAATGGCGAACGATGAGCCATAAAAGAGCTAGTTCATTCTAGTGTGTGAACAGCTCTGATCCAATTCCTGAAAAGAATAGTTTTCCACATCTGAAGTGACATATCTTGACAAGCTTTGCTGATGACAGTATAGGCCTCCCATTATGTATTCAAGTAGCTGAAGACGCAGATCAACCAATAAGTTTATGGTTACGTCGATGTGTTATCCGTGATGGCAGAAAAGCACTATTGGTTGAAAGGTCGCGTTAAGAGGGATCAGACCTATCACTTTAAATCCAGCCAACATAATTCTGCGTGTTTGTATATTGACAGTGCAATTTTCACAATGCCTGGGAGATCTTATATTGTGATTAGTCGTTTGTTGCGGTGATCCAAGCATCACACACTGAGTTTAGCCCTAAGCGACTCTGTCTAATGCCGTAGTTTATGGCTGTCTGTCTAATGGCTGGAGTTTGGTGATTGCTGTGAACTGGAAAAGACGAAAATGTGACACCATATTCCTTGAAAAAAATGTAGGACTTAAGCTGAAAATGGGAACTATATTTAATGAGTACGAAGGAAGGGTAGTCTTTGGAACATCAAACGTGTGATACGAAATAGTGCTTGTATTTCAAAATGCTTTTTTCTTTCATTCACTACCTTTGATCCCAATTGGACCGTCTCTGATAAAATGAGGTCTGGAGATAACACTAATCCATGTGAAAAGTGGAGAGACACGCTAATTCCAAATACACTAACAGCTAAAGCCATAGTAATAAGTGTTACTGTTTTTGATACCCCCCCCCCCCCCCTTTTCTCCTCCCAATTTCATGCAATCCTCTTCAAGCGAATAATCTGTCAGGTCTCTGGGCTGCAGTGATTCCAGCTTGCTCTACATCCCAATTGTAACCAGCGGTCACTTTCAGTCTTGTCAAAACATTGTTCATGCTGCCAAAAAACAAGGTTGTTTCATGAGAATGTAGTTTCCTGATGAGTCTGGAGGGAGAGTCTCCTGTGCTGTTTCAGAAATCCTGAAATCCAAACTGATCCCGCCATTCCAAGGTTACTCCAAGAGTGAAGTATCTTAAATTGACAGGCAACTGCACAGGTGTAGGCAAACTACTAAGTTCTTTCGGAGAAAGGCCATAGTACATGTGACTAGCTTTAGTACAGTACTCTAAGCACATTTTCTTGTTCAGGTTCAAAACACATGGAAAACTGAATTTGTCTTAGTTGTGTATTTAAATTATCTTTGAATAAATAAAAGCTTCGCAAAGTTATTAGCAAACTTAGTTATATTAATTTCTAGAATATAAGCTATGTTAGTTATATTAATACTAATTTCATTATATTTGGTGTTACCTTTAAAAGAGAAACAATATTATGCACAACACTTCGAAACAAAAAGTATGTTGCCTCAAATCTTTTTGTGAAAACATCTATCCAAAAATTCTGATGCCGTTCTAAATCTTTGAATCTGTTGCACTTTCTCACTTAGGAATGTTAAGCCCTTTGATCATTTCTCTAAGTTTTGCTTCTATCACTGCTAATCTCATAGTTAAAAAAAAAAAAAAAACATTATAATGTCGAACCATCCTAAAAACAAAGCGGCAGAACGACAATGAGTACAAACATGACTACATTCTAAGCTACATTTCAATTTGACACTTGAAAGTATACCTGTGCAATGTCGCATCGGCAATAATTTCGAATTTATATTATAGTCGTTTAAGATGAGTAGCTGAAAACAAGTTATGAGTTTTTGAGAAAAAAAAGAAAATGAAATCAAACACTATATAAGTGTTACCGGTTTAAAATAAAAGAAGAGCACAATTTGGTTACGTAAAAATTGCGTTAGATATGATCTAGACTTTGACTACCTTGGGCCTAATACAGATAATACGAGCACTTAGAAAAAAAAAAAAGAGAGAGCAGGCAGATTGGCCAAGTCAGCTGGCGTGCACCTATGTAAGTGGGTCATTGGGCTCCATCGACAACTGGAATTCTTTTAGTTCGTGTACAAAAACGTTTTAAGCATTTATCATCGTATGCAGTGTCAAGATTGTCCTTGTTTCTGCACATTAATCGTTGTACTTACTTGTTTAGTAAGACGGCTGTCTTGAAGTTCACAACAAGATATCTTGAGCAGTAAAATTTAATTTCACCAAGAAAAACATTTAAAATGCATACCCTCGCTTTATTCATAGTGTATCTGCACTGACGCGTTTGTGGAAACACGGCGATATTGTTGCCAGCAATGTACTTGGACGGTGGCGTATGCTAACGGCAGTTAAATCAAATAACACCGGTTGGCTATCGTGCCCATGTGGCCGATGTGCCTGGCCTTTCCTAATATGGGGACTTGCGCTGCCGCACTAGTATTCGAATGATCATTAGTTACACATACAACCTGTTTTCTATTAACATCAGTTATAAGAAAGGTACGTACTGTGTAACTTTCAGTTCTCCTCGAAGTGTTGTCTGATTTCACAGAAGATGAATTTTCTTATTTTGATACATGACATTGTTTTTCTATTAAATGCTCTAGTCAAACCTAATGGTTTCCAAACTACCTCTGTCAGTATTGTGTCTCATTTGTAACAATTAGTATATCTCTTCAAGTGAGAGAATTTTATTCCCAGGTGTGATGTTCGAATGGGGCTCAGCGATCTCTCTGTAGGTTTTCTGTAGAGGTAGGAAGTACACGATTTACTGATTTCCACATACAACTTATTAGAAGGGGCGCAGACTAGGATTGAGTGTAAGTGGCGTAGGGATTCTCTCCGCTGGTACCATACGAAAAGGTTTTTGAACTAATTTAGGAAATGGGAAATGTAAATCGGGATGGTGAAACGGAAATTTAAATTCCGTTGTTCCTGAAATCGAATTTTGAGTTTTAATCATTGTGCCGTCTTATTCGATAATGTTTAGCCGGCTGTAGTGGCCGTGCGGATCTAGGCGTTTCAGTCCGGAACCGCGCGACTGCTACGGTCGCAGGTTCGAATCCTGCCTCTGGCGTGGATGTGTCTGATGTCCTTAGGTTAGTTAGGTTTAAGTTGTTCTAATTTTTCGGGGAACATGACCTTAGATGTTAAGTCCCATAGTGCTCAGAGCCATTTGAAGCATTTTTGATAATGTTGAAATGATTCGTTTAAATAAGAGGTGAGGTGGAGAGTTTTTTATACTATAACTGCTAACAATGTTATGGGTAATCTTGTCGCAACTAAGCTGTGGGCTTGTAACGCCATGCCTCTCAATAACAACAGTTCTAATAGATTATAAATCAAAATACGACATGTGGTTTTTCCTTAGCAACAGACAGAGAAGAAAATTTTGAAACAAGACAGTAAAATGTACAATATTCTGTTCTTCGTGATCTGTGTAGGGCAGAAGGGGTATATGATGACCATATCTTCTGAAACCTCCTTGCCAACTCACTTTTATTAACTGCTGAACCGTAAAAACTGTTGTGTATGTAAATTAATCTATCCTGAACTAGTTCTGTTTTTATGTAAAAGAATTTTGATCACAAAAAGTACCTTTAGGAAAATAAAATGGTTTAATACACTATTGTAATTATAGTCGCATTATATGAAGCCATTTGGTGCTATCGCCGGAAATCAGGATGTGACAATCTAATACGCTGGTGAAAGACGCCACTGCAGCACGGATAGCGTCACAATGGAAAGGGGCGAGAGACTACGGGCATCGGAAGAGTCGGATGTGTGAGACTCAAGACGGCGAAAAATACGAGAATGGTACACAAATACTGAGATATTTAGCAGTTTTAGACAGAGACCAACAACTAAGTGCTCGGGTTAAAAATGGTGTAAGACAGGGACGTAGTCTTTCGCCACTACCGTACAATCTACACATTGAAGAAGCAATGTCGGAAGAAAAAGAAAGGTTAAAGAGTGGAATTAAAATTAAGGGTGAAAGAATATCATTGATAAGATTCACCAATAGCATTGCTATCCTGAGTGAAGCTAAAGAAGAATTACAGGATCTGTTGAATGGAAAGAACATTGCAGTTAGAATAGAATGTGGACTGAGAGTAAAACGAAAGAAAGACAAACCTAATGAGAAGTAGCAGAAATGACAAAGGAGTCCTGCTACCTAGGCTGGATGTATGGAGGAAGAATGACATAAAAACCGGAATAGCAGTGGCAAAAAGGGCATTCCTAGCCACGAGAAGTCTAGTAGTATCAAATATAGGCCTTATTATGAGAAAGAAATTTCTGAGAATGTGCTTTTGGAGGACAGCATTGTATGGCAATATTACATGGACTGTGGAAAGACGGAACAGAAGAGAATCGAAGTATTTGAGATGTGGTTGTACAGAATAATGTTGAAAATTAGCTGGACTGATAAAGTACAGCATGGGTAGGTACTCCGCAACATTGACAACGAAAGGACTGTATGGAAAAAACTGACAAGAAAGGACATAATGATAGGACATTTGTTAAGACATCTGGGAATAACTTTCATGGTACTAGAGTGAGCTGTAGAGAGTAAAAACTGTAGAGGAAGACAGAGATTGGAATACATTCAGCAGGTGATTATAAGAAAGAAAAAAGAAGACGGTGTACCATTTTATGATGGGGCTGATATTGAATAAGAAAACTTTTAAATGAGTTTTATTTTTACAAAGTGCTGAACAGAATGAACTAATGTGTTGCAGTCAGAGGTGAAGCTGTTTGATACCATATGGTGCCAACAAAAACATAATGAAAATCTTAAGTGATAACTGAAAGAGAATATATTGTAGGTCTATTATTTCATAATCGTAAGTCTGTTATTTCATTCAGTCACTTAGAAACGAAATAACTTCAAGAAAAGATCGATGCACCACGCTGAGCTCAGCGTCGTCTAAAAGGTAAAACAGGTTTTATGCATTTACGGCAGAGTAAATATTTCAAGAAAATGACTTGTATATATAACTCTCCATTTCAGACCGAAAGGAAGAATAATTTGGGGAAGCGAACAAATATAATTAATAATTGAGAAAGGTAGAATCATTGTCCGCTGCCGGAATAAATGGCCCGCAATTTCTAATTCTCGACAGTGTGAATAATAATTGCTACAGGCGCGCCAATTTGATCGCGCTAAGACATCGAACTTCGTAGGCAATTAAATACAGGCTCTGAAAATTTTTCTGTACTATTAGTAGTGATCTACATCACATCTAAGGAATGATAGCTACACCGGTGACAAAAATTAAAACAACAAAGAGGTTTTTCCCCGTCCTGTGTCTGATTCACATGTAATCATACAAACTGTCATCGGATGTCCGTATTCGTGTTCTGCTCGGAAGATGGCATTACGGTCCATGGACAACCACGCCAACGATGACGTCAAATGGGGTAGTGTTTACGGGGTACTCTCACACCCACAATCGCCGTGTGAGATCGAAACTGTATCCCGAAGAGCAGGGCGGGTTCGACCATGTGTGACATTAGAAAGAGAGAACCGTTATTTGGCTTTAAGGGCACGACGGTACCATTTTGGTACTGCACGGCAACTGGCATCTGACCTCGCAGCATCCACTGGACGTGCTTTCGTAACGCATACGGTGTACAGAAGGCTTCGGAAAAGAGGCCTTTACTGTTGAAGACCTGCTGTGGGTGTACCTCTGACACGTCTTCACAGAAGGGAACGGCAAGTGTCGAGTCGTCTACAGTGAGCCAGTGTTCTTTTCACAGGTGAGTGGTGAGTCCCGATTTAGTCTGGAGAGTGATTTTCGACGGATTCGTGTCTGGAGGGAAGATGGAAAACGAAGTCGGGACCCAAACATTGTCGAAAGAGACCGGTATCGAGGTGGATTCTTAATGGTGTGGACAGGGATTATGTTGATCATTCGAACACTTTTTCCTGAAATTGTATCGGTGGATCGTCAAGATTTAACTACAGTCAGGTATCGTGACGAGATCATGGGACCTCATGTGCGGTTGTTGCGAGGTGCAGTGGATCTCGTACTGATGGATGATAATGCTCGATCTCATAGAGCGCAGGTGGTTGATGTTTTCTTGGAAACGGAATATACTGCATGCATGGTATGGCCGGTTCGTTCTCCCGATCTGAATCCCCTGGGATGCACCAGAGAGACAGGTTGCTTCACGTCAGCATACATCAACCGTTCTCCAGGGTTTGAGAGCAGCTCTGCAGGGAGAATGGGCGTTACTGGGTCAACATGTGATTGATGACGTCCTTCACAGCATACCTTGCTGTTTGTGATGCCTGTACTGCTGCCAGAGATGGTCACACCCCATACTGAACACATTAACCAGTTGTCGGAATGTGTGTGCAAACCCGTTAAGTCGGATAAAGCGTAGAACACTTTTGTCTACCGTTATGCGCGTTGCAGTTGTTTACGTTGTGTACTCTCTACATTGTTTCTCCTTTACTATCACCCATTTATACTGTTTTGTGAAAACTAAATGCAACCATGCAAACTTTCCGTGAGTTGCTTTAATTTTGGACACTAGTGTAACTGTTTGTCGGCAAGTCGTCATTCCTGAAGGCGTTACGAGTACTTACAAAAATTCCACACCTGGTCTGTCGGATGTGAAAATGATGGTTATTATTCTTTGAAATAAACACATACGGAATTTCGTGTTAACATACATATTATTAACGAAAATTACAAATGTTTACATAGGCAATGGCGAAGGCAGGAGAGAGGGATGCGTGCATCACTAAAAACAGGCGAGAGAGAGAGAGGTGATATAAAAACAAGTGATGAACAACTTACAAAAATTCAGTTTAGCATTTTGTTCATTTTCATGGAAATAATTGATATACACTAAGTCTACCTTTTCTGGCCATGAAAAGTCATTGGGCTACATAACTTAAACAGTATCTGTAACACGAAATACAAATCACTTGAATTATTCCTTTCAGATTTCAGTGATCAGAATTAAAATTTTGCATGTAGCAGATGCTTTCTGCAACGTTTTTAACAGTCAGATAATAGCATTTGAGAAGAAATAAAAATTCTTTGCGCAAACAGAGATTTAAAAAATAAGATTTAAAAGTTCATAAGCCGATTAACAAAGTAACGTCATATTATACTTGGCTTCACATGCCAGGGTTGTAAGAGGCAGAAACTGCATAAACATTTCATAGCGAAAGGACTTTTCTCACGGGACTGAGCATAGTTCACTAAGATCTGTAAGGAAAAATGCACGTAGTGCAGTTGTAAAGAAACAGTCAGTACGACGACGTTGTACTTCATAACAAAATCGAATAAACGCGCTTTTAAGGATGGAGTTAAATTTAACCGTGCAGCGAGAGAAAAAAACTGTTGCTCGTAGCAAACACCGTTTCCGAAGCAATGCACAGACACATGAACTTTTACAACGTGTTCTGTCAACATGTGCTCGCACTCGGGTATTAGTTTATGCAAGCGTAGTTGTACCACTGTATCGTACCGAGTGTTGTAACTTTCTGTTTGACGTCGATAACACTTGTAAATATCACCGTGACGGTCACCATCTGCACTCTACGGGAACAGAACTGTGTTCCGGTCGGAAGGTATCCAGGATATGAGGTACTTTTATTCTTGCAAAATGTCAACAGGCGATTACCAAGAATAAGAGTATGCAAATACGAGGTGCGGCTAGAAAAAAACCGGACTGATGCTGGAAAAAACATTTATTTACAATTATTTACAATTTCATGTTATCTCCTTCAATGTACTCTCCTCCTCGGTCTCTACACCGCTCCATACGAATTTTCCACTGTTCATAGCAATGCTGCAGATCATTTTCGGTAAGTCCATACATTACTTCCGTCGCTTTTTCTTTTACTGCTTCAACAGTCTCAAATCTAGTTCCTTTCAAAGCTGACTTTACTTTAGGGAAAAGAAAAAAGTCACAGGGGGCCAAATCAGGTGAGTAGGGTGGATGATCTAAGATGGGAATGTTGTGTTTTGCCGAAAACGTCTTCACTGACAACGCACTGTGAGCTGGGGCATTGTCTTGGTGAAGGATCCATGACTTTTTTCTCCACAAATCGTTCCGTTTTCTCCGTACTCGCTCACGTAGGGTAGCCAGGACGCTAATGTAGTAATGCTGATTGACTGTTTGTCTCTCTGGTACCCAATCAATGTGCACAATCCCTTTGATGTCAAAAAAACAATCATCATTGCCTTGAATTTCGATTTTGACATTCGTGCTTTTTTTTGTCGTGGAGAACCAGGAGTTTTCCAATGCATCGATTGGCGTTTAGTTTCGGGATCGTAAGTAAAAAACCACGATTCATCGCAAGTAATAACATTTTGTAAGAAGGTGGGATCACTTTCAATGTTTTCCAGGATGTCAGAACAAATCATTCTTCGGCGTTCCTTCTGTTCAATTGTGAGACACTTTGGAACCATTTTTGAACACACTTTGTTCATGTTGAAACTTTCATGAATAATCTGCCTAACACTTTCCTTGTCAACTCCTGTTAGACACTGCTCTGATTGTTAAACGGCGATCTTGTCGAACAAGTTTACCGATTTTTTCAATGTTTGCATCAGTTTTTGCTGACAATGGTCTGCCAGTGCGAGTGTCATCACTGGTGTCTTCGCGGCCATCTTTAAATCGTTTAAACCACTCAAACACTTGTGTTCGCGATAAACAATCATCGCCGTACACTTGTTGTAACATTACAAACGTTTCACTTGCAGATTTTCCTAGTTTGAAACAAAATTTGATGTTAACACGCTGTTCTTTCTGTACACTCAACATTTTCCGACGCACAGACACAACGTCAACTACTTAAAACAGACGCCACGGGCAGACTGAGTGCAGGAGGCAGATGAAACTCGAGCAGTAGGCGGAGCGAGAGTCACGTGACAGGCCACGCGACTTTCAGCCTTATTGCATTCGTTTTATTGTTTCGCCAGTACTAGTCCGGTTTTTTTCTAGCCACACCTCGTAGATAGCTGTATAGCAAAATCAGCAAACATACACTGCTGCCGTCGCAACTGACCTAATATGGATGATGGTTTTGACGAATAGACAATTGACGGTAAACGAAACGCCAACAGTTTGGCTAATTTGCTTTTTCAGTTTTCAGTAAGTTCATCGAAGAAAGATACACACATCAGATGCCTCAGATATCAAGCACACCACTAGCAGCGCTACGTCATGGATCAGGAGGGTAGCGTAAGCAGTCCAGCTACGACGAGCTTCGTCATGCAGCTACCTACATACGTAGTACAATATTCACTGCCTGACACTGGTCTCCATGTACACCTCTTGTGTCGGAATCATCATGGCCGTGCAGAAAAGTGGAACTTGTTATTTGCTGTCCTCATATTCGCCATTCTTTTTCTCGACTCTGAACGCATCCATTCCCTGTTTTAATATCACATCTTTCCCTGTACGTTTTTAGTTTCTTTGGTACTGGATTTACCGAACTGAAAAATCAATTATTACGAAATTGCTCTCTTGAAGTTTGCTGAGATCAATGAAATTCTATTCCTAGACTTACCCGCGGTTATTTTGCATTTACGTTAATATCCGCGATACGACGTATTACGACTGAGTACATGAGTAACGGTGCCTTTGAGGAATCAAACAACAGACGGACATATCAGGACAAACAAATTGCAACAAGTGTTTCACATTGCCACAGTTCACTTGAAGGTAGGCTTCAGCAAGTTTCATAATGAATGCCCACAAACGTTTAAAGATCCCAGGCGTGTACGTAATGCGTAAACGACCATCGCTAATGCGTTTCCACAGGGTGTGACATTATCAACTGACCACTGTAGCTTTTAAATAACCCTACACAAAAAAATCCATTGGTTTCAAGTCGGGAGACTGGGAGCTACGACAGATACAGATGTTGTCGAAGATTTGTGCTAATTATTCTGGAACAGCCACGCGAAAGTATGACCGTCGCGCACATACCAAATGCATTGTCAAATAAAAAGTATTCCGACACACCTAATGTGGCGCGGAATCTCTACATATGAAAGGCAATGTCCCGACTGTTCGACTAACTGACTTGTTATAGCCCAGCCCAAACCGCTAAGGATAGAAATTCGAAATTTGGCGAAGGTATTGAGCATATAGTGTAGGCATCATTCAGAAAGGGATTTTTCGAAATTCCACTACTTAGGGGGTGAGTAGGAGATGAGAGGTTTTAGGAAAATGCATCAATAATAAGGCAATGTTGAAGGTAGGCCTACGAAAATTGGCATTTGGTGTCTCGGTCAGAAATAATGGAATACGTGTTTGAGTATTATTGGAAATTTAGCCCCTATTGGGGTGTAACAGTGGGTGATAGTATTTTTTAAAATATATAATTATTTAAAATTTGGTATTTGGTTTCTCGTTAAAAAATGAGGATAGGAACAATAGATGAAAATTTTTAGCAGTGTAATTTTACGATTTAGCAAATGTTCATTCTGAAGAAGAAACCTCTAGTAGGTGTCAAAACCTTGGTCAATGTACCTAAACGTTTATGGGCAACCTGTTGGTTGTTTAACCTGATATTGATTTTAAGTAAATATTTCGTTATATTAAAAAGTTATCAAGTTAAATCTCTGAAAACTGGTATTTCAATTTTCGGTTAGACACCATCTATGGGCATATCACCACAAGAACGCAAAATGCATAGTTAACAAAATCCTTGGTCTACAGCTACCAGAATCGGTTTTTAGTAAGACGTACAATCGGAAAAGACCACGCTTCTATGGCCTTCATTAGCCTGAAAAGTTTAGAAGGTATTGCAATTTGTGAAAAACGTAAAAATTCGATTAAAGATAAACAGAAGATATCTGTGCAGACCATACAGCCTACGCAAGCGAAGCATCGGTTTCTAAGCTAGCTGACCACTATATGCCACGAAAGGCGGACCAGCGAGGTTAGAAGGAGGCGGCGACTTTTGTGTTGTCAGTAGAGAAGCAGCAAACAACGGGATGTCTCGTTCAGGAGAGCTCAGTGAGTTCAAATTCGGACATGCTATCGGATGTCAACAGAGTAGCAAATCCATAAGAGACGTTACAACACTTCCAGTGGTGCCCAAAGTGGTGTCACCGCCAGACACCACACTTGCTAGGTGGTAGCCTTTAAATCGGCCGCGGTCCGTTAGTATACGTCGGACCCGCGTGTCGCCATTATCAGAGATTGCAGACCGAGCGCCGCCACACGGCAGGTGTAGAGAGACTTCCTAGCACTTGCCCCAGTTGTACAACCGACTTTGCTAGCGATGGTTCACTGACAAAATACGTTCTCATTTGCCGAGACGATAGTTAGCATAGCCTTCAGCTACGTCATTTACTACGACCTAGCAAGGCGCCATTATGAGTTGCTATTGATATTGTAAATAATGTACAGACAAGAGCTACGTTCAACATTAATGGATTAAAGTTAAGTATTCCACCAAGTACCACCTTTTTTCTGAAGTCTAAATACCTTGTCCTGTTCCAGACCTCACGCCAGTCTGCGTGAGCTTAAAAGCGTGCCTTTCGGCTTCCTCCAAACCCCGTGGGTTGGCTCCTGCCAATCCACAACACCCAAGTCGACTGTTGGTGAAGTGATTGTGCAGTAGAAACGCGAAGGAATGACCACAACTAAACCAAGACCAGACAGACATGTACAGCGAGCAGTCCAGCTAGCAGTAGCCAGTGCTAAGCGACACACGTGAGGTGCAGCAAAGAGCGGCACAACTGAGCAACGGATGACTGGAGATGAGTCATCTGGAGTGATATCCTGTGGCAATTCGATGGAAGGTTTTGGGTATGGTGAATGCCTGGAGAACGTTACCTGCCATCATACGAGGGTGAGTCAAATGAAAACTTTAAATTTGTAATAACAAATCGAAATTTCGCGCCTTTATCCTGTAAGTTGGGAAGCGTGCTACAAACAGCGAGCAGAATGGCCTGTAGGTGGCAGAATAGTGCAGATGCGCACATACCGTCGCAGTATCAGTATAAAGATGGCCGCCCCACTTGCGACTTGCACCAGGAAAGAACAGCGTTCTGTTATTTGGTTTTTGCGTAGTGCAGATGTGAAACCTCTTGAAATTCTTCGACGAATGAAGGTTCAGTACGGTGATGAATGTTTGTCACAGCAGCAAGTCTACGAATGGAGTAGGAAGTTCGCAAATGGTGTGACTTCAGTGGAAGATGCTCCTCGTCCAGGTCGGGCACAACGAGTTGTGACTCCACAGAACATTGCAGCAGTTGAAGCCATAGTGAAGGAAAACCGCTGAGTGACACTGAATGACATTGCAGCATGTTTACAGATTAGTCATGGGTCAGCACACCACATTGTCCATAATGTGCTCCAGTTTCACAACGTGTCTCAAAGATTGGTGCCACGCAGCTGTCTCCTGAAATGAGAGAACGACGTGTTGATGCTTGTGAAGAAGAACGAGAAGATGATAGCTTCCTTGCCAGAATCTTTACTGGGGACGAAACCTGGGTTCACTTCCACCATCCGGAAACGAAGAGCGCGAGCAAGGAATGGCGCCCTTCCTCATCACCAAAACCAAAGAAGTTTCGAATAGAACCATCAGCAGGAAGGTTATGATGACTCCCTTTAGGGACGAGAAAGATGTCATTTTGAAGCATTACATGCCTAGAGGGATCACTGTCACCAGTCATCATATACAGATCTCTTAAAGAATCATCTGTGGCCTACAATCAAATCAAAGCGACGTGGTTTGCTGTCAGCAGGTGTCCTTTTGCAACATCACAATGCAAGGCCCCACACTGCCCGTACAACAGTTGCAACAATTACAGACCTGCATTTTGAGTGTCTTCCTCATCCACCATACTGACCAGACTTTGCCCCAAATGATTTCAATACGTTTGGACCACTCAAAGACGCAATGGAAGGAAAGAAGGTCCGTTCTGATGAAGAGGTACGCCACGCGGTGCATGAGTGGTTGCGCGGACTACCAAAAGAATTTTTTTCCAAAGGAATTTATGCACTTTGTAAGCGCTGGAGGACTTGCATTCAGCGTGGGGGAGATTATGTTGAAAAGTGATACAGCTCTGTACCACTTCTGCACAATAAATAATATTTTAAAAAATATTTAAGGTTTTCATTTGATTCACCCTCGTATGTAGAGCCAACAGTGGTTGGTTGCGTTGGGGAGTAAAGGGCCGAGCACTCAACAGTGAAATACGAAGGGGCTGGTGTTATGGTGTGGGAGTGTTTTTAGTAGTCAGCATGTGCTCGTCTTATATGCTTAAGAAAACGCCGAATGTTGAACGATATGATCGCATTTTACTGTGTTCAAATGAAAGTTCCGCAATTTGACTGTGTATACTGTTCATTCTGTTGCACAATGATGATTCCTGCCTGTGATCATTTTCCGGTACCACACTGAAAAGAAAAGAAAAAGGCGGATAAACTTTAGGGACAGGTTCCTTACACAGAAATACGTAAAAATATCTGTAAACAACATGGTCTCTAAAATGCATAACTTATCAGCTGTGATCAACAGTTCATCTTCAATACTATGAAAACAGATTTCTTATACTGCAAGATCTATGTTCCCCGTGTTTTGAGAGGAGGGATTATTGATCAAAAGAAGAAAAAAAATGGCTCTGAGCACTATGGGACTTAACATCTATGGTCATCAGTCCCCTAGAACTTAGAACTACTTAAACCTAACTAACCTAAGGACATCACACAACACCCAGCCATCACGAGGCAGAGAAAATCCCTGACCCCGCCGGGAATCGAACCCGGGAACCCGGGCGTGGGAAGCGAGAACGCTACCGCACGACCACGAGATGCGGGCAAAGAAGAAAATAATGTCTACTAAAAATCGTGTCTATGCATACTTTAAGAGCTATGAGAACTTGTTCATCTTTGCTACTGTGAAACGTATCTCTTTTACTGAACAATTGCTCATGGCTCTTACGGTACGCAGATTAGAGCCCATGCTTATTAGACACCTTTCTCTTGTTTTGGTCCATTCAGCCACCTCACAATATGTGAAAAGCAAACAGCTTGCAGTAGGAGATATGTGTTTCGTGGTATCGGTGATGAACAGTGGCCGTATGTCTTAAGGTACATGCTTTAAAGCCCACGTTTACGAGAATTTTTGTTTTGTTTTGTTGTAGGGAACTTGTCTCCAAAGTTTATCGGTGTTTTTGGGACAACGTGGATAAATACAGAACGTATGAAACGAGCAATTGACCAAAAAGTAGGTACCTGTACAGTGTAGGATCAAAAGTACTTTAGATTTTCTAAATTAAAAACATTATTGTAATTCTGTTACATAATAACCATGATCAGACTTCAGTAAACGAAGTCGGTGACGAAATATAATAAACATGATTATATAATGCAGGTGTCACAGTATATAAATCCACATCTAATATTTTCTCCATTTTGGCTGGCTCTGAGCACTATGGGACTCAACTGCTGAGGTCGTTAGTCCCCTAGAACTTAGAACTAGTTAAACCTAACTAACCTAAGGACATCACAAACATCCATGCCCGAGGCAGGATTCGAACCTGCGACCGTAGCGGTCTTGCGGTTCCAGACTGCAGCGCCTTTAACCGCACGGCCACTTCGGCCGGCTTCTCCATTTTCAGTATGCACATAATCACTTTACAACATACTGCTACATTATAGCATATAATGCGTTTTCATGGCAAACATTGGTAATCTCTTTCACAGTACGATTCTACGTGATCCGCAGGTCTGCTTCATAATGCACTTCGCCAGATGGTTATGTTATGTTGCTTCTATAATCAATCTACATTGGACTAATGCATGAACATGTCACACATTCATTACAGTATATGTAGTATAACAGTCCTTTCGTAGAATTGTTAAGTTTCTTGGTATAGACGATTTCTTTACTTCAGGTACTTAGAACGATCTTACACAGGAATACGAACCTTACTCAATTTAAGTAAATCTGTCCTACTGACTGAAACATTTCTGTGGATTCATCACTAGAGTATGCCACATAAACTGACAGACTACAATATCCTTCCTTGGCTTACATTTATTAAATTCGACAGTGTGGCTTTAGATAATGGTACCTGCACATACAATGACTGTTTTTGGTGATTATTTTGTGGCACAGTTATTCAGTGTTTATGTTTGTTATGTTGCTGTCAGAAAATTTGTGAACATGTTTTCTGTTATATACTGTGACATCTGCATTACATAATCTAGTTTAATATAATTCGACGGTGACATCGTTTAATGAAGTCTCATCATGCCCAGCATGTAAGTAACTCAATTTCGATAATTTTTTAAATTTTAAAAGTAAAATTTAAATATTCGTTGTTTTTTGGCCGTTTCCAAATACCACACTCAATACAAATATGCACTACTGGACATTAAAATTGCTACACCACGAAGATGACGTACTACAGACCCGAAATTTAACCGGCAGGAAGAAAATGCTGCGATATGCAAATGATTAGCTTTTCAGGGCATTCACACAAGGTTGGCTCCGGTGGCGACACCTACAACGTGCTGACATGAGGAAACTTTCCAATCGATTTCTCATACACAAACAGCAGTTGACCGGCGTTACCTGGTGAAACGTTGTTGTGATGCCTCGTGTAAGGAGGAGAAAAGCGTACCATCACGTTTCCGACTTTGATAAAGGCCGGATTGTAGCCTATCGCGATTGTGGTTTATCGTACCGCGACATTGCTGCACGCGTTGGTCGAGATCCAATGACTGTTAGCAGAATATGGAATCGGTGGGTTCTGGAGGGTAATACGGAACGCCGTGTTGGACCCCAACGGCCTCGTATCACTACCAGTCGAGATGAAAGGCATCTTATCCGTATGGCTGTAACGGATCGTGCAGCAACGTCTCAATCCCCAACACAACAGATGGGGACGTTTGGAAGACAACAACAATCTGCACGAACAGTTCGACGACGTTTGCAATAGCATGGGCTATCAGTTCGGAAACCATGGCTGCGGTTACCCTTGATTCTGCATCGCAGACAGGAGCGCCTGCGATGGTGTACTCAACGACGAACCTGGTTGCACGAATGGCAAAACGTCATTTTTTACGATGAATCCAGGTTCTGTTTACAGCATCATGATGGTCGCATCCGTGTTTGGCGACATCGCGGTGAACGCACATGGGAATCGTGTATTCGTCATCCCCATACTGGCGTATCACCCAGCGTGATGGTGTGGGGAACCATTGGTTACACGTCTCGGTCACCTCTTGTTCGCATTGACGGCACCTTGAATCGTGAGCGTTACATTTCAGATGTGTTACGACACGTGGCTCTACCCTTCATTCGATCCCTGCGAATCCCTGCATTTCAGCAGGATAATGCACGACCGCATGTTGCAGGTCCTGTACGGGTCTTTCTGGATACAGAAAATATTCGACTGCTGTTCTGGCCAGCACATTCTCCAGATCTCTCACCAGTTGAAAACATCTGGTTAATGGTGGCCGAGCAACTGGCTCGTTACAATACGCCATTCACTACTCTTGATGAACTGTGGTATCGTGTTGAAGCTGCATGGGCAGCTGTACCTGTACACCCCATCCAAGCTCTGTTTGATTCGATGCTCAGGCGTATAACGGCCGTTGTTACAGTCAGAGGTGGTTGTTTTGGGTACCAATTTATTAGGATCTATGCACCCAAATTGCGTCAAAATGTAATCACATGTCAGTTCTAGTATAATATGTTTTTCCAATGAATACCCGTTTATCATCTGTATTTCTTCTTTGTGTAGCAATTTTAATGGCCAGTAGTGTATATACTGTGGTATTTGTAAACGACAAAAGACCGAAATCATGACCGTATCTCAGAATAAACAGTACGTCCAGTCAAATGGAGGAACTCTCACTTCAACAGAATTATATGACTTTGGCTCCAAACTACGGAAAGATTATCAATATTTGACAGCATTGAATACTACATACATTAAAGGAACAGCTCAGAGACGGTGATTGTTTTTATAAGCATGCACTCTGTCATCAAATAGCATTTAAGAGGCAACGGTTTGTGGACAATAACACTCCTGAAACGGCCCAAACCTGAACACAACTGAAGAAGTTGGGGATGTGTTAGAATGTCGACTTTGCTCAGAACCCCAGTGTTCAACATTAGTACCTTCCCTGGTTTCGGATCTTGAAGAAGAATGCTCTGCTATTATTCTATAGCCATTCATACTCTTCATCGAAAGTATTCTCAGCAGAGCTGAAGCCTTAATTGAGATAAAGGGTGGATACACTCCGTATTAGTATCCATTAGTAGGTGTCCTGATTCTTTTGATCATATAGTGTACACATCCTTTCACAATAAGGAACATCGTCCTAATGGTTGATTAGATTTTGTTTCAGGAAATGAAGGTACACACGTTGAGTAAACAGCAAATGTGACCGTGTCTTGTTTGTTAGAGTTATTTGCTTCTCTCATTACCGTCGGCTCGCCCGTTTCGGCTGTATTTATAATAGTGAAACGCCTTGCGTCGTTATGTGGTTAACGAGGGCATTTACGTCCAGCGATCAGAAATAAGATATTTTTGCATCTAGAGTGCCTCTTCTGCTCTGTTGCGTAGCATCCATCCGGGTAACGAAATCAAGTGCTTCAAGTTTAGTATAGAAGTTACTTAGGGTCGTAATTTTTCTTATTATTTTACCATCACCCATTTTCTTTGTTATAGTTACTAAGAACTGGAAAACTGCGTTGATACCATTTGTGTAAATAGTGGCTGAAAAATAAAATAAAAGAATTACGTAACAAGACGGCCTCTGTCCTTCCTGTATGCCTAAAATTTGTAAATTTTAATTTTTTAGTGCCTTCTCTAGAATGTTGTTGTTGTTGTTGTTGTTGTTGTTGTGGCCTTCAGTCCAGAGACTGGTTTGATGCAGCTCTCCGTACTACTCTATCCTGTGCAAGCTGCTTCGTCTCCCAGTACCTACTGCAACCTACATCCTTCTGAATCTGTTTAGTGTCTTCATCTATTGGTCTCCCTCTACGATTTTTACCCTCGACGCTGCCCTCCAATACTAAATTGGTGATTCCTTGATGCCTCAGAACATGTCCTACCAACCGATCCCTTCTTCTGGTCAAGTTGTGCCACAAACTTCTCCTCTCCCCAATCCGATTCAGTACTTCCTCATTAGTTATGTGATCTACCCATCTAATCTTCAGCATTCTTCTGTATCACCACATTTCGAGAGCTTCTATTCTCTTCTTGTCTAAACTATTTACTGTCCACGTTTCACTTCCATACATGGCTACACTCCATACAAATACTTTCAGAAACGACTTCCTGACACTTAAATCTATACTCGATGTAAAGAAATTTCTCTTCTTCAGAAGCGCTTTTCTTGGCATTGCCAGTCTACATTTCATATTCTCTCTACTTCGACCATCATTAGTTACTTTGCTCCCAAATAGTAAAACTCATTTACTACTTTAAGCGTCTCATTTCCTATTCTAATTCCCTCAGCATCACCCGATTTAATGATTTCAGGCGTTTCCCAAGGTAGTGTTATAGGCCCTTTGCTGTTTCTTATCTATGTAAACGGTTTGGGAGACAATCTGAGCAGCCGTCTTCGGTTGTTTGCAGATGACGCTGTCGTTTATCGACTAATAAAGTTATCAGAAGATCAAAACAAACAGCAAATGATTTAGAAAAATATCTGAATGTTGCGAAACGTGGCAGTTGGCCCTAAATAAAGAAAATGGTGATGTCATCCACATGACTGCTAAAAGGAACTCGTTAAACTTCGGTTACACGATAAATCAGTCTAATCTAAAAGCCGTAAATTCAACTAAATACCTAGATATTACTATTAGGAACAACTTAAATTGGAAAAAACACATAGAAAATGTTGTGGGGAAGGCTAACCGAAGGCTGCGTTTTGTTGGCAGGACACTTAGAAAATGTAACAGACCTACTAAGGAGACTGCCCACACTACGCTTGTCCGTCCTCTTTTAGAATACTGCTGCGCAGTGTGGGATCCTTACCAGGTAGGACTGACGGAGTACATCGAAAAAGTTGAAAGAAAGGCAGCACGTTTTGTATTATCGCGAAATATGGGAGAGAGTGTCACAGAAATCATACGGGATTTGGGCTGGAAATCATTAAAAGAAAGGCGTTTTTCGTTGCGACGGAATCTTCTTTCGAAATTCCAATCACCAGCTTTCTCCTCCGAATGCGAAAATGTTTTGTTGACACCGACCTACATAGGGCGGAACGATCACCACGTTAAAATAAGGGAAACCAGAGCTCGTACGGAAAGATATAGGTGTTCATTCTTTCCGCGCGCTATACGAGATTGGAATAACAGAGAATTGTGAAAGTGGTTAGATGAACCCTCTAAATCAAATGGTTCAAATGGCTCTGAGCACTATGGGACTTAACTTCTAAGGTCATCCGTCCCCTAGAACTTAGAACTACTTAAACCTAACTAACCTAAGAACACCAGACACATCCATGCCCGAGCCAGGATTCGAACCTGCGACCGTAGCAGTCACGCGGTTCCAGACTGTAGCGCCTAGAACCGCACGGCCGCTCTGGTCGGCTGATGAACCCTCTGCCAGGCACTTAAATGTGATTTGAAGAGTATCCATGTAGATGTAGACTATTCCATTATCCTCGTTTTATGATATAGGATTATTAAATTTCATGCAGCGAAAACGCTATACAACGCCCTTGTGTGTCACTTCAGTACCTGTTGGTGAACCGTAAACGTGAAACCAGCTTTCCTTTTCATTTAGCACGGAGCGGACGCTCGGGTGGGTTATAGGTGTAATTAATATTGCACAGTGTCCGGTGAGGGCACCTTGTTTAGCGGCAGGAATGCCTCTACGCTACGGCGCAGCGTCCGGAAGTGTGGAATGCGAAGCGCGTTCTCGTGTCCAGCATCCCACTGTGGTACGACCACACAGTGGCTCGACGAACGCCACAGAGTACGGTGCAGGTCCATTATTCTAGCCAGACGTCACCGTACAGCCATCTGTGTCAGCTGCTGGCGCCATCTGTGTCGTGGCTACAGCCATAACTAGACTCGCGACTGTCTGGGTTACAGTTTATTCATAAACATAGATTACGCGTGTTGGCAGACTACAGTCATCGGATGTTTAGTTTCGTAAGATCTAACAGGAACCGACACAGGACACATGTCACATACTACGCGAGAAAAAAATATGCGTGATAATAGACAAGGGCAAATACAGCGTACAGAGAAAGGAAATATCACATCCAAAAAAATAAATCAGTACAGTGTATCACGTCAAAATAGCCGTTACATCTTCTATGTTTAGGTACATACACTACTAGCCATTAAAATTGCTACACCAAGAAGAAATGCAGATGATAAATGGGTATTTATTAGACAAATACATTATGCTAGAACTGACATGTGATTACATTTTCACGCAATTTGGGTGCATAGACCCTGAGAAATCAGTACCCAGAACAACCACCTCCAACCGTAATAACGGCCTTGATACGCCTGGGTATTGAGTGACGAGCCAGTTGCTCGGCCACCATTGACCAGACGTTTTCAATTGGTGAGAGATCTGGAGAATGTGCTGGACAAGGCAGCAGTCGAATATTTTCTGTATCGAGAAAAGCCCGTACAGGACCAGCAACATGCGGTCGTGCATTATCCTGCTGAAAGGTAGGGTTTCGCAGCGATCGAATGTAGGGTAGAGCCACGGGTCGTAATACATCTGAAATGTAAAGTCCACTGTTCCAAGTGCCGTCAATGCGAACATGAGGCGACCGAGACGTGTAACCAGTGGCACCCCATACCATCACATCGGGTGATACGCCAGTATGGCGATGACGAACACACGCTTCCAACGTGCGTTCCCTGCGATGTCGCTAAACACGGATGCGACCATCATGATGCTGTAAACAGACCCTGGATTCATCCGAAAACATGTCGTTTTGTCATTCGTGCACCCAGGTTCGTCGTTGAATACACCATCGCAGGCGTCAAGGGTAACAGCAGCCATGGTCTCCGAACTGATATTCCATGCTGCTGCAAACGTCGTCGAACTGTTCGTGCAGATGGTTGTTGTCTTGCAAACGTCCCCATCTGTTGACTCGGGGATCGAGAAGTGGCTGCACGATGCGTTACAGCCATGCCGATAAGATGCCTGTCATCTCGACTGCTAGTGATACGAGGCCGTTGGGATCCAGCACGGCGTTGTGTATTACCCTCCTGAGCCCACCGATTCCATATTCTGCTAACAGTCATTGGATCTCGACCAACGCGAGCTGCAATGTCGCGATACGATAAACCGCAATCGCGATAGGCAACAATCTGACCTTTATCAAAGTCCGAAACCTGATGATACGCATTTCTCCTCCTTACACGAGGACCACGTTTCACCAGGCAACGCCGGTCAACTGCTGTCTGTGTATGCCAAATCGGTTGGAAACTTTCATCGTGTCAACACGTTGTAGGTGTCACCACCGGCGCCTACCTTGTGTGAATCATTTGCACATCACAGCATTTTCTTCCTGTCGGTTAAATTTCGCGTCTGTAGCATGTCCTCTTCGTGGTGTAGCAATTTTAATGGCCAGTAGCGTACTAACTAGCGATTTCAAAGTAGCGAGTGAAAACTGATATTATAAATCCGCCAACAGCTGGTATTCGTGCCGCCACATAAGCGAACTGTACCTTTGCAGAAATGTTACCTGCTGAAACTAATCTGCGTTCTCTTACTTCAGATACCAATCCATAGCGCATCTGCATGGATTATTTTACAGGTTTCAGCACAGTTCGCATGAAAACACTAAGATCGTATGGGAGTCGTTGAAGTTTTGCATGTAAGGTTCAAATGGCTCTGAGCACTATGGGACTTAACGTCTGAGGTCATCAGTTCCCTAGAACTTAGAACTAACCTAAGGACATCACACACATCCATGCCCGAGGCAGGATTCGAACCTGCGACCGTAGCAGTCACTCGGTTCCGGACTGAAGCGCCTAGAACCGCTCGGCCATCGCGGCCGGCTGCATGTAAGGGCCCTGTGATTAATACGTTGAAGGAGGTGCAGAAAAATACAGGTAGAACTTGCTACCTTATAGAAACGTGTTAAACTAAATGCCAAGTAATCCCAATAAAAACTGATTATGTCAGACAGATAAATAAAGAAACTTCAACTGTGGAAGATTCAAGTCCAGAAACAAGCATAAAGTCTCTTCTAGGAATGGCTCTTAGACTTTATCAAAATATAGTCATAGAACTATTCGCATGTAGGAGCCTTATAACAATTAATCGCATCTGTATCCACCAATATCCAGCGTAATCTAAACAAATACGATTACATTAAATGTTTTCCCAATTGCAAATATGGACAACCATCAGCTGTAGAATAGAATGACGTCAATGAAAATTTTGTGCCCGACCGTGACTCGAATACGGATTTCCCGCTTATCGGCACAAATTTTCGTTAGCGTTATTCCGTTCTAGAGCTGATGGCTGACCACATTCGCAACTGTGAATGTATTTCTTAACAGGTGTAGTCGCCGCAGTGCCTGTTGCTTTGGAGATGCCCGCATGTCCAAAGGAACTTTTGCAGAATAACACACGCACTGCAGTATCGTAAATACGATTTCAGTTAAAATGCCTTGCTTGAAAAGACAAAAGATTGTAAGCTAAATATCCTTAGTGGGGGTGCTCACCCTCGTGAGGACACTTGAGGAGGTATTTGAATAGGAAGTGGCTCCGAGGTCTGGAAACCCGACAACAGGCGGGAGTGTGGTGTGCTGTCCCCATGCCCTCCATACTGCATCCGAAGAGGACGACACGGCGGTCGGGCGGCACCGTGCTGTTCTCTGGGCAGGATAGTGTTGCTTGTTACTAGAATTATTATTGTTAGGAAAGAACAAATATCATCTTCATATACACACTTAAGGCTCACCAGCCATTTGACCATCTTTTCTGCAGATGCACAAACATTGCTCTAACTCTTACGGGAATCGGTAAAGCCGCGAGTAATAAGTGTAATGGGCAGGGGTACTATGAATAGTGCGGGACAGTAAGTTGGGAATGTGGGTCTCACGGGAGGCGTGCCAGAGATACGTCACTGCAGTCGCACTATCCTCTGTGTCCTCGGTGGCTCAGCTGGATAGAACGTCTGCCATGTAAGCAAGAGATCCCGATTTCGAGTCGCGGCCGGGGCACACATTTTCAACTGTCACCGTTGACGTATATCAACGCCTGTTTTCAGCTAAGGGTATTCATTTCATTGTACTGATTTAATTGAAATTTGTCATTGCCGGTATAGAGCTTTCCAACTCCCCTAAGTAATAAAAAAAAATGGTTCAAATGGCTGTGAGCACTTTGGGACTTAACTTCTGAGGTCATCAGTCCCCTAGAACTTAGAACTACTTAAACCTAACTAACCTAAGGACATCACACACATCCATGCCCGAGGCAGGATTCGAACCTGCGACCGTAGCGGTGGCGCGGTTCCAGACTGAAGCGCCTAAAACCGCTCGGCCACTCCAGCCGCCTTAAGTGATTCAAGTTGCATCACTACTGCTAGAATATCTTCTTCTACGTTACTCATGTTGGCAGGTGTTCTTGATTCTAATGCTGGAATATTTACTTCGTCTTCTTTGGTGAAGGAATTTCGGAAGGCTGTGTTTAGTAATTAAGATTTGGCAGCACTGTCATCCACTGCCATCGCACAGAGAAGACATTGATTGTGTTTTGCCGCTAGCATACTTTTACACACAGCCAGAATGTCTTCGGATTTTATGCCAGGTTTCGAGACAAGGTTTCGTGTGGAAACTATTATAAGCATCTCGCATTGAAGTCCGACCTAAATTTTGAGCAGTGAAAGATCGTCAGTCTTGTGGATTTTGCGTTCGTTTAGATTTGGAATGCTTTATTCATTGTTTCTGCAACAGTGGTCTGAACTATTTTATTTACTAAGGGGGATCAGCTCCGTCGTTTGTTCACTGATTTGGTGTAAATCTCTCGATTGCTGTCATACTATTTCTTTGAATTCAAGCCAGATCTGGTCTACACTTACATTGTTATTTCAGAAGGAGTGAAGAATGTCTCCCAGGAAGGCGTCAAAAGAATTTTTGTCTGCTTTTTTGAATAGATGTATTTTTCGTTTGTACTTGGAAGGCTTGGGAGTTGCGGTATTCACTCTCGCTACGATAGCCTTGTGTTCACTAATACCTGTGTCTGATTTGATGTTTGTTATTAGCTCAGGAGTATTCGTCGTTAATAGGTCATGTGTGTTTGCACAAACGTTTACTATTCGAGTGGGCTCACCATCAACTACACTAATGGCCATTAAAATTGCTACACCACGAAGATGACGTGCTAAGAAGCGAAATTTAACCAGAAGGGAGAAGATGCTGTGATATGCAAATGATTAGCTTTTCAGAGCATTCACACAAGGTTCGCGCCGGTGGCGACATCTACAACGTGCTGACATGAGGAAAGTTTCCAACCGATTTCTCATACACAAACAGCAGTTGACCGGCGTTGCCTGGTGATATGTTGTTGTGATGTCGTGTGTAAAGAGGAGAAATGCGTACCATCACGTTTCCGACTTTGATAAAGGTCGGATTGCAGCCTATCGCGATTGCCGTTTAACTTATTGTGACATTGCTGCTCGCGCTGGTCGAGATCCAATAACTGTTAGCAGAATATGGAATCGGTGAGTTCAGGAGGGTAATACGGAACGCCGTGGTGGATCCCAATGGCCTCGTATCACTAGCAGTCGAGATGACAGGCGTCTTATCCGCATAGCTGTCACGGATCGTGCAGGCACTTCTCGATCCCTGAGTCAACAGATGGGGACGTTTGCAATACAACAGCAATCTGCACGAACAGTTCGACGATTTTTTGCAGCAGCATGGACTATCCGCTCGGAGACCAGGGCTGCGGTTGCCCTTGACGCTGCATCACAGACAGGATTGGCTGCGATGGTGTACTCAGCGACGAACCTGGGTGCACGATGGCAAAACGTCATTTTTTACGATGAATCCAGGTTCTGTTTACAGCATCATGATGGTGGCATCCGTGTTTGACGACATCGCGGTGAACGCACATTGGAAGCGTGTCTTCGTCATCGCCATACTGGCGTATCACCCGGCGTGATGGTATGAAGTGCCATTGGTTACAAATCTCGGTCAACTCTTGTTCGCACTGACGGCACTTTGAACAGTGGACGTTACATTTCAGATGTGTTACGACTCGTAGCTCTACCCTTCATTCGAGCCCTGCGAAACCCTACATTTCAGCAGGATAATGTACGCCCGCATGTTGCAGGCCCTGTACGGGCCTTTCTGGAGACGGAAAATGTTCGACTGCTTCCCTGGCCAGCACATTCCCCGGATCTATCAGCAACTGAAAACGTCTGCTCAATGGTGGCCGAGCAACTGTCTCGTCACAGTAGGCCAGTCACTACTCTTGATGATCTGTGGTATCGTGTTGAAGCTGCATGGGCAGCTGTACCTGTACACGCCATCCAAGCTCTGTTTGACTCAATACCCAGGCGTATCAAGGCCGTTATTACGGCCAGAGGTGGTTGTTCTGGGTACTGATTTCTCAGGATCTATGTACCCAAATTGCGCGAAAATGTAATCACATGTCAGTTCTAGCATAATATATTTGTCCAGTGAATACCCGTTTATCATCTGCATTTCTGCTTGGAGTAGAAATTTTAATAGCCATTAGTGTATAAATCTGTGAGTCGGGTACATGTCTGAAGTTAGTCTCACGTTTCCGTTTATTATCCGAGTTTGGAGGTCGGTAAAAGAATTCAATTATTATTTTATTCCGATTGCCAAAAAGGCGTCTACCCATTTTAACTCATAGGAATTATCTACTTCAGTTTGGCTGCAGGTAAATTACTTGTAACAGCAGCAAGCACGCCACCGCCAACTGTATTTAGCCTACCCTTTCTGAACACCGTTAGGTCCTTCGCAAAAATTTCAGCTGAACTTGTCTCCAGCTTTAGTCAGCTTTCAGTGCCTATAACGATTTGTGCATAAATGCTTTCTGTGAGGTCTTGGAGCTCTGGTATTTTCCCAACACAGCTACGACCATTTTTTATGGTTTCTAGATTACGTTCTTCATGTGTTCAGCCTGCGCCCTTTGAGACTGAAGACCTTTTTGTATTTCCTCGAGACTCTCTAGCCTAAAAAACCGCTCAGCCCACGTCACACAGCCCCTGCTACCGGTGTAGCCGCCTCCTGCGTGTAATGGAGTGGTGACCTATTAAGCGGATCCCGAAATCCCACCACCCTATGGCGCATTACAAATAATGCTCGTTATATTGTATTCATCAATATTCTCATATAAAGCATGAAAAGTAGAGGCAAACCTAAATTAGGATATCAAATAAATTCCCAAGAAAGGGTTGTAGTTGCAGCTTTTCTGAGGACTCTGGAAATAAACTTCCAGGAAAGCATTGTAATTAAAGCGAAGAGGTTTCGTGTTCCAGTAGTTTCATTAACTGCCTGAAAAGCACACCAACAGAAATGGCTGTTGCCTCCCTGACCCGCATAAATAACGCTATTTTTTTTCTAAACACTCGTCCATCTGAAGCTCCAACTTCTATCGCTTTCATTTCTGGCCAAGCCCCACACACGCCATTAATTCGGACGAAATCGGTGATGAGGGGTAGGCACGGCCCCCTTGTAAATTCCACTTTAATGCGACTCGCCATTTACTGTAAAGAAACGTTAGCCTCCGCGGCGTAGAGATCCATAACCTTACCCTCATCACTTTGCATTTAGCGCTCTTGTTGGCTGCATAACATACAAACACACAATAATGTTTTCTTCAGTACCTCATACATAGGTAAAAGTAGTCAGATACTAAGTTAGGAAACTAAAAAGTTGAACTATTTGTTGCGACAAAAACTGCAACAGTATGAAATAAGAATTCACTGACTACCATAGTTAAAGAAAAATACAATATTACGATTAAATTTTAAAACAATGTTTTTAACTCTAAAATATTTCAGAATTAATGTTAAGTTTCCGGAAGATGTCATACGAGAGGTGAAACTCTTTTGGGTAGTAGAAGGCAGTCCAGTTTTACACGTGAGCCGGATAATTACCCAAAACACATCAACTGAATTCTACTCCATTAAAGGTTCTGCATACATCGAATGTTGACAACGACTCTTAATCGTTTTATCTTGAATCTATTATCCATTGGTATGTGTTTGCACAAAAACAACAGCAGGGGATCCGCCTTGATGCAAAACACTTTTGTTTTCGTTTTTTTTTCTTTCAAATTCTAGTCTCAGCAACAATATCGCCGTCACCAGCCGGTTTTTCTTTATACTAAACATGCAAAATTAACATCGTTATAAACATTACAAAACATTGTTATATGTGTACCGTTTGGTTGCAAATAGTGTACTCTGTGAGTAATTCGAAACATTGCGCCATCTTGCTGTTGGCGTGTGTCGCGAGAATGCATCGTATACTTCGAGAAGGCTTTGAAGATTGTTGATGGGGTTCAGACGACTTCTGTTCGTTATTTACACGTGTGCGATGGAGAGAACCAACACTTATCACTCCGTCTTCACGAGTGGCCTACCGGGACCATCCGACCGCCGTGTCATCCTCAGTGGAGGATGTTGATAGGAGGGTCGTGGGGTCAGCACACCGCTCTCCCGGTCGTTATGATGGTATTCTTGACCGAAGCCGCTACTATTCGGTTGAGTAGCTTCTCAATTGGCATCACGAGGCTGAGTGCACCCCGCAAAATGGCAACAGCACATCGCGGCCCGGATGGTCACCCATCCAAGTGCCGACCGCGCCCGACAGCGCTTAACATCGGTGATCTCACGGTAACCGGTGTATACACTGCGGCAAGGCCGTGAGAACGAACAGTGGGAGAGTATTGCTACATACACAAGTCTTTAGTGGAAGGGAAAATGTAATAAATGAAGACACACATCACTTTGCAACACACTCTTTACGCCTTTAAGAGAACTAACACAGAACAGGGACAATACGCACACACACGCATAATCACTCCCCCCTCACACATAGAGACATAAATAAAGAACAAAAGTCGTCAGAGCGCCCATTACAATTTTTAGAACCTTCTCGCAGTATGCAATATGCGACACACGCGAACATCAAGACAGGGAAATGTGTTGAACTATATAGAGAACACACTATTTGAAATCGAACAATACACATGTAACAACGTCTTGTTATGTTTTAACTTTTCTAATTTCGCATGTTTTAGAATCAAGAAAAACCCTCTAATGACGGCGATACTAGTTTGGTAGAGAATATAAATAAAACAAAAATGTTTTGCGGCAAGGGGGACCCACAATAGCAGATGTTGAACGCCTCTGAAGTTAGGATTTCGTTTGGTCTATGTTTGACGCGAATGGTCTGTGACTTTCATTGATTATGATACCATTCCAGAACATTCACTGAAAATGTCTTTCATCCAAAAAATAAAACGCATTGTGGAAATGAAACAGGAATACTACAGCGCGAAAAAGGCCTTTTACTTAAAAGCGAACATTTGTATTGCTGTTGCGGAAAATGGAAACACGAACGCAAGACATTCTACTTGAATTACTTTTGAATGCATTACGGGAACAGCAGTGATCAATGTCTTATAAATAATTACTATTAAAAACAGTCTTGATCACGATTTATTTAACAAGGTGACCGGTTTCGACCACTACTGTGGTCATCTTCAGACCATTGAGTAGGAACCTCTTTCTGTTGGAGAATCACTATTCTAATTAATTAATTACTATTAAAAAAAGTCTTGATCACGATTTATTTAACAAGGTGACTGGTTTCGACCACTACTGTGGTCATCTTCAGACCATTGAGTAGGAACCTCTTTCTGTCGGAGAATCACTACTCTCCAACAGAAAGAGGTTCCTACTCAATGGTCTGAAGATGACCACAGTAGTGGTCGAAACCGGTCACCTAGTTAAATAAATCGTGATCAAGACTGTTTATAATAGTAATTTTATTTAATAGTAAACATTCTACTTGATTCCTTTTATTTGATTCATTTTACACTGGTCGCAGTTTTTCGGATTATGTGCACTTACGTTTGTTCTCAGTTCTTGGGCCAGCACCGAGATGTATATTTACCGCCTGTTGCCGTTATTGCATCAGTTTATGGTATTGTAAAACGCCTATGAACGTTGATAACATTATTTTTTCTGTCGATGAATGACGTATTTTATAATTCACCCTAAAGAAGCTTGTAAGAAGTGACGACGTATTGGAATATTTTTAATGGCAATTCTGATTGACAATTTATCCGTGACGGCAGCGGAACAGTTAGGCTTGAAGAAACCGATCTGTAATGGGATCAAACTGTTCTGTGAGAGTGGTCGATCGTATGCCTATTTGCCGATGAGCTGTTAAAGAGCGGTAATGGGATGACGCTGTTTACTGTCTGCAGAGGTCACCGTTGTAACACTCGCTACGCTACAGGTCGTGAGCGCAGGCTAATGGAATTCTCTCGCATCCGAACAGAGTACGGCAATTCCAGTCAGACAGGTGTAGCAAATCGTATTTAGCTGTGGAGTTCAGAGCGTCGCCATTTCCGTGGCTCTGTAACTACTTTTGCCGGCGGCCGTTGTATTAACTGGGGCAGTTCTATTCGGTTGGGCTGTTTTGTGGTCGTAGAGTAACACACTTGGGATATAGCGTGCTACAGGAAGTTGTATACCAGCCGAAAAGGTCAGCACAGAACCATAGAGACTATCACAGAAAAACTCATTCATTTGTTAGAGTGTTCAGGGCAAGCTAAGGATCGTTAGGAAATATTACCTTTTGCAGGTCATTCTTCTCTCGTGAAAAGTAAAACAAGATAATAAGCGGATGCAACCTCCATACAGAGCCTCTCAAGTAGTTCTAACGTGGAGCGTTTTGTTTCCAGGTGCGCACTTCACTTTCGTTTCCATTGTTCAGCACTGTTATGATGTGAAGCTTTCTTTTTCCTTGATCATCACCACCATCATCACCGTCACCAGTAGCAATCCATGTCCCCTATTGATAACGACTCACTCTAGACCAGGGGTACTCAACCCTTTTTACCTAAGGCCGACTTTTGTGTGTCTGTTGGTAGTAAACATGTTTCTATCCGTCCACCGGTTCCGCAGCGCTGGTGATTTGTAAAGTAGGGAAGTAACTTTACTTAATAAAATTGGTAAAGCTGAATCACAGCAAGATAAAGCATATATTAATAATTAGTTACTTACCAAATAATTTACGTGACAATTTTATGAAAATGTTTTTAAAAGCCCTACCGCCCACCATGAAAGCTTGATCGCTTACCAGTTTGCGTTATGGACTACAACTGCTCTACACTTTTCTGTGCTTCAAGGTCTTCAGTTACTCCTGTACGTTTTATTATGACATAAAATCACCGGACAAATTAATACACTGCTTGACAGTTGTTGAGGAACAGAGACATTGTTGGCCAGGTATGATAGCAGACAATGACGGACGACATGAAACATAACACATACAGGGGATAGACAAAAAAAAATGTGAACAGTGGCAGTAATGGGATGGTTGTGTTTGACGGTCAACAACGCAGGTAAGGCACTTGTCGAGCTGGACTGTGCGCGTTCACTACGGACTAGGCACCAGTGCAGATGGTTTACGAGTAGTGCACACTTCGTATGTGCATTCAGAGGCCGAAGTCGACGTGCAATGAAAGACCTAACAGAGTTCCAAAGTCTGCAGCTCGTGGTCGTGCGGTAGCGTTCTCGCTCCCCGCGCCCGGGTTTCCGGGTTCGATTCACAGCGGGGTCAGGGATTTTCTCTGCCTCGTGATGACTGCGTGTTGTGTGACGTCCCTAGGTTAGTTAGGTTAAAGTAGTTCTAGGGGACTGATGACCATAGATGTTAAGTCCCATAGTGCTCAGAGCAATTTTTTTTAGATTTCCAAAGAGAGCGGATTGTGGAGGTCCGACTAGCTCGAGCGTCAGTAACCATGACAGCCAACTTATTGCATGTTTCGAGAGCAACTGCTTCAACCGGCATGACAGCCTACACAAAACATGGAAGGAGATCATCGTGTAAACGCAATAGTGGGCGCAAATCAAAACTAAATCACAGAGATTGTAGCACGCTAACACGAATTGTATCGAAACAACATAAAACTGCGGCTTCTAAAGTGACTGCAGAGCTCAATAGCCATCTTCGAGACCGCGTATCTATCAGCACTGTCCTCCGAGAACTCCCTAAACTGTGTTGCTGTGTTGGAAAAGCACCAGAGCTTCAAGCGCTGAGAGAAAGCACTGAAGCTGAAATCGTTATAGGAACAGAAAGCTGGCTAAAGCCGGAGATAAATTCTGCCGAAATATTTACAGAGGCGCAAACTGTGTTCAGAAAGGATAGTTTAAATAAAGTAGGTGGTGGTGTGTTTGTGTCTGTAGGTAGTAGTTTATCTTGTAGTGAAGTTGAAATAGATAGTTCATGCGAATTACTATGGGTAGAGGCTATACTCAACAACTGTACCAAAACAATAACTGGCTCCTTCTACCGACCCCCCGATTCATATGATATAATAGCTGAACGCTTCAAAGAAAACTTGAATCTCATTACAAATAAGTACCCCACTCATACAGTTATAATTGGTGGAGACTGCAATCTACCCTCGATTTGCTGGCGAAAATACATGTTCAAAACCGGTTGTAGACAGAAAACATCTTCCGAAATTGTACTAAATGCTTTCTCTGAGAATTACCTTGAACAATTAGTTCATGAGCCCACACGAATTGTAAACGGTTGCGAAAACACACTTGACCTCGTAGCCAAAAATAATCCTGATCTAATAGAGAGCGTCATGACGGATACAGGGATTAGTGAACACAAGGTCATTGTAGCGAGGCTCAAAACCATATCAACCAAAACCACTAAAAATAAATGCAAAAAATCTATTTAAAACAGCAGATAAAAATTCGCTTGATGCCTTCCTAAGAGAGAGTCGCTATTCCTTCCAAGCTAATTATGTAAGTGTGGACCAGATATGGCTCAAATTCAAAGATACAGTATCGACAGCAATAGATAGATTCATACTGCGTAAGTTAATAAGAGACGGGACTGATCCACCATGGTACTCAAAACACGTCAGAACACTGTTGCAAAAGCAACGAAAAGAGCATGCCAAATTCAGAAGAACGGAAAATCCCCAAGACTGTCTAAGTTTCACGGGAGCTCGAAATTTAGTGCGGATGTCAATGCGAGATGATTTTAATAGTTTCCACAATGAAATATTGTCTCAAAATATGATAGAAAACCCAAAGAGATTCTGGTCGTATGTAAAGTACACCAGTGGCAAAAAACAGTCAATACCGTCACTGCGCTATAGCGATGGAAATGTTACCGATAATGGTGCCACTAAATACAGTTTTTCGTAATTCCTTCACGAAAGAAGACGAAGTAAATATTCCAGAATTCGAAACCAGAACAGCTGTTTGCATGAGTGACATAAAATTAGATATCTTAGGTGTTGCGAAACAACTCAAATCACTTAAGAAAGGCAAGTCTTCCGTCCAAATTGTATACCAATCAGGTTCCTCTCAGAGTATGCAGACACAATAGCGCCTTTCTTAGCATCATATACAACCGATCACTTGACGAAAGGTCTGTTACTAAAGACTGGAAAGTAGCACAGCTCACACTAATATTCAAGAAAGGAAATAGGGGTAACCCATTGAATTACAGACACATATCACTTACCTCAATTTGCAGTAGGATTTTGGAGCATATACTGTACTCGAACATTATGAATCACATTGAAGAAAATGACTTATTGACAAATAAACAACACGGATTCAGAAAATATCGTTCTTGTGCAACACAGCTAGCTCTTTATTCCCATGAAGTAATGAGTGCTGTCGACAAGGGATCTCAAATCGATTACATATTTCTATCATTCCAGAAGGCTTTTGATACCGTTCCTCACAAGCGCCTATTAATCAAATTGCGTGCATATGGAGTATCGTCTCAGCTGTGTGACTGTATTAGTGATTTCCGCTTAGAGAGGTCACACTTTGTAGTGATAGACGGTAAATAATCGAGTAGAACAGAAGTGATATCTGGCGTTCCGCAAGGTAGTGTCATAGGCCCTCTGCTGTTCCTGATTTACATAAATGGTCTAGGTGATAATTTGAGCATCCCCCTTAGATTGTTTTTAGATGACGCTGTAATTATCCGTCTAGTAAAATTATCAGACGATCAATTCCAGTTACAAAATGATCCAGAGAGAATTTCTGTATGGTGCAAAAAGTGGCAGTTAGCACTAAACAAAAAAAGTGCTAGGTCATCCACATGGGTACTAAAAGAAATCCGGTAAATTTTGGGTATACGATAAATCACGCAAATCTAAGGCCTGTCAGTTCGACTAAATACCTAGGAACTTCAATTACGAGCAACTTAAATTGGAAAGTCCACATAGATAATATTGTGGGGAAGTCGAAACAAAGACTGCGCTTTGTTGGCAGAATACTTAGATGATACGACAAACCCACTAAAGAGACAGCCTACATTACACGTGTCCGTCCTCTGCTGGAACATTGCTGCACGGTTTGGGATGCTTACCAGGTAGGATTGACGGTGGACATCGACAAAGTGCAAAGAAGGGCAACTTGTTTCGTGTTATCTCGCAATAGGGGTGATAGTGTCACTGATATGATATGCGAATTGGGGTGGCAGTCACTGAAACAAAGGCGGTTTTCTTTGCGGCGAGATCTATTTACGAAATTTCAATCTCCATCTTTCTCTTCCGAATGCGTAAATATTTTGTTGACACCCACCTACGTAGGGAGGAACGATCATCATAATAAAATAAGAGAAATGAGAGCTCGAACGGAGAGATTTAGGTGTTCCTTTTTCCCACGCGCCATTCGAGAGTGGAATGGTAGAGAAGTAGTATGAAAATGGTTCGATGAACCCTCTGGCAGGCACATAAGTTTGAATTGCAGACTAACCATGTAGATGTACATGTAGATATTCATATTCATGGACGAGCTGCTGTATCGAAACCATTAGCGGCCACAACGAACGCAAAGAAGAGCAAAACATGGTGTCAGAAGCATAAATCCTGGACGGCTGATTAGTGGAAACAAGTCATATGGTCCGACGAGTCGACGTTTTCGTGGTTCCAACATCGGACAATGTTTACGTCTGGAGGACGCGAAAAGAAAACCTACAATCCTGATTGCTTGATTCCAACGGTTAAGCATGTAGTTGGAAGTGTGATGATGTGGGGAGCCGTATCACAGTATTCTGATGGTCCCATTATTACTCTCAAATGCCGAGTCACAGCCAACGATAATGTGAACATTTTAGGTGATCAGGTGCACACCATGATTCAAATGTTGTCCCCCAACAATGATGCTATATTTCAGGACGATAATGCATCCACTCACACAGTCAGGACAGTACAACAATGTTATGAGGAGCAAGCAACTGAACTGCAGTATTTTCCTGGCCAGCACAGTCCCCAGACTTGAACATTATCTTACCATAGTTGGCGGTATTGGAGCGAAGACTCCGGAGCAGATTTCCGGAGTTAGAAGAGGTTCTGATCGAAGAGTGGCATAACATTTTACTGGATATAGTACAATCATTATATGAAAGTACTCCAGGAAGAATCGCAGATGTATTACGGGCAAACGAGGCTCCAGCCCATTATTAATAAACCACTCCTAAGTAAGTACAGGTGTTCACATTATTTTGCCTATCCCCTGTACGTAATAGGGGTGGTATATTTATAACGAAAAATCACAAAGATCTCACCACATGGGAAAACGGGATAACGGACATAATAGACGTTCATGTTTGGCACAGATCAGACTCCCAAAATAAGGTCGATATTAGACTCCTCCTTCGGCACTAAAGCACATTTTGCACTTGTTATTCATGCTGGCTACGAAACTATTGATGAGTCCTGAAGGGATATTGTTCAATTCCTCTCCCCAGACGGTTCCCACTCCTTGTACGGTTTGTGGAGGGGGTGATCGTTGAGCAGTACATCTGCCAGGAGCATCACGGGCATGCTCTGTACCAGAGGGATGTCCAACACGCGGCCGCCTCCGGCCCAAAGCAAATATCAAAGCAGCCCAAGAAGCGAGCATGTATCACACGACTGGGAAAAAAGATATTCCATAAAAATTTCTTTATGTAATACACGATAAACTGAATATTTTCAATCTGAAATTCCCGCCGACCTCTGTTTTATATATATTTCTTCTCAGCAGTTATTGCCATGAGTGTCAAATATACTATTTGCGGTCCAAATACACTCGTCATTTTCCAACCTGGGCCACGTCAGCTAAAAAGATGGGCATCTCTGATCCACAGACTTTAGAAAAGAGACTGCTTAAAAATTTACATCCAAGTTCGATGTTCTCTTCTACAGTGATGTTCATTAGTGTTCAAAGACTGTTCTTTGGAGTTGTGATTAGCGCTGAGGTCTCTCTGCACTTGCTATGACGTCACGACATCTGCTGCTGCGATACAACGCCGCCCGTAGACCAACGAATGTCTCAAACAGAAGGTGCGCAAACCCAAAACAAACGTCCACAATAAATAACAGAAAGACGAGCTTCGAGAATAACATCGTATAACATAAAACAATACAAGAATAACGCTAAAATTCTTCATGCTTATCCATTTATACAGGGTTGTCCATTGATAGTGACCGGGCCAAATCTCTCACGAAATAAGCATCAAACGAAAAAACTACGAAGAACGAAACTCGTCTAACTTGAAGGGGGAAACCAGATAGCGCTATGGTTGGCCCTCTAGATGACGCTCCCATATGTCAAACGGTTATCAACTGCGGTTTTTAAAACAGGAACCCCCATTTTTTTATTTCATAATCGTGTAGTACTTAAAGAAATATGAATGTTTTAGTTGGACCACTTTTTTTGCTTTGTGATAGATGGCGCTGTAATAGTCACAAAGTACATGGTATCACGTAACATTCCGCCAGTGTGGACGGTATTTGCTTCGTGATACATTATCCGTGTTAAAATGGACCGTTTACCAATTGTGGAAGCGGTCGATATCGTGTTGATGTATGGCTATTGTGATCAAAACGCCCAACGGGCGTGTGCTATGTATGCTGCACGGTATCCTGGACGACATCATCCAAGTGTCCGGACCGTTCGCCGGATAGTTACGTTATTTAAGGAAACAGGAAGTGTTCAGCCACATGTGAAACGTCAACCACGACCTGCAACAAATGATGATGTCCAAGTAGGTGTTTTAGCTGCTGTCGCGGCTAATCTGCACATCAGTAGCAGACAAATTGCGCGAGAATCAGGAATCTCAAAAACGTCGGTGTTAAGAATGCTACATTAACATCGATTGCACCCGTACCATATTTCTATGCACCAGGAATTGCATGGTTACGACTTTGAACGTCGGTACAGTTCTGCCACTGGGCACAAGAGAAATTACGGGACGATGACAGATTTTTTGCACGCGTTCTATTTAGCAACGAAGCTTCATGCCGGCAGCGGTGTTCTCGCGGTTCTAGGCGCGCAGTCCGGAACCGTGAGACTGCTACGGTCGTAGGTTCGAATCCTGCCTCGGGCATGGATGTGTGTGATGCCCTTAGGTTAGTTAGGTTTAAGTAGTTCTAAGTTCTACGGGACTGATGACCACAGCAGTTGAGCCACATAGTGCTCAGAGCCATTTGAACCATTTTTGAACCAACGAAGCTTCATTCACCAACAGCGGTAACGTATACCGGCATAATATGCACTATTCAGCAACGGATAATCCACGATGGCTGCGACAACTGCAACATCAGCGACCTTTGTGGGTTAATGTATGGTGCGGCATTATGGGAGGAAGGATATCTGGCCCCCATTTTATCGATGGCAATCAAAATGGTGGAATGTATGCTGATTTACTACGTAATGTTCTACAGATGTTACCACAAGATGTTTCATTGCATGACAGAATGCCGATGTACTTCCAACATGATGGATGTCCGGCACATAGCTCGCGTCCGGTTGAAGCGGTATTGAATAGCATATTTCATGACAGGTGGATTGGTCGTCGAAGCACCATACCATGGCCCGCACGTTCACCGGATCTGACGTCCCCGGATTTCTTTCTGTGGGGAAACTTGAAGGATATTTGCCGTCGTGATCCACCGACAACGCCTGACAACATGCGTCAGCGCATTGTCAATGCATATGCGAACATTACGGAAGGCGAACTACTCGCTGTTGAGAGGAATATCGTTACACGTATTGCCAAATGCATTGAGGTTGTCGGACATCATTTTGAGCAGGAAGTGTTCAGCCACATGTGAAACGTCAACCACGTCTCCCCTCCCCATTTCCCTCTTCCCCCCCCCCCCCACTAATGTGGTATTTACAGGTAATCACGCCGTAACAGCATGCGTTCTCAGAAATGAGAATTTCACAAAGGTACATGTATGACATTGGAACAACCGAAATAAATTATACAAACGTACCTACGTTCTGTATTTTAATTTAAAAAATCTACCTGTGACCAACTGTTCGTCTAAAATTGTGAGCCATATGTTTGTTACTATTACAGCGCCATCTATCACAAAACGAAAACAGTGGTCCAACTAAAACATTCATATTTCTTTACGCACTACATGAATATGCAATAAAAATGGGGTTTCCTATCTAAAAAACTTAGTTGATATCCGTTTGACCTATGGCGGCGCCATCTGGTTTCCCCCTTCAAGCTAGACGAGTTTCGTTCTTCGTAGTTTTTTCGTTTGACGCTTACTTCGTGAGATATTTGGCCTGGTCACGATCAGTGGACCACCCTGTGTATTTCATAAATGAAACAGAAATTTTAGCTTGATATTTCAAGATTTTAAGCAGTTAGTGACTTCCAGCAAACTTCAGTGTAATTTCAAACCTTCTACAAACTTTCCCTTGCTTACATGCTTGAAGCCAAGTTTTACGTTAACTCAGTTGTAAAGTAATCAGCTGTATTATACATGAGTCAGATTCTTTAAGCGATCGAGAGTTGACTGGCTGCACTAGCTGTAATTGAACGCGGTCGCACTTGTCGGTAGCTGTGGACGTTAGACACACACACACACACACACACACACACACACACACACTCACCGTGGCCCGCTACTGGCCTGACGTTCTTTCTTTTAAATTTTTATACTCAGCATTTCCTTCCTTCCCGAAATCGGAGGACCGATCCTTGCAAAACATATTTGTTTTTGGGAATACATTATTAGAACTCTTGTTTGTTGAAGTGAATATTTTTCTAAGAAATAGCCTTTGCTCTCTTCTCCTCTTGCGGCGATTTGCTTAGTCACAGAGAGTGGTTTGTGGCCCATAGTACTACAAAGTGTGTACACGTCTACTGCACAGCATAGAGAGTTCGGCCCCCTTCCGCCCCGTCTCCCCTCCCCATTCTCCTCGCCCCCCCCCCTCTCTCACACACACACACACACACACACACACACACACACACACGATGCTCCTTCCACGTAAGTGCACATAGGGAATCGCTAATACTAAAAAGTCCGCAGCTCGTGGTCGTGCGGTAGCGTTCTCGCTTCCCGCAACCCGGGTTCCCGGGTTCGAATCCCGGCGGGGTCAGGGATTTTCTCTGCCTCGTGATGACTGGGTGTTGCGTGATGTCCTTAGGTTAGTTAGGTTTAAGTACTACTAAGTTCTAGGGGACTGATGACCATAGACGTTAAGTCCCATAGTGCTCAGAGCCATTTGAACCATTTTTGATACTAAAAGATTTTTCATGGACACATGGGCGTTTTTTAATGACTATCCTTCAGACAGGAGTTTTTCCAAACCTTCTTGCCAGTCACCACCTCTTTCGCTTGATTGGATGCTATTCTTCAGATTTCTTGTTATAATGCTAATCTTTCAATCTGTACATAATTACATGCTCTTCGCGAAACAGTAACAGATAACCGGGAAATGTGATGAAAGTGAAGACGACGCACTGTCCTCTCTAGCGGCAAGTAAACATAGCATAATGGAGCTGAAAAGAGGAAGGACAGTTAAAGCATTTGGTTAACCGCGTAACCTTGGCCAACGTGTTGTGCACATCGTTACATAGTATTTAACAGCCAGACAAGCTCTGGATTTCTGGAAGGAAGAGGAGCGCATCATGGTAACATAACAGCTTATGTTATATAATAATAAAGTCTTATAAAATAAAAATAGTTACAAAATAAAAAAGTCTTATGGTTTTCGTATGTAACAGAAAATTTGCTATTTTAGTTTATCTTACGCTTCATTTATGATCAGTTTATCCTTACAGACTATTTGGTACTGATTGGAGCAGTGTACGAGAAATAAAGCTCTTATCTTCTCATAACTGACATAATGAATTTCTTACTGTACTCGTAAAACAAAATTGTCATGGTGGAAAAATATAACACACGATCATAAAATCAGCTGGTACTGTCTGTAATTTGGCTGTAACCGAAAAGGGTCGAAAACCGTTATAGTGAATGGAAATGAGGTATCAATTTTTAACGCTTTTACATTTAAAAATGGTTTACGTTTGCTCTGCCCTGTGCGGATCAATAGAACATGTTTGGTGTCAGGTGGGACGGCCACGCATACAAGAGCAGAATGCAGATGACGTTAGACAAAATCGGCGACCGTTTCCTCCCTCCCATCACTCTGCCTGCACGATGGAAATTTCCGCGTTCCAGGGCAGCCGTCCACAGCGGAGACGAATGTGAGCGGCAGGAATGTGGCTACAATACAATGACGTGGTCTACAAAGGACACTATGCGCTGACACTTTCACGAGTGTCACCACGTGACGTAGCGGTGAATCGCCTCACGTCTTCCGTGCACTGAAAGTTCTGAAATAAAGTCGCTGAAGTCGTGCACGCGACAACTGAAATATGTATTTCCATATGTTCGTTATGATACACGTTTAGTTTTATTTACTTAAAAGGTAGCCAATGGTGGGATTTTCTCGTCTGTTTTTTGCTTATAATGTGGCTATGATGCCTGTATTCAGGTTTCACATAAATTTTCGCGTTTGTCAGTGGAGCTTTGAATAAAATATCAATGTCTGAGACCATAACCGGTAAACAATGACACACAATGATTACATTCAAATTTACTAGCAAGGTGCAATATTCTTCGGGCTGTCGGTGACACAGATCACCGATATGCGTGGCGTCGAATGGGGCAAAGAGAGGGGCTGTTTCCTACACGCTCCCCTCTCCTCGCTCCGCACACCACTCAACACGCCACACCCAACAGGCTATCTTCTCGGTTGCCTACTCTCTCTCTCTCTCTCTCTCTCTCTCTCTCTCTCTCTGTTGACCAAACAAAACACGGCGCTTACAGTGTGCAATCAAGCACCTCTCTGAACAACTGGACGTCTTTGTTGGTAGTGCTGACACACTTGTCCACTAGTTGGCGTGCTCAAATTCGTATCCCCGCTGGGTTCCTCTTCAAAAGCAGCGAAGGACCATCTGTGCAGAATTGCTTGCACGTTGCGAAGCTGTTCGGGACAATTTTTTGCCGAACGTAGTCACAGGCGGTGAAATATAGGCTCATCATTTCAAACCGGAAGCAAAACCGCAATCCATGGAGAGGCACCAAGCCCCCTCTTCTCCGAAGGAAAAGTTCAAAGCCGCATCCTCAGTGTGTAAAGTCACGGCGATGGTCTTCTGAAGAGATTGTTCTGTTTAATATCCTCTCATGGCGCAACGATAAAATCGGAAATGTACTGTGCTACACTCACGAAACTGAATAAACGACTTCAGAGTGATTGCCGCCACAAAATGCAAACCAACTTAGCCTTCTCCATGACAACGCAAGAGCCCACACAGGTCTGTGAACCAGACAGATGAACACAAAACTTCATTAGACTGTTCTTCCTCATCCATCCTACAGCCCAGATCTCGCATGTTCCGACTTCCATCTGCTCGGCCCAATTATGGCTACCCTCGGGGGTAGCAGCAAGTGGATAATGGGGAGGTTATTGCTGCAGCAAGACGTAGGCTCCGACGCCGACCAATAAAGTGGTACATGTCCACCAGTAGAGTGGTACCATACGGGCATAAACACCTACCCAGCGAGGTGGCATAAGGTCTTCACAATGAACGTAGATTATGTTGAAAATTTTTTTTTTATTTTACCAATATTTTGCAGCTTTAAACATGACTGTAGTCAATACACTCGAGGTATGAATTGAAAAACGCCTTCAGTCACAATTTTTCGTGTTTTATTCAGTACACGATGCATTTCGGACCTTGTGGGTCCATCTTCAGGTGTAATTCGCCTTAATACATGATTTATTTGTTCTCTTGAATGAGATGAAATGCATATTCCTGTCATGAAAAGGTTTGATGTTAGGTTACGAACTTCGTAAGCCAGACGCGGAAAATACGTGTTAAATAGTGGAAAAGATGAATAGTGTAAACTTACCAAATAATCCAAGAAAGCGTTTTTAACGTTTGAGTAACAGTATAAGTTTTTTCCTCCACCGTTTTCATTCATACCTCAAGTGAAATGGGGTTTTATAGTCAGAAGAGTGGGAATAATGTGGCTTTTTGGAATCTTGAATAAAACCAACTTGCTTTAAGGAAAATTTATCTGTTGCATTACTTACTCAACACCTCTCGTGTACACAGGTCACTGGTCACTGGTGTGTTGCACGTCAGACCAAGAGGCAGAGTCGGGACCCGTCATCGCGGAGGGGTGGAGGGGGGAGAGGGGAGGGGGTGGGGGGGCTGGCGGCAGGAGTCGAGAGCAGAGGCTGGCCAAGCTGTCAGCTCCTTTGTCCGCCCTTAGCTTGGCGCTCAACGACGTCACATTGTAGCGGAATGTAGAAAGACTTGTAGACAGAGAACGACAAAACGTGATGACTTGTTGCTTGGCTGTTTGGACAAGAGTTAGTTGTGTTCCTTGGATCACTTTCCACTATGTATTGTAAAGATATGTTATTTTACGGAGTATTGTATGACTGCGTGGTGATCACTTACAGATTAATCACGTAATATGAGTAGAAAACAATGTGCGGTTTAATAACACGAGTATTATTTTTGCACTAAATAGTCGTATATTTAATAGCAACAGTTGTCCCGGAGAAATAATACTGGCTTATTTTCAAATGGAGCATTTTTGATCTTGGTGTCTGTAAGACGTAGGTGATTGACATATGATTGAAACACGCTGTGTGCCAGAGATTACAAACATGTGATTGCAGAAATGCCCTTGGTACCTGGTCAGAGACTGATTATAATCTGAAGTCCTCGCTCACTATAATCGGTCTGTAAACGTCTCAGAAAGGGGGCAGACAGAGGCAATACGTTCTTGGGAAACGTGCCAGTCAGTGAATGGCCAGCGCCTCAACTATGTAGGTGTACCTACAATCTTCCTAAGTGACAGGCAGCCCACTACAAGAAGAGGAGATAAGTTTTTATCGTACCTTCGACAGCGAGGTCGGGAAGGATGAGGAAAGAAATCGGCCGTGCCCTTTTAAAGGAACCATCCCAGAATTTGACTGAAGCGATTTAGGGAAATCACGTAAAACCTAAATCAGGATGGCCGGACGCGGGTTTGAACCGTAGTCCTCCCGAACACAGGCCCAGTGTGATAACCACTGCCCCACCTCGCTCGGTCAACCCACTACACGTTTTGTTAACAGTATCTGCGCGGAAAGTGAAAAAAAATAAAATTTTCCTGCCCATACCAAAATATAAGTAAATTTTGTCATTACTACTAGCGTCTAGCTGTAACTAGGTGGCAATTAATCGGTTCTGATGGTTTTCTCAGCAGCTCTGCTCTTCGAAATACGACGGCATTGCCAGAGGTCGAAACCGTATAAGAAAGTAGGTATTCAAATGGAGTAAAGACAAATTTGCTTGTGTATTAAGGATGAACGGCAGTAACCAAGCGAAGCATGTGTTTTCTATAAATTTAATTTTTGGTCGTTTAAAGTATGGTTACAGAACGCCAGACGGAATAACTGAACAGCTTCTAACCTCTAATCTCGACATACATGAGGAATTTTGTTTGATCATTGTTCTTTATAATTACTTTAATGAGTTTTATGATACTCAGTTTGGCGGTAGACTTAAGAAGACTGTAAATGATCCGTTTAATTTCTGATACGTTTCAGCCACTTAATCGTTCGCTGAGTTCGAAGTGACAATTTACGCAGGGGAAACTAAGCTACATAGTTTATCAGGGCCTTAAGTGTAGCAGATTTTCTCGCAACGAAAAAGATCGCCTCGCATTCACTTTTGAGGGGACGCAGCTGCAGGCCTGCCACGGGCTGAACGTGCGTACACGTCTTCCCCCTCCCCTCCAACCCCCCCCCCCAATATTTCCCCTTCCCCACCCCTTTCACGCTGGGCAGTTCACAGAGATCATTCACTGCTATTGGATGAAAAGTGCTATAGTAGTCGACAGGAAAGTTGGCATGTCAACTCTGCCACTTACATTAATGCTAGTTAGTGATAATTTCAAATGTTAGTAACAATTTCCAAAAAAATAACAGACATCTTTATTTATAATACGATGGAATAATTTCTCATAGAAAATTCTTACCATTCATTACGAAAAACAGTAAAAACGCATTTTACAATGGATTGAAAAGTAAAATATTTTTTCACTTCAGTTTGAGGAAAAAGCCAGAAATACTAACAAATTCACACTGAAAAAAAAAAACGAAGGAACATTCTCAAAGTTTATTGATGTATCAGATTCATATTTAATGATGAAAATATGAAACAATTCAGAGATAAGAAATAAAATACCGTAAGAGGTGTGAAATTACACTACAGGCCATTAAAACTGCTACACCAAGAAGATGACATGCTACAGACGCGAAATTTAAACGACAGGAAGAAGATGTTGTGATATGGGAATGATTAGCTTTTCAGAGCATTCACACAAGGTTGGCGCCGGTGGCGACCACTACAACGTGGTGACATGAGGAAAGTTTACAACCGATTTCTCATACACAAACAGCGGTTGACCGGCGTTGCCTAGTGAAACGTCGTTGTGATGCCTCGTGTAAGGAGGAGAAATGCGTACCATCACGTTTCCGATTTGGATAAAGGTCGGATTATAGCCTATCACGATTGCGGTTTATCGCATCGCGACAATGTTTCTCGCGTTGGTCAAGATCCAATGACTGTTAGCAGAATATGGAATCGGTGGGTTCAGGAGGGTAATACGGAACGCCGTGCTGGATCCCAACGGCCTCGTATCACTAGCAGTCGAGATGACAGGCATCTTATCCGCATGGCTGTAACGGATCGTGCAGCCACGTCTAGATCCCTGAGTCAACAGATGGGGACGTTTGCAAGACAACAACCACCTGCACGAACAGTTCGACAACGTTTGCAGCAGCAAGGACCATCAGCTCGTTGACCATGGCTGCGGTTACCCTTGACGCTGCATCACAGACAGGAGCGTGCGATGGTGTACTCAACGACGAACCTGGGTGTACGAATGGCAAAACGTCATTGTTTCGGATGAATCCAGGTTCTGTTTACAGCATCATGATGGTCGCATCCGTGTTTGGCGACACCGCAGTGAACGCACATTGGAAGCGGGTATTCGTCAACGCCATACTGGCGTATCACCCGGCGTGGTAGTATGGGGTGCCATTGGTTACACGTCTCGGTCACCTCTTGTTCGCATTGATGGCACTTTGCACAGTGGACGTTACATTTCAGATGTGTTACGACCTGTCGCTCTACCCTTCATTCGATCCCTGCGAAATCCTAAATTTCAGCAGGCTAATGCACAACCGCATGTGGCAGGTCCTGTACGGGCCTTTCTTGATACAGAAAACGTTCGAATGCTGCCCTGGCCAGCACATTCTTCATCTGTCTCACCAACTGAAAACGTGTGGTCAATGGTGGCTGAGCAGCTGGCTCGTCATAATACGCCAATTACTACTCTTGATGAAATGTGGTATCGAGTTGAAGCTGCATGGGCTGCTTTACCTGTACGCGCCTTCAAGATCTGTTTGACTCAATGCCCAGGCGTGTCTAGGCCGTTATTACGGCCAGAGGTGGTTTTTCTGGGTACTGATTTATCAGGATCTATGCACCCAAATTGTTGAAAATGTAATCACATATCAGTTCTAGTATAATATATTTGTCCAATGAATACCGGTTTATCATCTGCATCTCTTCTTGGTGTAGCAATTTTAGTGGCTAGTAGTGTATTTCGCCAGTGTCACGAAAATCGTCGTCTCTGACGAATTTGCTAGCTGTTTGACCTTGTGGAAAACTCCGAAAGGAAAGTTGTTAACAAAGAATTAAAATTAATTTTGTGGACACCAGAGACGTAATTACTGTATCGTACGACTTACGAACTCTATTTATTTACGAGAAACTCCCTACGTGACGGCGCGCGAGGACGGTCCAGCCGCCTCCAGGACTCTGGCCCCGACGACTCGCCTTAAGAGGACCGAGACTCGCCCGCATCTCGTGGTCGTGCGGTAGCGTTCTCGCTTTTCGCGCCCGGGTTCCCGGGTTCGATTCCCGGTGGGGTTAGGGATATTCTCTGCCTCGGGATGGTTGGGTGTTGTGTGTTGTCCTTAGGTTAGCTAGGTTTAAGTAGTTCTAAGTTCTAGGGGACTGATGACCATAGATGTTAAGTCCCATAGTGCTCAGAGTCATTTGAACCATTTTGAAGGACCGAGACTATTTACTAACTACAGAAGTGATTGTAATACATGCAACTGTAACAGAGTCTTCGACACTGCACCTATCACCTAAAACACACTATACACATATAGAGGCTACCTGCAGGTACTTTAAGTCTACTATTTCCCTTGGAGTCATCCTAAATATCTTTGCTTGTATGCTTTTGCAAAGCGCAAGTTTGGTTCAGATAAACTTGTGGCCTTTTATCCTCTATACGCTATAAACGCACAATGTGTAGAACTGTATCTCTCTAGGAGGCAATATCCCTTCATTCCATACGAAATTTGTCCATTGATACATTTCTTGAAGTTAAAACAGACATCTTTTACAAGACGAATAACGGCCGTTTCTGAGCCCTCATACTGAATTTTGTGCTATAGTTGGGCTCGAACGTTGCTGGCAGTAGGATACTCTCCTCCCCTACTGTAGTATTCCAACAGCATCCTGCAGACGACTTCTTTATTAAAATCGCCCGTTTGTGTACACGTACTTTCCCGTTTATATCCCTTTCGTGGCGAATCTGAGACTGCAATCACACCTACAGCTTCCGAAGTTACGATAATCCTAACATGTTACACTGATCTCCGTGAGAATCCACCTGCTTTTTCCATATGTTTTTATGCTTGGACAAAGTTAATGTCCCGTCTTGCTTCACAATGAGCAAGTTTGTTGAAATCTTTAAGATATTAGATATTACATATTTATAGATTTTTCGCATTAACGATAAACACGACAGCGATTTTGCGGTGTCTTTAGGAATTATATGTTTCTGGTTAATAAAATAACCATCTAATTTCCCCGAATTAAAACGATAAGGTCATTTGAAAGCGAAATTCACTTAGTTCGCGATGAACCCGGTACTGCAGCGAAATTTGTAGAGATTAACGACCTTGAAATTTTTTTTTCCAAGGCTATATACATGAAAAAAAGGGAAAAAGAGAACAAACATTGCACAGTAGGACAGAAATACCTGTTATCTTTAATACTACCGAAAATCTCTTTCAAACTTGTCGCCAAAAAATGAAAGGGTTTACCGGAGGCTAGTTGTCTTCTAAGAAATTCGGCACAGACCTTGCCAACTTTTTCTCCAGACGTCTTCTCGGGATTACTGGGAATCGCACCTCCGGCTGTGTCCTCACGCTACAGTGCTATTACTCGTATTATTGGAAATCCCTAATGACGCCGCGCGGGGTAGCCGTGCGGTCTTGGGGCGCATTGCCACGGTTCGCGTGGCTACCCCCGTCGGAGGTTCGAGTCCTCCCTCGGGCACGGGTGTGTGTGTTGCTTAGCCTAAGTTAGTTTAAGTTTGATTAAGTAGTGTGTAAGCCTAGGGACTGATGACCTTAGCAGTTTTGTCCCACAGGAACTTACCACAAATTTCCAAAATTCCCTTACGTCGCATACTTGGTGCACGGCTGACTGCACAAAGGGCTGGCGTATTTCTGCAGCCGGGAGACTTAGTTCACTAGTGATTTATAAATGTTCGTTGTCAACTGTGCGGTATACCATTAGCTTCTTTTTAAATGCATTGTCATTTGCTTTGTTGCTCTAATGTCACTGTATTTGTTTTGTTGCACTAGTTTCATTGCGATTTTTTTTTTCGAAAATGAGTGATGATGCAGTTGTTGGCGAATTGCAGAGTTGCCATCTACTCCAGTGCAGAAAAGGAAGGCGATTATCAGGAGCTCGTGCAAGCTCAAAACACACATTTCTGTTGCCTGCACTGCATACTTGCAGTATATGGAGGCGGAGTTCGTTTCCTCCCCGCATCTCACTTCCCTCGCAGCATACCCTATCAGCCTTCCCCTCTCGTTGCATTCCCTGCTAGCCAAGTGCCAAGCTATTTGCAGTTCGCGATCAACGTGACGGACTGCCGTCCTAAGGGTTCGATTCCCGGCTGGGTCGGGCATTTTCTCCGCTCAGGGACTGGATGTTGTGTTGTCTTCATCATCATTTCATCCCCATCCGGCGCGCAGGTCGCCCAATGTGGCGACGAATGTAGTAAGACCTGCACCAAGGCGGCTGGACCTGCTCCGCAAGGGGCCTCCCGGCCAATGACGCCAACCAAACGCTCATCTCCATTTGTGGTTCGCGAGTTGTAGCGAAGACGTTAACGGTGCACAGCAGAGACAGACATTTAGAACAGGGGTGAACATTTAGAACAGGGGTGTCAAACCGGGCGGGGCCCGTGGGCTGTATACAGCCAAAGCAGGTGTCAGTCCGGCCCAAGAAGTGACCACCTATGACATGATCGGAAAAAATCTTAAAATTTCGATTATGTAAATTTACGAGAAATTGAATATTTTTAATTTGATCTCCAGCCATACATCCTGTTCTTTCGATGGTCCTTGTTTGTCTCGGCGGTTACTGTCAGCGTTCAGTGTTAGGTATACCATGCACTACCAAAAATACTCGTTCTCTTCCAATGTGGATGCACTACCAAAAATACTCGTTCTCTTCCAATGTGGCCCAAGTAAGCTAAGAGGCTGGAAACTCCTGCTGTATATGGTTTAGGTCGCGGGAGTATCTAGGCCATTCCATATGTTCATCTTCACCTTCCAGAGTGTGCGACACCTCAGCTGTCGTATGAACATATCCAGAATAATCTCCCTGTAGTACCGCTGTGCTGTAACAGTACATCGCGCAAAGATATACATTGGTGTTCTGCCACTGTGCATAATGCTTGTCTAAAGCATAACGCACAAGCCATATCGATGACGTTCATGGACGTTCTGTGGTGTGTCAGACGTGTTCCTCCCCTCTCTCTCCACACTAACTGTTGGCCAGAATCACTTGTAACAGCGAAGCGGTATTCGTCGGAGAACAGCGCTGTGGATTATCGTTGTTGACCCCAACTAACATGCTCCCTGCATCAACAAACTCTTGCTCGACGATGGCATTGTTGAACTGGGATGCCTTTAACAGGATTTAGAGCATACAAACCAGCCTGATTTAAATACTGTGAACTTGTTCTGGCGGAGATACGTGTATCGGCAACTCGCCACTAGAGCTGCGCACCTGTCCTCTTGCTCTGTGGTCTAGTAGCTAGCCTTGCTGCCTTTGAATCACAGGGTCCCAGGTTCGATTCCAGGCCGGGTCGGGGATTTTCTCCGCCCGAAGACTGGGTGTTTGTGTTGTGCTCATCCTCATTCGGGAAGTGGTGAGGTTGGAATGGATGATTTGAACTATTACGGGCGCTGCTGACCTCGATGTTGAGCGCCCCGCAGACCATCATCATCATCATCATCTCACGGTGGTCGTGTGTTCAATAGCAGTTGTCGGTTGCTCCTTAGCAACTGGCTGTTGTTCCTTAGCAAGTGTCAACTGTTGCTTAGCAATAAAGTATTTGACTGTTTTATGGAAATTGTCTTAACCCTTTGTTTCCTGACATAAGAAAAAATTTACTTTTTAACATTTTCTATGCAGAATTTATGCTATTGTGGCCTCAAATGACGGTAGGATTTTTTGTAAAATTTTATTTTATTTTTTGCAACTTTTTTCTCTCATGGTACTCAGAAGTACCGTCAGACTCCATGGACAGAATCACAACATGCGCAGAAAAATGCTCCAATTTTTATAACTTGTACTTTATTCAACATAAATATTAAATATTTTTACATTAGAAAATTAATTAACAGAAATACGATATTTCTGAATTTTTTTTTTAAATTTCGCATAAATTTATTCTAGAGCAACTTCACGATACATAGTATCTTAGCTATACATTTTTGACAGTATATACGTATCACATATTTAGTGATACCTCATGAAATTGTAGGAAACAATTCTTTTTCTCATTGCAGCACAAATACACTTTACATGTACTACATTGTGAATGTGGTCTCGATTGAATTTTATTTTTCGCACACATTTCGCATCGTCCTCTTTTACAACTGAACACTACAAAATGCCTTCCTCGGTTGCCAAGGCGTACATCCTTCGGAACAGAAAAGTTATCCTTCTTTCTCTTTGGGAGAGTTATTTCATCTTTACCAGAGTTTCTCTTTTTGAGATTTGGCACTTGCTGTTCATTCATTAGCCATAGTGCCACAGCACGCTTGAATTCCAGCAGTGGCAGTGCCCCATGTAGGTCACTGAAAATGACGTAAGCATTGACAAAAGCAATTTCTATTGCTCCCCAAAAGAGACGGTGCCACCATTTCCTTGATCGCTTGTCAAGACCATAAGTTGAACGTAATCTGATCCACACCACCCGTGTTTTTATTGTAATCACATACAATAACTGGACATGGTATAGTCATACTAGTTCCATCTTTCTGTTTTCTTGTCACTACGCTCTGTTCAGTGCCATGGAAGTTTGACGCAAAATACACTACTTTATTTTCCTTCCATTGAAATGCTGTTAGGTCTAAAGATGACTCTCTGTGATTTGATTTAGACATTTTTCTTTAGGCAAATTTCCTGGCAAACTTCTCCTGTTTGTTCTAATTGTTCCACAGGCAAATGTATTTACGGATTTCTGTGTGAGAAAGAGTGGACAGAACAACTAGCGAGTGGTAACGCGTTGTTGCTACAATAAAGTGTTCGCACAACCTGACGGTACTAATAAATCCGCCTTATATTTTCCACTTTATCTCATTCATTTGTAACGTAATGCTTCAAAATGTTATAAAAAAACAAAGAAGGTAAGTACGTACAATGGAAAACTCAACGGAAGTTTCAATAAATTGCGCACAAATTCAGGCAACACCATGGAAACAAGCACATACAATCTTCTGTTTTCACAGCAGCGCGCGAAAAACAATTTCGAGCTCTGACCGCCAGAGAGGTCTATGTATTGCACAATAACATCTATGAAATAGTAGAGCAGAGTTACTGTTGCGTACCGACAGGCTCTCAGATCACGAAACTGCACCACGAGAAAATAATGAGAGTCAAAACTTACTGGTACTTTTAAGTACCGTCAGGCAACAAAAGGTTAAATTATTATTAGTGTAATTTTATTCTGCTAACATTCTTTCATTTCTCTTGATTTCCACTGTTCTTTCAAAAAAACGGAAATGAAATTCAAATAACTTCAAAGCCAGCTAAAACACTCCATCTGAGTCATGAGATGCCTGTGACGTCACTGGCTAGCTCGCTGCTCCTACTGTCATACTGCTAGTTCACAGTGATGTCTAGTTTTGGAATTTATGTTTCGGAAAATGGGTTATAAATGGTGTGTAATAACATATTGTACAAATACATCTAAAAAAAAACTCCTGAAATGCTTTTTTGAGCGTTGCATAGAATGAGAAGATGCGTAAAATGTGGTTTCACTGTAGCAGCAAATTGCAACCACGTCGACGCACAAGTTCACTAACCTAATTAAAAATGACTTGCACTGTGAATTTACCTCCGAGATATGCTTTGTTACAAGGAAGGATAGCATCATTCAACGAAATTAAACTCTTAGTGAAAACTGTCGTTTTACGCAGCTTCCCAAAAATTATTCGGTAACTCAGTTGTTATAGTGGTGGACCGTCGAATTTTATAATGTCGATAGATCACTGATACTAATCCATCACGAAAAATATTTTAATTTATTATGAAAACTACTCTACAGGCTTCACATATGAAAATCAAATGACAATTAGAAAATTACAAAACTTCACCAAATCGATCATCAACAGAATATTATTGTGATTTCCTTGCTGTTTACATGCGCCTACATTTGCAATAGTTGTTGTCACACGTCACGTTAGTCCTGTGACCAAACATTTCTTAATTTATTAGAAACAATGTTTTTTTTTATCTTCGTACTCACCAGCTCCTTATTGTTTACACTTTTGAAGTTTCATCATCTTACATAAAGATAAACTAAGTCTGTTTCAAAAAAATGCATTATCTTACTCTCGCAAACATCACAGGCCTTACGTTTGTGTTACCTGCATATTGCACATGCTTCACATCTCTCCGTATAGAAAACTTCATCGTTATACACCTCGCTGCACTGTGAGCCTGTGGTGATATCTTCACTACTAGCAATGCTTTCTGAAAAAGCGAATTGTTTGCTCGCAAAGTAAATGCATTTATCCCCAGTTGCCCATTTCCCATTTCTCCGACGAAGATTCATGTGACGCTATATGTAATACATTCTACCATCGAAACAACTGCTACGATCTGTTCTCGCTAATGCAATTTTCTTATTTCATGCAAAACTTTTAAAAATGTGAGACTCTCCCAGGATTCGAGCATGTGACCACATTATTCCTAATCAGATGAGTTATCCGTTGCTCCAGAGTAGTATACACACCCAGTATCCTTTATGTGGCAAATCGACACTATGTTTTGCCAAGAATAATATTTTGTTTTGGTCGCAGCCCATATACCGTGTACTGACCCAATTACAAAGGTTCTGCAATTCCTTAGATCTGAGCGAGTTTAATGATGATGCAGGGTGCAGGGAAAAGAATGTCCTTCGTTGCACATTTCGCCGCTCTAATTACGTGGACTATAAACGCATCAACTTTCTCAAAGTTTCCACTATCAGCGTCCACAAAATTCCTTTTTATTGTTACTTAAAAATTGTGATTCTGTTTTCCATCACTAAATAGTTAAAGCGTTTGCAGAAAAACGTACGTAAAAAGCTCGTAACTTCGGCCAAATCTTCTGTAACACAGATATAGTTTCAGCTTACTCCTCGTCTGTGATGTCACCAGAGTATCATCCAATACCAGAGCGTTTTCGATCACGTAGACAAATCTTTAATATTTAATGATTCTAAGCATTATTTACATAAAAATAACAGATATTTTGTGAGAATAAGGCCCCCGGAGTAGACAACATTCCATTGGAACTACTGACAGCCTTGGGAGAGCCAGTCCTGACAAAAGTCTACCATCTGGTGAGCAAGATGTATGAAACAGGCGAAATACCCTCAGACTTCAAGAAGAATAGAATAATTCCAATCCCAAAGAAAGCAGGTGTTGACAGATGTGAAAATTACCGAACTATCAGTTTAATAAGTCACAGCTGCAAAATACTAACGCGAATTCTTTACAGACGAATGGAAAAACTGGTAGAAGCCGACCTCGGGGAAGATCAGTTTGCATTCCGTAGGAATATTTGAACACGTGAGGCAATACTGACCCTACGACTTATCTTAGAAGCTAGATTAAGGAAGGGAAAACCTACGTTTCTACCATTTGTAGACTTATGGAAAGCTTTTGACAATGTTGACTGGAATACTCTCTTTCAAGTTATGAAGGTGGCAGGGGTAACATACAGGGAGCGAAAGGCTATTTACAATTTGTACAGAAACCAGATGGCAGTTATAAGAGTCGAGGGGCATGAAAGGGCGGCAGTGGTTGGGAAGGGAGTGAGACGGGGTTTTAGTCTCTCCATGATGTTATTCAGTCTGTATATTGAGCAAGCAGTAAAGGAAACAAAAGGAAAATTCGGAGTAGGTATTAAAATCCATGGAGAAGAAATAAAAACTTTGAGGTTCGCCGATGACATTGTAATTATGTCAGAGACAGCAAAGGACTTGGAAGAGCAATTGAACGGAATGGATAGTGTCTTGAAAGGAGGCTATAAGATGAACATCAACAAAAGCAAAACGAGGATAATGGAATGTAGTCGAATGGAGTCGGGTGATGCTGAGGTAGTTAGATTAGGAAATGAGACACTTAAAGTAGTAAAGGAGTTTTGCTATTCGGGGAGCAAAATAACTGATGATGGTCGAAGTAGAGAAGATATAAAATGTAGATTGGCAATGGGAAGGAAAGCGTTTCTGAAGAAGAGAAATTTGTTAACATCGAGTATAGATTTAAGTGTTAGGAAGTCGCTTCTGAAAGCATTTGTATGGAGTGTAGCCATGTATGGAAGTGAAACGTGGACGATAAATAGTTTGGACAAGAAGAGAATAGAAGCTTTCGAAATGTGGTGCTACAGAAGAATGCTGAAGATTAGATGGGTAGATCACATAACTAATGAGGAAGTATTGAATAGGATTGGGGAGAAGAGGAGTTTGTGGCACAACTTGACTAGAAGAAGGGATCGGTTGGTAGGACTTGTTCTGAGGCATCAAGGGATCACCAATTTAGTATTGCAGGGCAGCGTGGAGGGTAAAAATCGTAGAGGGAGACCAAGAGATGAATACACTAAGCAGATTCAGAAGGATGTAGGTTGCAGTAGGTCATGGGAGATGAAGAAGCTTGCACAGGATAGAGTAGCTTGGAAGAGCTGCATCAAACCAGTCTCAGGACTGAAGACCACAACAACAACAACAACAACATTGACCATAAATGGTATTTGAATATTATAATCAATCAGAATAACAAGAGTCTGAACCACATTTTTAGAACAGAAAAATCGAGCAGTGTAACTCTTTTAAAAGAGTACACTCATCACTTTGGACAGCTGTAGGTGGTGTAGAATCGTTACAAAGCAGTCACGCTACCCTCCAACGCTGATGTCAGTCATGGCAGTGAAGCGGTATGTATGCGCCAGTCGGTTGTGTGGAATCAACGCAGTAAAATGGGTCGACGTTGGCAACTCCTGAAAGGTTTTGGGTAACATTTTTGCGAAACAGCGTTCTTGTAAACTATATAAAATCAGGGATGAAACATCTAGATCGCGATGGTTATATTATTAAAATGACCGGTTTCGGCCTAGTCTTAGGCCATCTTCAGAACAGCACCATCAGCTTAAGCTGACGATGTCTAGAACAGTCAGTAAAACTCAGTCGTTGAAACTGCAGTTTCAGCGCCTGAGGTCTACTGATTGTTCTACACATCGTCAACTTCAGCTGATGGCACTGTTCTGAAGATGGTCTAAGAATAGGCCGAAACCGGTCATTTTAATAAAATAACCATCGCGGTCTAGATGTTTCTTCCCTGATTTCACCGCCTGAAAGGGGCTGCCTTGTCCACTATCCCCCCCCCCCCCTCCCCGCAAATGAAATTGCCGGATTTGTTGATGTACAAAGCGGACGCTCAACCGAGGCTACAAGGAACGGTGTACTATTCGCAACCACGTAATATGGCATAAGAACAGTTCTCGTAAAAACGATCCTGACCTACAGAGACTGGAGACGAGTGCAAAACCTTCACCGTGACAATCGGTTTGAAAAACGACAGGAGATAGCGGTGTCTCTGAACGCATGCCCACCTCAACTAGTTTTTGAGCGAACCGACGAGACGTTAAACCTTAATCTTCTTTCTTTCCTTCCTTCCGAGCCAACAGTGTGAAGTGAATAGCGTACATAAGACAACTGAAGACGGTTACCTCGCTAAATGCCATTTCTCTAACAACTCTACTTCTTTGGTGGGACAAAAAGATACAGAAATTGATCAGTAACTAAGTAGAGGCATGGGGTGTGGCCCGATGATTCGTGATTTTTCCTCTTTTTGTAATGATTTGAGGTTTCGACTGCATCGATGGCCAAATGAGTTGTTTACACCACATTATGTGGAGGACGTAGTTCACGTCGGATGTGGTTCTTTGGTGTTTCGTGGGTGTTATCCCTACTTTGACTTGGATACAGTCATTTAGGTTACTGTAAACACTTTTATATGTAAAGCTCATGTGTTACCTCCTACACATTCATGGACTCTCCTTGCTTCTAAGATGACAAGAGCCATGCTCTAATGGCTCACTTATATGTTCTCGATTTGATGAATTGCAAAACTACCGTAGACTATCACAAGTAAACGTAGACTACGCGAGTTTTCTTACAGCTTTGATCAGTCAAGATAATAATCGCGTCACCTGTAGATTATGTATGTTGCATACCTATTGGACGTTACCTCATTTCTATCTTTTTGTGTATGCGACCAGTGTCCTACTAGATTTCCCTAAAAACCAGAAGCGCTGAACCGTCTAGAAACTGGTTGAACGAATACGTGGTGTATCTGAAATGGATATAGAAAATGAGAGAGCTTGTAGCATCTTTCACATAGCAACTCACTAAAGAGACAGCCTTCATAACACTTGTCCGTCCGCTGCTGGAATACTGCTGCGTGGTGTGGGATCCTTATCAGGTAGAATTTAGGGAGGACATCGAAAAAGTGCAAAGAAGGGCAGCCCGTTTCGTGTTATCGCGCAATAGGGGTGAGAGTGTCACTGATATGATACGCGAGGCCGGCCGGAGTGGCCGAGCGGTTCTAGGCGCTACAGTCCGGAACCGCGCAACCGCTACGGTCGCAGGTTCGAATCCTGCCTCGGGCATGGATGTGTGTGACGTCCCTAGGTTAGTTAGGTTTAAGTAGTTCTAAATTCTAGGGGACTGATGACCTCAGATGTTAAGACCCATAATGCTCAGAGCCATTTGAACCATTTTGATACGCGAGTTGGGGTGGCAGTCACTGAAACAAAGGCGTTTTTCTTTGCTGCGAGATCCATTTACGAAATTTCAATCACCAACTTTCTCTTCCTAATGCGAAAATATTTTGTTGACACCCACCTACGTAGGGAGAAATGATCATCATAAGATTTTCCCACGCGCCATTCGAGAGTGGAATGGTAGAGATGTAGTATGAAAATGGTTCGATGAACCCTCTGCCAGGCACTTAAGTGTGAATTGCAGAGTAACCATGTAGATGTAGTAGATGTAGATGTCTGCATCCCTTAGCGTGCGGCACTAGGCGTCATTGTACAGCGTCGCGCGCCGCCAAGGGGGTAAAAATGCAAATGTCGTGTGACCAGGGCCTCCCGTTCGCCGGGTGCAAGTCTTTCGATTTGACGCCACTTCGGTGACTTGCGTGTCGATGGGGATGAAATGATTAGGACAACACAACACCCAGTCCCTGAGCGGAGAAAATCTCCGACCCAGCCGGGAATCGAACCCTCGCCAGTAAGATTGACATTCTGTCGCACTGACCACTTTTTTTTTTTTAATCTCATTTTGTTCGCTTTAGTTCGTTGCATCTGCTCGAGGCGGACGTCCTAAGACATCCGTTTAAGTTCGTTGTTAATCGATTAACTCAGTTTTTTTTAATTACAAAGGGCAGTTTAACCCTCTGACCGAACACGCTGAGCTACCGTGCCGGCGTGCACTCAGCTGCCGGGGGCGGACGCCAGGAGATTAGGCACACAACATTCCATCCGAGCAGTCATGGTCTACAGGGCAACGTTTTCAATGTATTTGTGGCATGAAGGTAAATTAGAAAGTCGGGGTGAAATTTTATATCTTTTATTTGAAAATAGTTACAAAAAATGCTCGAAATTACGCCCTCCTGCTTGAATGCGCCCACCTTGCGACCTCACTGAAAACTTCTGGCTAAGTGAAATTTGCATCAGCGGTTGCCATAATGCGCGCTATCGGCTCTTTATCAGTCACAGTGGGTGTTTCATAGACAATGGATTTCAGATGGCCCCAGAAGAAAAAGTCAGTGGCGTCAAGTTGGAGGAACGTACAGACTACACCACAGGCCCACCGCGGGCTGTTCAGTTCTCACCAAAATGTTTCACCCAAACGCGTTCGCAGTACACGGGTGAAGTGCGAAGGTGCACCATCGTGTTGGTACCACATTCGCTGTCGCAAGTTGAGCGAAACATATTCCAACAATTCTGATAGCGTTTCTCGTACGAGGATTAAGTATTTGCGTTCAGTCACTGGGGGAACACGTATGGACCGACCCTGTTATGGCCTACCAAGCAGCCCCAAATGTTGATAGCGAAGCAATCTTGGTGGCCAAGAACAAAGGTGGCGTGCGGAATTTCCAGTGCCCACACGTGTTGATTGTGTCTGCTGCACTTCCCCTCTCGTGTACAGCATCCGTCATCCTTAAAAGGTACACGGTTCGGAAAGTCCGGCTGAATGGCGCACCTTTGTAAAAACCACTGGCAGAATTCAATTCGACGTTGAAAATCACCTGGGTTAAGGATATGAACCATCTGAAGGCTATTGGGGGCGCAAATTATCTTCATGCCACACACGCCAAATTGTGGAACGGCTTACACCCATTTTCCGTGAAACACGCCGCGAGCTTGTTCAAAAAATGGCTCTGAGCACTATGGGACTTAACATCTGAGGTCATCAGTCCCCTAGACTTAGAACTAAGTAAACCTAAGTAACCTAAGGACATCACACACATCCATGCCCGAGGCAAGATTCGAACCTGCAACCATAGCGGTCGCGCGGTTCCGGACTGGAGCGCCTAGAACGCTAGGTGTTTTCTTTGATTTAACGAAGGCTTTTGACTGTGTTGACCACAACATATTACTGCAGAAATTGGACCATTATGGAGGGAGGGGAGTAGCTTACAATTGGTTCGCCTCTTACTTTAAGAACAGAAAGCAGAAGGTAATTCTCCGCAATGCTGAGAGTGGTAGTGACGTTCAGTCCCAATGGGGCACTGTTAAGTGGGGCGTTCCCCAAGGGTCGGTGCTGGGGTCACTGCTGTTTCTTATTTATATAAATGATATGCCTCCTAGTATTACAGGTGATTCAAAAATATTTCTGTTTGATGATGACACCAGCTTGGTAGTGAAGGATCTTGTGTGTAATATTGGAACAGTATCAAATAATGTAGTTCATGAAATATGTTCGTGGCTTGTGGAAAATTATTTGATGCTAAATCACCGTAAGACTCAGTTTTTACAGTTGCTAACTCACAATTCAACAAGAACCGATATTTTGATCAGACAGAATGGGCATATTATAAGCGAGACGGAACAGTTCAAGTTCCTAGGCGTTCGGATAGATAGTAAGCTGTTGTGGAAAGCCCATGTTCAGGATCTTGTTCAGAAACTAAATGTGCTTTACTTACCATTAGAACAGTATCTGAAATAAGTGACAGTTCAACACGAAAAGTAGTCTACTTCACATATTTTCATACGCTTATGTCATATGGTATTGTTTTTTGGGGTAATTCTTCTGATTCAAAAAGGGTATTTTTGGCTCAAAAACGGGCTGTTCGAGATATATGAGGTGTAAGTTCGAGAACCTCTTGTCGATCCCGATTCAATAGCCTGGGAATTCTGACATTGCCCTCACTGTATATATTATCTTTAATGTCGTTTGTTGTTAGCAATATTAGCTTATTCCCAAGAGTCAGCAGCTTTCACCCAGTTAATACTAGGCAGAAACCAAATCTGCATGTGGAATGCACTTCCTTGACTCTTGTGCAGAAAGGAGTGCAGTATTCTGCTGCATCCATTTTCAATAAGCTACCACAACAACTCAAAAATCTTAGCAGTAGCCCAAACACTTTTAAGTCTAAACTGAAGAGTTTCCTCATGGCTCACTCCTTCTATTCTGTCGTGGAGCTCCTGGAAGAGCTGAAAAATTAAGCAAATTCCAGTGTTACATTGTTGATTTTCTTTATTTAAACTTACGAATTGTCGCCTGAATACGTTTCTTATATTTCATTTTATCTGTTTCTACTATCGTGTTATAACTTCATGTATTGACCCTTTCCATGACCATGGAGACTTCTCCTTAATTTGGTTCCAAGGAACAATAAATAAATAAATAAAAATAAATAGCTTGTTGAGGGTGTGTTTTCCAGCGCTGCTAAAGCCTCCTCTTGAACGCATGGCGCACGCTCTGTGCGTTGACGACTGCGTCCGTCAGGCCTTCGCATCTATAACAGAAAATGAATACACTGGGTTTCGAAGTAGGCCTTAAATGAACGTGTGTCATTACGACACCATGCCAGTGGAAAACCTAACTCGAGTGAACCTGTGTCTCGCAGTGATCTGTGGATAGCAGTAAATGTGCGTGCATCTGGCACTCGAAGATTCGGAAACCGCCGATCGTACACAAGTTGGGCAGCGAGAGCATTTCTATCTACGGACCCTTAAGCACAGTACATATCTGCCCTTTCCTCCCAAGAGGAGCGCTCCATTTCCTGTCCGCTTCACACAGTAGCAAACATAGGAGTGTCCGCATTTGATGATAGTCTGACGAAGGGCGAATCAGATGCCGCAGTTTGCACAGGTGCTGGCCTCTATGCTAGACGTATCAAACAGGGATTTGCACAGCCAATAGCTAGGTGTTTGCAAACCAGGAAGAGGTGGAAAACCGTAGTGTTGTCCCGCCTGGAATATCCGCAACTATATCGACTACAAAATAAAGGTCACGAAACCTCTACACGACATCTCTTTTACCTTGATGTCACAAATGCATTGAAATCGTTGCTCTGTAGACCTGCTACCATGACGGCTCGGAAGGCATATTGTGTGCCTACCAGATGCGGACATGGGTTGCTATGTGAAATACGCTTCTTATGACCACCTCTACCAGCCCTCTCATTTTCTACATTCTTTTCAGATACACCTCGTATAAAGGGGGACTAGCATACGGAAAATTTTTATTGTAGTTATCCTCCTGTTTCTTAAAAATAAACACTTTTTATAGCGAAACTGAGGTTGTCAGTATTTGATTCAGGTTTTACTCGAAAACTGTTGATCTATAACATGAAATAGAGCAGTGTTACAGTACAAAAAATTCCTCAAAAAAAAGGTAAAAAAAAACTTAAAACAAAAACACGTCTAACATCTATTCAGTTCTTCGCCAAGCTTACATAAAACGTGTTCCTGTTATTCGTAAGAAACTTTCGCACTTATCAGTAATAACAGGAGCTCGTGTCTTTGATCACGATGAAGAACTTTCTGTTGAGTACAGAAAACAACAACACCAATTTTTAATTTTTATGTGTGTTGCGTGTAAACTGTACTTGCATAACAAGTAATTGGTTTGGTTACATTAAAGCGCAGAAGTTACGAGGTCTGCTAATTTTCATTACTTATAACATGCAATGTTTATTTTGTAAAGATATAGAATTCACAATGGACTAACACCCAAGAATGTGCGGTTCTAATTACGTGCAAAACAAACAAAAAACAAAGAGAAGTCGTCTCGCCTTAGTTCTGTCTCACACATTCAGTTACGTTTCTTTCGCTACCAATTATACCAATGCTACCGATAGTTCCACCATTTACTACGTCACTTATGTGCTGTACGAAAACGATTAAGCCGTAGTTTTTGTAGAGCGCAACTCTGCGAACATCCCTACGCATCTAGACTGGCCCGTTAAATTATCCGATCTTCTCTCACAGAAAGTGTGTTGAACTACTTGGAACAGCGGGTGAAACGTCGGAATCAGTATCGTCGTAATTTGGTAGCCCAGTGGAATCTCATTATTAATGCGTGGCTTCAGATGGATGAATGGCGTTGTGATAAATTCGCTGCTGTTTACAAGGTCAAAAGTTAATCAACCTCAGGAGGCCTCAAGCTATGGCACTGTGTCACCTCTTCTACCCATGATGGAAGAAATTTGTTGACTCCGTTCCTCTCAAAGTTGGGGTCATTATCATGGGTAGAGGATGTGATACAGTGTCATAGCTTGAGCCCTCCTGACGTTGACTAATTTTTCACCTTGTAAACAACAGCCGATTTCTCACTACGCCAGTCTTCTTCGCAGACCTATGGCATTTTACCAGGCGTTTTTACTGTCGTAATAGCTCGAAATATCGATCCTAGTGGTCTGATGGTATCACACGTGGCTGCAACCGTGGGGCCGTGGTATTGAATTCCTCTCAGACCACTCAGGATTTCACACTGTCTTTAACCTACACTTCACCTCTCAATAATGTGTTGATTCACCAGGAACGACGTGTGATTCGGGTTTCACGTTATACTGTAGGTCCCGTTTCCCCGGCAGAGTATCTGGGTAAGTTAGGGACAGAGAAGGCGCCCAAGTGGTGAACACTAAAAGACTTGCACCAGGCACTTGAGACGCATGGAATTATTGTTATTATTATTATTAGTATTAGTATTGCTCGAATTATATTTCTTCCTGATACCTTCGTCCAGAAGACTTTCGCATAGTCGCCGTAATATAACACCAAGGAACCAAAATCTAAGATATTCTTGAAACAGAGCTCTGTCAGTATTGCCATTTTTGCTGGCGAAAACTTTTCTCTGTCTTCATATTTTGTATAAAACATGACGTCAGATGAATTTTTTATGACAGTTATTCTAATGGCAATGTAACTTGCAATTCCAGATCCTCGATCTTGATCGATGCAGGAATAGGGATACGTACAGAAGTGAACATAGCCGCTGTTCTGAAGCACGAGCTCTTGTAGGAATTGTTTGTACAGCGTGATACAACTTGCCGAGTTATGCAGCGTACAATGATATATCTGGCACGAGATTTTCATACTCTCTCGCTCGCGAAGGTATAAACTGTTAGTCCTACAGAAAAAAAACGAACGGGACCTTTTCGCTGGAGGCCTTAGTTTTCGAGTTATTTAGGAAAAACATACAAACGTGACCTTCAAACGCATGACCATCCCAATTCTCAGTCTCCACCAGTTAGGACTTCTGGTATGTTGTTTATATCACCCCTCCTCCCCCCCTCTCCCTCCTACTACTGTATAAAAATCTGCTACTGCACGAATTGTTTCCCACATTCTACCTTTTTTGGTCTTCATTCACTGGCCTTCTTACGCTCCTGGCTTAGTCGAGCACTTGCAAATTGTATAATTGCCGATTGTTTCAATTTTACCTGGCAATTATATCGCCGGCATAATTAAATTAATAATGTTAACGTAATAGCCGACCATGCTGGTGCCGTAATAGCCCAATAACACAGACCAAAACAGGTACCATATCAAGAACGGTTCGTGCTGAAGGAAATTTTTGTACAGTGGTAGGAAGAAATGCCACGAATAACATACTACAAATCCTGAATGATGAGGGATGATTGTGGGGGGTGGAGGCTCTGGCGTTAGGAACTCGCTTATTCTGTATAAGAAATAGTAGTAAATAATAATAATGATGCTCTAACTGTTGGTTGGTAATATTTACTGACAAAATGCAACCTAACTCTATGTTGCGTACTTACGGCTATCCTGTGTGGCCGTTTTTAGTACGACTTAAAAAGAGAGAAAGCTTATTAATTGATCACCAATGCGTCGGTTCTCGATTGTGTTCAGGAGACGTACGGATTGATTAAGCGACGGAGTTTTATTAATTGACATTTTGACACGGATTGTCTTCACACAATGAGAATCTTCGATGAAAATACCTAAGGGACCGATCTGAATATAAAAATGGAAATGAAAGCAAATTAGTGGAATTTCGTAAGAGAAAGATTAACAGATCGGAAGTTGAACACATCAGTGGTCTGCCAAATACAATCGAGACACCGCGATAAAGAGCGAACCTGTAACAAAGCTCATATACAATTTGAACATCATTTTTGGTTAGTGAAAGAAAAGAATAAGAAGAAAATTACAGCATCGTAAAATATTAATATATTTTGAACAAATTGGCTTTAAACTTCTAGACATTGACAAATACTCAATAAATGCATGACTTAATTGAATGTCCTTGTGTGTGCGTAAGTACATTATATCCTCACCCGAGTTACCGGAACGTTTGTTAGTCGTTACACATAGCTTTTACACAAAATAAAAATACAACTTGTAGCAATGCTATGTAGTACGTCTTATGCCGGCGACCAAAAGTAAAAGGGATAATGAATTCTCTAGAATATTTCTCAACAAAAGATAGATTGTACTTTCTTCTGTTTCGCAGCTTCTTGCTATCAAGCGCTGCGGCAATGATTTTAAATATCTGCGCCGCGTCTTGGTATAGGCGCATATTAAAAAAAAAAATATATATATTTCGTCTCATTAATCGCGCGTTGTGATGCTTAGCATTTTTACGAGCTACAGCTCGTTAGCTGTCCTTTTATTTTATGACAAATACCTCATATGCAAAGTATCTGAAATCCAATAATATTACAAGGTGCATTTGAAGGACATTTCTGTACGTTTTATTGAACAATTCTGAAACTGCTGCCTCCAGCAAAACCCCAACACCAGTACAAAATTGTTTCTGTAGTAGTAAGAGTTTGTGCGTAGCTAGGGAGAGATTATGAAAATCTCGCGCATGATTTTTGAAGGCCAAATCTAAAGTTGCTGGTTGCATAAAATTACATCGGTAGGAGCACTCTGTATTTCTCTGACAGAACTCAGGCTTTAGTTCTCTCTTTAAGAACCATTCCTTTTATGAACCTGACAATCAGAAAATGTGTCTCCACTATCACAAGCATTGGTTCGCCATGGTGTATACACTGTAAATAACAATACACATGACCCACTAGGAAAGACGCGCGATTAAGCACGCTGCTTTCGGCATTCGGGTAGCCGCCCTGGGCAAGAATTCAAATGGCGGATTAACGACGCAGGTTCACGTGCGGCCAGCCTAGGTAGCCACAGTGTCGCTGCATCAGTGGAAATGTTGTTCGCCCAAGCGCTTTGTATTTCGACTGCGGTTGAGGGATTGTCCGCTCGCACTATTGAAGAGATAATTGGTGCATTCCTTTGTTCAGTGTCAGTATTGAGTTAGCAAAATGAAAAGTGAGTGGAATCGCACACGTACGGAACTACACAAAGACTTTACAGCTTTACAACTTTGCATGTTACCATGATTAAACACTTGTCTGATATGGCGGCACTAAAGCAGAGCTGTGGCAACACAATAGGAAATAACAATTAACATTTATTAATAGTACACTTACCTGATAAGTCATGGTATACATCCTAATATCGTGTCGGACCTCTTTTTTTCTCGGCGTAGTGCAGAAACTCAAGGTATGGAAATGAGCGTTTGGCGTCATTGGTCGGGCCATCTTGGTGCAGGTCTTATTACATTCGACGCCACATTGGGCGACCTGCTCACCGGATGGCGTTGAAATGATGATGCAGCACAACACCCAGTCACTCAGCGGAGAAAATACCCGACCCAGCCGGGAATCGAATCCGGGCCCGTAGGACGGCAATCCGTCACGCTAACCAGTCAGCTGTAGGGGCGGACAGAAACTCCAGGTGATATGGAGTCGCTGGAAGTCCCCTGCAGAAATACTGAGGTATGCTCCTTCCATAGCCGTCCATAATGGCGAAGGTGTTGCTGGTACAGGATTTTGTGAACTAACTAACCTCAAGACTATGTTCCATAAAGTTCGATTGGTTTCATGTCGGCCGTTCTGGGTGGACATGTTATTCGCTCGAATTTTCCTGGAAGTTCTTCAAACCAGTCGCGAACAATTGTGGCCTGGTAGCATGGTGCATTGTCATCCACAGAAATTTCAGCGTTGTTTGGGTACATGAAGTGCATGACTGGCTGATAATAAACTGCAGGTAGCCTAACATAACCATTTCCAGTCAATAAATGGTTCAGTTGGACTAGAGGACTCAGTCCATTCCATATAAACGCAGCCCACATCTTTATGAAGGCACCACTAGACTGCACAGCTTCGTGAGGTCTGCGCCACACTCAATCCTACGATCAGCTATTATCCACTGAAATCGGAAACCAGACCACGGTTTTCCAGTCGCCAAGTGTCCGATAGACATGGTCACGAGCCCAGGACAGGCGCTGCTGGCGATGTCAAGTTGTTGGTAAGGGCAATCGCGTCGATCGTCGCTGCCAAAGCCCATCAACACCAAATTTCGCCACACTGTTTTAGAAGAGACGTTCTTTGTATGTTCCAAATTGATTTCTACGCTTATTTCACGCAGTGTTGCTTGTCTGTTAGCACTGACAACTCTACGAAACCGCCCTGCTCTGGGTCGTTAAGTGAAGAATCTCGGAATATTGCCTTTCCTAACGATTTCTGAAATGAAATGTCCTGTGTGTCTATCTCCAACTACCATTCCACGTTGTTGGAGGCATGCGCTGCCTGCGATATGCGAGGTATAAGAGAATCGCTAACCAGAGAGCAGTGTTGACTGAGTAGGAACTGTGTAGCTGTAGCAGTAAGTTTTTGCTAGTCGCTAGTCTGCGCTTGTCTGCAGTCTGGTGTATCGTGTTGGCTGGGCAGGTCGCGGTGCAGCGATGCCGGAGCCTGAGTGTTATTGTATAAGGTAAAATGCAGCCTCGCGCATATCTAGTAATGTATGTGAATTCCCATGTAAATCTTTTAAAAATGTCCTAATAATAATCTTTGTGATATAAAGAATTTAAAGAATTTACTAATTTCTCCAATCCATGATCATTCCGATTGTTGCAAAAGAAAAATCAGTTTGCTTCCTTTCATAAATGACAAATGTATAGGCCAGCATTGCACAGAGCTGTGCCGAAAAAAAAATTAGGTAAGAGCAGATATATTCGCCGTTTTTATTGAGGTAAGAATTTTTGCTTTTTTTATTCAGAATGATCTTACAGGGCCATGGCGCAGCACTGCTGTCGTCCAAAATTTACCAGGTTACTGAATTTATTTTTTTTATTATTACGAGGTTTAGGAATTTTTCTGTTTCGAGCTTACATTAAATGAGAAAAGAATTTTGTGGGTAAATTAAATGGGAAACAAATTTTGTGTGGAGGTTAAATGTGAATGAATTTCTGTAGAGAGGTTACACTAAATTAGATTCATATTCCTATTATTTATTAAATTATTCTGTGGGGAGGTTACAACGTTCAGAGTAGTTTAATTTCCGTCATGCGACCAATAATCACATCGGCCGCCTTTTCGCATGCATAACGTGAGTACAAATGACAGCTTCAAATGGTTCAAATGGCTCTGAGCACTGTGACACTTAACATCTAAGGTCATCAGTCCCGTAGAACTTAGAACTACTTAAACCTAACTAACCTAATGAGAACACACACCTCTATGCCGGAGGCAGGATTCGAACCTGCGACGGTAGCGTTCGCGCGGTTCAAAACTGAAGCGCCTAGAACCACTCGGTCACAGCGGCCGGCAAACTGACAGCTCTGCGAATGCACTGCTCACGTATACCTAGTGTGCGTGATACTACAACCATCCGTATATGTGTATATCGATATCGCATGGCTTGTCAGCTCAGTGTACATTACAATACAGTAAAAAATGGTATAATTTGATGCGTGGCAACTGATACTGTAAACTTCATACAATGAAATCTAAGTAATTTTCCTGTCTCCTGGGAGTTTGTCTTCTAACTATAGCTGAATGTAATAGTACAGACTGTTAATGATCCAAGTTCTCTACAAACAGCGACTGCTAAATTGGAATGTAATCTTCAGATCACTGTAGTTACTAGGCTGGAGGCACTGAACTAAACTAACTGCTGACTCGTGGCTGTCTAATTGCTGGTGCAGAATTTCCTGACTGTCCACAGTGCATCCTGGTTTGGTGCCTGTCAGCAGAAGGTTGGCCAGGTGCGCCAGTGAAAAGCAGAGGTGATGAAGTCCTACGTTGACAGCGAACCCTACTGGCCGTCCACACTATGGGCTGGCCGGCCGGAGTGGCCCAGCGGTTCTAGGCGCTACAGTCTGGAACTGCCCGACCGCTACGTCGCAGGTTCGAATCCTGCCTCCTGGATGTGTGTGATGTCCTTAAGTTAGGTAGGTTTAAGTAAGTTCTAGGAGACTGATGACCTCAGCAGTTAAGTCCCATAGTGCTCAGAGCCATTTGAACCATTTGAACACCTTGGGCTGAAATGTACACGATGAACTGAGGGAGGTGGCGCAGATGCAGGAAGAGATCACTGTTTGTGAGTGCCAGCTTGAGGCTATTTCACATACAGAGACACAATTTTCGTGGTTGCGCCTGTGTGCCGGTGGCCTCTTGGGGACTTTGTAGTGGTCTTTTCCTGGGTACACAACAGTAGTCATATATAAACAAACAAGAAATGGTGCTGGCAGTGAATGAAATGCGTAAAGCAAGGCTGCGTAGTGGTCAAGCTCTGGCTCACATTCTGAAGTACGATGATTCAGATATATAGGAATATGAATGAGATGGTGCAACTATTATCCCGCCGGCCGAAGTGGCCGCGCGGTTCTGGCGCTGCAGTCTGGAACCGCGAGACCGCTACGGTCGCAGGTTCGAATCCTGCCTCAGGCATGGATGTGTGTGATGTCCTTAGGTTAGTTAGGTTTAACTAGTTCTAAGTTCTAGGGGACTAATGACCTCAGCAGTTGAGTCCCATAGTGCTCAGAGCCAACTATTATCCAATTTTTCCCTGTTTCACAACATTTCAATAGGACACATGTTCGGTTCCAAATTATCTTTACTCTCGCCACTTGAAACTCATGATCATTGTTCTGTTGTCCTTAATCGAGTCCGCAACACTGTTCTGCAAGTTCACTTTCTTTCACCCAGGGCATTACAACTAAAGGAGCCAATGCTTTCAACCTATCTGTGGGTAAAGTCATATCCTTTAAGTCTCTTACCTTGGCCGCATGTGAGCTCATACAAGCAACAAGTTAATAGAAATAAGTGAATTATTTTTATATAGGAACATTCAAGTAAAGACAATGAACGGTATTAATGTACCTTTACAGACGACGTCACTACATCACTGACAGCCGTGAAACTTTACTGACAATCGTCGATATAATTTCCTTTCATATTTGAACATATACAGGAATCTCGTGAAAGAATCTCTAGTTCTTAAAAAGGGGAGCTCTCACCAAAAGATACAGCACTCGTCTAACTTAAATGGCTCAAATGGCTCTGAACACTATGGGACTTAACAGCTGTGGTCATCAGTCCCCTAGAGCTTAGAACTACTTAAACCTAACTAACCTAAGGACATCACACACATCCACGCCCGAGGCAGGATTCGAGCCTGCGACCGCAGCAGTCCCGCGGTTCCGGACTGAAGCGCCTAGAACCGCACGGCCACCGCGGCCGGCTGTCTAACTTAAATACATTTGATTATTGCTAAGGTTGAGTACCACGTAACCTGTGCCCTCAGGCTGTGTTGGGCATATGGGTACCGACCGACCGTCGTGTCATCCTCTGCCACTGGCCTCACTGATTGTTGTCTGGACGGGAGTGTGGTCAGCGCACTGCTCTCCCGGCGGTTTTCAGTTTTAGTGACATGGAACCATTAATACTCGATCAAATAATTCCTCAGTAGGCCTCACGAGGCTTCCAGTCTCCCCACCAAAGAAAAATCCCTAGCTTTATCGGGAATCGAAGCCAGTTAACCTCGTGTTTAAGGCCCTGGAGTGATATCCTCTACAAAATTTCTATTATTAACTGCGAGCAGTTCAGTGAGAATATTACATTCATATGAGTGCTAAAAAATTGCTGAATTGGTCACTAAATGAAATGCCATAAGTTAAAAAACCAATTACTTTATTTGTCGCTTGTCGATAGATATCCATCATCAGACAGCCATGATCATCTAACTAGGCATTCAGGTGTATAAATATAGGTTGTAACTGACAGAGCTGCCATGTCAAGACAGGTGTGTCAGTCAAAACGTGTCTTTATGTATCTGAATACGTAAATGACCGTTATCGATAATGGGTATCTCCCGAAACGCGTCAAATAAAGTCATTGGTTTTTCAACTAGTGGCATTTCATTTAGCGGCCAATACAGAAATTTACTGCACTCGTATTAATTTGCAGTATAGTTGTATTCTTCCTGCATCACTTTATATCACAATTACGAAATATTATTTTCACCATTCATTTCTTCTACTTTATAATACTGAGAGTAACGACTTTAGTTTTTAATGATGGTGCAACACAATATGCCCAGCACGTTATGACCAACGACCAAAAATCGATATACGAGTATATCATTATCAACGAGATAATGCGCCATATCACAAGGCCGGAAGTTCATTGAGGCTTTTTGCGGATGATGCCGTAGTATATCGAGAAGCTGTGACAATGGAAAGCCGGCAGAAGTGGCCGTGCGGTTAAAGGCGCTGCAGTCTGGAACCGCAAGACCGCTATGGTCGCAGGTTCGAATCCTGCCTCGGGCATGGATGTTTGTGATGTCCTTAGGTTAGTTAGGTTTAACTAGTTCTACGTTCTAGGGGACTAATGACCTCAGCAGTTGAGTCCCATTGTGCTCAGAGCCATTTGAACCATTTTTTGAACAATGGAAAATTGTACTGAAATGCAGGAGGATCTGCAACGAATTGACGCATGGTGCAGGGAATAGCAATTGAATCTCAATGTAGACAAGTGTAATGTGCTGCGAATTCACAGAAAGAAAGATCCTTTGTCATTTAGCTACAATATAGCAGGTCAGCAACTGGAAGCAGTTAATTCCATAAATTATCTGTGAGTAGGCATTAGGAGTGATTTAAAATTGAATGACCATATAAAATTAATCGTCGGTAAAGCAGATGCCGTCATGAGATTCCTTGGAAGAATCCTAAGGAAATGCAGTCCGAAAACAAAGGAAATAGGTTACAGTACACTTTTTCACCCACTTCTTGAATTCTGCTCACCGGTGTGGGATCAGTACCAGATAGGGTTCATAGAAGAGATAGAGAAGATCGAACGGAGAGCAGCGCGCTCCGTTACAGGATCATTTAGTAATCGCGAAAGCGTTACGGAGATGATAGATAAACTCCAGTGGAAGACTCTGCAAGAGGGACGCTCAGTAGCTCGGCACGGGCTTTTGTTGAAGTTTCGAGAACATACCTTTACGGAGGAGTCAAGCAGTATATTGCTCCCTCCTACGTATATCTCGCGAAGAGACTGTGAGGATAAAATCAGAGAGATTAGAGCCCACACGTAGAAGGGAGAACAAATAGAGTTACTGAAGGTACCCTCCGCCACACACCGTCAGGTGGCTTGCGGAGTATGGATGTAGATGTAGATGTAGATATACCAGTCCAGGCCATAGCAGCGTTACCTGGCGAGGAATGACAGCTAGTCAGACAGAATTACGGCGCGTGTGGTATCAGCGAGCGTGCTGTCCGTATGTAGAATGGGGAAGCCGCACGAACCAACTGAGTTTGACTGACAAGGGGTGGCCGCCAATTGTGAAATTCAGATTCGATTCATACTGCGCATAATAAAAGCTCATGGCCACAGGTGTAATGTGGCAAAGCACCAAGATGAACGTCTCAGCCGTTGTCGAGAAAATCGACATTTAAAAGAAACCGTTGCGGTGAAATAATCTCTATGATTAATAATTTTCTACAGCGTCGTGGCGCAGCGGTAAGCGCTCGGGTTCGTAATCCGAAGGTCGCCGGATCGAATCTCGCGCCGTGCAACCTTTTTTTTTTTTTTTAGTATTTGTTTTTTGTAATTCAAATGTCTGTGTACACACACACACACACACACACACACATATATATATATATATATATATATATTCCCGGCAATCAGTTGCAACAATTATGCATATAATAAGTTGTTGAAAGTCGTTTGTCGTGGAAAAACTGGCGACTTCGAACATCATTATGTTTTCCGCAAACAAAGTTGTATTTCACAAATGTTATTAATTGTCTTCATAATGTTAACCACGTTTAGTTAACGGAAGACGTAGAAACGATATTCCGAAACGAATACGTATAGCGTAAGTCAAACGTTCGAATTAGAATAGAGACCCCGCGAACACAAATTTGCTGTGGCAGGTATGAAATATAAACTCCGTTACTCGCTCGTTACACTTGAAGGACAGATGTTGAATGGGCCGAAACGAGCCGCCGCATAACAGCGTAGTTGCCTGCTAACTTCGAAAGAAGGTAGATGCGGTCCCTAGCGCAACTTGTAACATCGTCGAAAATCAATGCGGACGTGAGAACTTTGGTACACCCTGTTAAACAAACGGAAAAATGGAGGCGGTACAATTGGAGAGCCATCCGCCTTCACCAACATGCATAAGCAATTCATTAATAGTATATATACATTTGAATTACAAAAGACTAATAATAAAACAAAAAGTTGCATGGCGCGAGATTCGATGCGACGACCTTCCGATTATGAACCCGAGCGCTTACCGCTGCGCCACGACGCTGTAGAAAATTACACTCCTGGAAATTGAAATAAGAACACCGTGAATTCATTGTCCCAGGAAGGGGAAACTTCATTGACACATTCCTGGGGTCAGATACACCACATGATCACACTGACAGAACCACAGGCACATAGACACAGGCAACAGAGCATGCACAATGTCGGCTCTAGTACAGTGTATATCCACCTTTCGCAGCAATGCAGGCTGCTATTCTCCCATGGAGATGATCGTAGAGATGCTGGATGTAGTCCTGTGGAACGGCTTGCCATGCCATTTCCACCTGGCGCCTCAGTTGGTCCAGCGTTCGTGCTGGACGTGCAGACCGCGTGAGACGACGCTTCATCCAGTCCCAAACATGCTCAATGGGGGACAGATCCGGAGATCTTGCTGGCCAGGGTAGTTGACGTACACCTTCTAGAGCACGTTGGGTGGCACGGGATACATGCGGACGTGCATTGTCCTGTTGGAACAGCAAGTTCCCTTGCCGGTCTAGGAATGGTAGAACGATGGGTTCGATGACGGTTTGGATGTACCGTGCGCTATTCAGTGTACCCTCGACGATCACCAGTGGTGTACGGCCAGTGTAGGAGTTCGCTCCCCACACCATGATGCCGGGTGTTGGCCCTGTGTGCCTCGGTCGTATGCAGTCCTGATTGTGGCGCTCACCTGCACGGCGCCAAACACGCATACGACCATCATTGGCACCAAGGCAGAAGCGACTCTCATCGCTGAAGACGACACGTCTCCATTCGTCCCTCCATTCACGCCTGTCGCGACACCACTGGAGGCGGGTTGCACGAAGTTGGGGCGTGAGCGGAAGACGGCCTAACGGTGTGCGGGACCGTAGCCCAGCTTCATGGAGACGGTTGCGAATGGTCCTCGCCGATACCCCAGGAGCAACAGTGTCCCTAATTTGCTGGGAAGTGGCGGTGCGGTCCCCTACGGCACTGCGTAGGATCCTACGGTCTTGGCGTGCATCCGTGCGTCGCTGCGGTCCGGTCCCAGGTCGACGGGCACGTGCACCTTCCGCCGACCACTGGCGACAACATCGATGTACTGTGGAGACCTCACGCCCCACGTGTTGAGCAATTCGGCGGTACGTCCACCCGGCCTCCCGCATGCCCACTATACGCCCTCGCTCAAAGTCCGTCAACTGCACATACGGTTCACGTCCACGCTGTCGCGGCATGCTACCAGTGTTAAAGACTGCGATGGAGCTCCGTATGCCACGGCAAACTGGCTGACACTGACGGCGGCGGTGCACAAATGCTGCGCAGCTAGCGCCATTCGACGGCCAACACCGCGGTTCCTGGTGTGTCCGCTGTGCCGTGCGTGTGATCATTGCTTGTACAGCCCTCTCGTAGTGTCCGGAGCAAGTATGGTGGGTCTGACACACCGGTGTCAATGTGTTCTTTTTTCCATTTCCAGGTGTGTATTAAACGTAGAGAGTATTTCGCCGCAACGGTTTCTTTTAACTGTCGATTTTCTCAACAACGGCTGAGAAGTGCATCTTGGTGCTTTACCACATTACACCTGTGGCCATGAGCTTTTATTATGCGCAGTATGAATTGAATCTGAATTTCACAATTGGCGGCCTCCCCTTGTGAGGGCAGACTGTGATGGCCCAGACGATCGGCTCGAGCATTTAGGAAACTGCACGACTTGTCGGGTCTTCGAGGAGTGCTTTGGTGAATATCTTGAACACGTTGCGAAACGAATGTGAAACCATGACCAGACGTTGTGGGGTTAGGCGGTCACACCTCATTACAGATGTCGGACGTCGTAGGCTGGGCAGACTGGTAAATCAGGACAGGCTGGGAACTATGGCGGCGTGAACCTCAGGCTTTAATAGTGGGTAGAGCACTGAACACACAGTGCACCGAATACTCCTAACGATAGGCTTTCGCAGCCGACGACCCAGGCATATGCCTGGCAAGTTCGACTAAAATGGGCACGTGACCATCGGCACTGAACGTTGGCGCAGTAGAAGAGTGTTGCATGGTCGGATGAATCCCTATATCTTCTTCATCATGCCGACGCGAGGGCGCGAATCCATCACGTTCCAAGAGAACAGGTCCTTGACACATGTACTGCGAGACGGAGACAAGCTGGCTGCGGCTCCATTGTGCTCTAGGGAACATTCGTGTGGGCATCCATGTGTCCAGTGCAAGTCGTGCAAGGCACGAAGCAGGAGGCCAAGGAGTATCGTACTCTGTTTGCAGATCACATACACCCCTCCATGACGATGATCGATGATGTTTCCCTACGGCAGTGGCACTCTTCAACGAAATAGTGCCCCGTATCACAAGGCCAGAAGTGTAATGGAGTGGTTCGAGGAACACAGTGGCGAGTTCCAGTTGATGTGTTTTCCTCCGAACAGCCCAGATCTGAAGCCGATTGATCACATTTGGGATGTGATTGAATTTGGAGTCAGAGCTCATCGTCTCCCTATCCAGATTTTACGGGAATCAGGTGACTTGTGTGTGCAGATGTGGTGCCAACTCTTTCCAGCGTCCTACCGAGGTCCCATTGCTTCCATGCCACGACGTGTCGCCACTATTATCAGTGCCGAAGGTGGACACACTGGCTATTAGGTAGATGATATTATGTTTCGGCTGATCAGCGTATACTTTCATGGATTGTTCATATTCAAGTTTTAGTCACTGAAAAAAATGGTTCAAATGGCTCTGAGCTCTATGGGACTTAACTTCTGAGGTCATCAGTCCCCTAGAACTTACAACTACTTAAACCTAACTAACCTAAGGACATCACACACATGCATGCCCGAGGCAGGATTCGAACCTGCGAACGTAACGGTCGCGCGGTTCCAGACTGTAGCGCCTAGAACCGCTCGGCCACCCAAGCCGGCTTTGGTCACTGACGTAAGTTCAAAAAACACCAACATTTGGTTTTTACATTTTAAGATTTCCAGCTAATTTGAACGTTGCTTTCCTCGAACAAAAATACTGTCACGAGTTTGAATTTTTGAGCCTACTCCGTCGTTCTTCTTCTTCTTCTTTTTTACGTTACGGCCTCTATAGGACCACAAGTAGCCTCTTCGTGGACTGCATTTTCCTCTTCTTCTCCCAGAGCCTCTTCATTCTTTCTCTTCTTCTCTCCCGCTTTCTTCCGAGATCTTCAGTGTCCTTTTCTCCAGTCGGCTCCACTGGTGACACTCTTATCTTTTCCTGTATTCTTCTCTGTCATTGATCTGCGGCATATTGGTCGGTGTATATTTGTTCCTCCAATTATCCTTTCCTTCGACCTGGATCCCCAATTCCAACCAGTCCTTCCGAAGTTCAACAACCTACTTGGTTCCTGGCTTTCCCCTTGTCCTCCCTGTTGTTTCGCACACTCTCTTCGTCATTCTGTCCTTACTCATCCTAACTACATGTCCAGCAAACCTTGCTCTTGTTCTCATGTTCCGGTACAACTCTTCCATAGGTGTTCGCATCCACCTCTCTCCACCTCTTTTGGGACCTAGTATTTTCTCTAGTTGTTCTGCCCCATTTCTTCCTAGTGTCATAATCTCAGCAGCATATAATACTGCATTCCTCACTGTTGCCTGGGACTGGCTTATCTTTGCCTCTGTGGATATATTCTTTTTATTATATATCTCTCTCGTCATACAGAAGGCTGACCTCATCTTTTCTATCCTCTCTGTTATTCCCCCCTTCCTCTGAAATGAAATGTCGTGTGACGCGGGCCTCCCGTCGGGTAGACCGCTCGCCTGGTGCAGGTCTTTCGATTTGACGCCACTTCGGCGACTTGCGTGTCGATGAGGATGAAATGATGATGATTAGGACAACACAACACCCAGTCCCTGAGCAGAGAAAATCTCCGCCCCAGCCGGGAATCGAACCCGGGCCCTTAGGATTGACAGTCTGTCGCGCTGACCACTCAGCTACCGGGGGCGGACCCTCCTTCCTCTGTTCCTTCATGTTATAAATCCTCCCAGGCATTTAAATTTGTCCACCATTTGCACATTGCCCTCCGGCGTTTTCCAGTCTGCAGTGGTATTTAATGCCTTTGTCTTGTTATAGGCGATCCTCAGTCCCACCTTTCTGGCTACCTTACTTAAGTTGTCGAGTTGTGTCTTCGCGTCTTTTTCCGTCTCACTTACTATTGCTATGTCGTCTGCAAGGCAAGGCAGTCCACTCTGTCGTTCTGTATTTCAGGTATATTATGGGTCACAAGTTTAATCAAGGAAATTATAACTTATTTAGACGACTGCTGGAAGTCATGTATGTTGAACCACAGCTTGATTACGAGTTGTAATCATGTGGATAGAAGTCATCTCACGTTCGTGTTTAGGTTTAAAGGCCCGTTGATTACTAGGTGTTTTTAATTCAAATCGTCAGCAGTCAATAGTATCGTGTATAGTTAATGATTCACAGTAAATAAAATACACAAAGATAATCTCTGTTTTTTAACCAATTTCTGATCACATGCACTCGCAGTTTTCACTATTGTTACATTCACATTTATATATGGTTAGTGTCTCACGTGAATACCAGCCTGGATAACAAACAACGTTCTCGCTTCCCGGACAGATGGAGGCGAGCCAGCCACAGATCGAATCCGTTTCGCAGACGAACGATGAGGCTTGGTGAGCCAATCAGCCTGGAGGTGATTTTTAGGCGGTTTCCTACATCCGACTAGACACATAGCAGGGTGGTACCCACGTCCCGCCTAAGATACACTGATGAGCCAAAACACTATGACCACCTGCTTAACAACCTGTTTGTCCTTCTTTGGAACAAAATACCTCACTGATTCTGCGTATCGTGGATCCGACAGTTTGTTAGTAGGTTTGTGGAGATATGTGGTATTAGATGTGAACGCACATATGTAATTCGCGGAAAGAACGGGCCACTGATTTGCGTACGTGATGATGGCGCCATGTAGTGACGCAGACGGGTTCCGTACGATTTATTTCGGCGAATTTGGTCGCCGAAACATCAACGTGAGTTCACTTCTAACGGTCCTCTCACTATTGTAGCACGGTTATGACTCCGATAAACAAGAAATTAACTGTTGAAATGAGACATCGCCGTCAAAGAAGACATCAAGCGTTAAGGGATGCAAATGAATCGCAGCTGTCAGCGTATGTCCGATTACTACACAGGTCCCATGCAAGCGCAGGAGAAAGTCTCCCATAGCAAAATAATGCTTCCACCACCCAGCGTAGGTGGTGCGCTGCACGGTCCGAGCCGCAGTTCACTTCGATGACGACGTTTGTGAAGACCACCATCGATCTAGTGTAGCAAAAATGCGATTCACCTGAAGAGCCGACACGTTTCAGCTTTTCGACGATTGAATCCCGATGGTCGCATGCCCACTGCAATCGTAACTGACGATTTCGGGTTTCGCTGGGTCGACATGTGAACAAGCAAGGGTGGTCTGCTGTGGGTCTTCATGTCCGACAATGTACGATCAACGGTGTGCTCAGAAACATTTGTGTTTGCTCCAGCATTGTGCTTCTTCGCCCAAGATGCAACGATCATCATCTATCCAACATTACAGAACAGACAAGCCTCCGATCACCACGTTCTGTGAAGAGTCGTGGACATCCAACCATTTAGCACCTAGTGGAAGTTTCACAGTCCTTCTAGCTCTTTCTGTAGATGCTCACGACAGTAGCACGTGAACATTCGATCAGCTACGCCGTTTCCGAGATACTCATTCAGAGGCTCTGCATAATAATAATCTGCCCTTTGTCAAAGTCGCGTATCTCAAAGGATTTTCCCATTCGCACCCCTTATCTTCGCTAGGGTGGTCCCAAGTTCTTGTCTGCTCTTCTTACCTACTTTTGTTATTGCGTCATTCACCTGTAGCGCCACCAGGGGGCATCCAACGTCATGGTTGGCGGTGGTCATAATGTTTTGGCTTATCAGTGTGTAAGCTACACAGTCGTCGTCGTCGTCGTCGGCTGATACTCGTATCCGAGTTTTCATTTCTCTCCTGAGATTTCCTTTGTCACGGTTCAGGCGTGGAAGTGTCGTTGATGGCTTAGCAATCCAATCCTAGCGTGGAACAGGCGGCCACAGACATTACAGCTGATGGAAGGTGGAGGACGTGGCTGAGCCTGGAGGAGTTTACGTCTCTGGCGTTTGTCATTCTCCATTCTTCGACGTTCCAGCTCAAAGTTTTGAAGAGCATTTGAGGTAACTGAGCGCCAGCGACTTCGGTCTTCTGCTATTGTGGACCAGTTACTCGGATCGATGTTCAAGTTTTTCAGATTTTTCTTGTACTGATCCTTATAACGTTTGAGAGGGGCACCTCGTGGCCTTTTACCTGTGCTCACTTCGCTGTACAGCATTTGGCGTGGAAGTCTGTCATTTTTCATCCGCTGGACATGTCCGACCCATCTGAGTTGATGCCCAATGATAAGAGCTTCCATGCTATGCATTTTTGCTCTCTCTAGAACAGCCGTGTTGGATATGAAGTCATCCCATTTTAGGTTCATGATATATCTTAGCTTCTGTTGGTTGAAGCGTTCTAGTTTCTTCAGATCGCAGCGATACAACGTCCAGGTTTCGCAACCATATAGCAGGGTGGAAATGACTACAGCTTTGTACACCATCAGTTTGGTGTACAGTGTTAGGTCTTTATTCAGGAAGACACGCTTTGTAAGACGACCAAATGCTACATGTGCAGCACGTATTCTATTCTCCACTTCTTTTCCAGATGAGCAGTTGGATGACAGTATGCTTCCCAGGTAGAGGAAATGGTCCACTTGTTCCAGGAGTGTATCATAGATGGATATGCTGAAGTCAGGAACGGAGGAGCCAGGAGTTGGCTGCGCCATCACCTTTGTCTTTGAAATATTGATGGAGAGACCAAATCGTTCGTACGCCCTGCTGAAGGAATCAACTGACAGCTGCAACTCTGCAGGTGAATGAGCTGGAGAGGCATTGTCATCAGCATACTGCAGCTCTGTCACACGAGTGGTACTGGTGAACCTTTTTGAATGGAGTCTGGACTGGTTGAATAATCCTCCATCAAACCTGTACTTTAGTTCTATTCCTGCATTGTTTACGGTTGTCTCGTAAAGCATAGCTGCCAGATACAATGCAAATAATGTAGGTGCAAGAACGCATCCTTGTTTAAGCCCACTTGTTATTGGGAATTCACCAGTCATTTCATTCTGGCAGAGGACCTGTCCAGTCATATCAACGTGGAGAGCTTCAATCAGGTCAACAAAATGTTCAGGGCAGCCGAAGCGTTTTAAGACCATCCACATGGCTTCTCTGGGAACTGTATCAAAGGCCTTTTCTAGATCGTAGAAAACAAGTAGTAAAGGCTTTTGCTGTTCTCTGCACTTCTCCTGTAGTTGTCGTGCACAGAAGATCATGTCAATTGTCCCTCTTGAAGGTCGAAACCCGTATTGAGACTCAGGTAGTATAGTCTCTGAAAGTGTCTGAAGGCGATTTAAAAGGATTCTTGCAAAAATTTTTCCAGTGACAGAGAGTAGAGATATTCCCCGGTAGTTACCACAGACGCTTTTGTCGCCCTTTTTGAAGATGGTGACAATTGTGGAGTTCTTCAAGTCAGCTGGTACCTTGCGGGTTTCCCACATTAATATAATAAGTGAGAAGAGTCTAGTTTTTAGAGGCAAGCCGCCACCCTCAATAAGCTCCATCGGGATGCTGTCAGGTCCAGGAGCCTTCCCAGGTTTCACACTCTTGAGTGCCTTGCAAAATTCTTGAAAAGTTGGAGGATCAGCCAGACAGGGTTTTGGAGGGTGCTGTGGGACATTTTTGAGAAAATCTCCAGCGGCAGTAGAAGGGCTGTTTAACAGTGAGCTGAAGTGCTCTTTCCAACGATTTAAGATGTCCTGACTTTCAGTAAGAATGGTGGAGTTGTCAGCAGCTTTAAGTGCTCCTGATGATGAGCGGATAGGTCCATACAGCTCTTTAATACCAGCATAAAAGCCACGCAGGTTCCTTGCATCAGAAAGATTTTGGAGTTCTGTGGCTTTCTGTTGCCACCATTTGTTCTTGACTACTCGTATTTCACTTTGACATTTCTGCTTGAGTTCTAGAAAGTGTGCTTTCTTTTCTGCACAGGATGGATCTTGAGCAAGGGATAGGTAAGCATCCCGCTTTGCATTGATGATGGCTTGGATTTCTCCGTGGTTGTCATCAAACCAGTCACGTCTTTTCCGTGCACTACAACCAACAACATTCTCAGCAGTTTCTTTGATGATGTTCTTTAATGTGGTCCATTCTTGTTCGACGTCATCTGTGGTTGCTGGAGCTTTGTTAAGTTGTTCGGACAGTATGTCTTGGAAGTGTGAGCGAACATTTTTGTTGTTCAGGTTGCTTATGTTGAATTTTCTGCGTGGTGGGTTTGAAAAGTGGGATCGTGGCTTGCGATACTTTGGTACTCTCAAACGGCTGACTAAAAGTCTATGGTCCGTCCAGCACTCATCGATGTTTAGTGCTGCTTTTGTGATGAGAATGTCTTTCTTGTCACGCTGTCGCGTAATAACGTAGTCTATAAGATGCCAATGTTTGGAGCGTGGGTGCATCCATGTGGTCTTATAGCGGTTACGCAAACGGAATTGGGTATTGGAGATGAAAAGCTCGTGCTCAGCACACAGACCAAGAAGTAGCAACCCATTTGCATTGCAGTTTCCCACCCCTTGTTTACCCATGACATCTCTCCAAAAACGGTTGTCCCTTCCCACTCTGGCATTGAAATCACCAAGTAAAATTAATTTATCTTGAATGGGTATTTTAGAGAGAGTACTGTTCAGTTGGTGGTAGAACTGATTCTTTGTGTCTTCACCACTGTCTAAGGTAGGAGCATATGCAGAGACGAAGGTGATGAATCTGTCTGAACCAATGGGTACTCTAAGAGTCATCAGTCTTTCATTAATTGAGACAGGTGTAAGTCGAAGATCTTTCACTATTTTCGTTTTTACGGCAAATCCTGCACCATGGATGCGTGGTTCTCCCGCATCCTTTCCCTTCCAGAAGATGGTGTACCCTGAACGTACCTCACTAATGTGTCCCTCACCTGAGAGTCTTGTCTCACTCAAGGCAGCTATGTCTATATCTAGACGGGCTAGTTCTTGGGTGATAAGAGCAGTTCTTCTCTCTGGTCTGTAATTGTTCACGTCCAGGAGGGTCCTGACATTCCATGTCCCTATTGTCATAATCATTTCATTCTTCTTTTGTTTACGTCCGCAGTATAAGGAGTGACCTACTGGGTGCGGATTCCCAGCCCGGTTCAAGTGTGACTTCCGATGTTTAGCCCACATTTTCTAGGGCCTTCCCCATTCAGGGTGGGCAGCGGTCATCCTAAATAGGCCTGCCCAGTCGCAGGTGCAGGACCGGATTCCCGAGTAGTCACACGGGTTCTCAGGAAGGCGACCATCACACACCTGCCGCCAGTGTGCAGGTCCAGACTAGTAGCTTCCAGCCTCACTCGGAGCCTGCTACCATCGTCCTTATCCCATCGCCATTGGTCTTTAGAGAAAATGACAGGAGAAATTGCCATTTGCGTGAATTTGTTTAAGGTGGATTACAGCTTGCGAGGAAGTGACCCACACACTATGATTCTGGAACAATTCATCACGGCACATATGTATGTGACATGTGACTTCCGGTACCAGAACTGTAACGAACTGCCGCGAGCTCAATGATGGCTGAGCGGCGCCTTTACAGCCAGTTCGTCTGGCATGACCTCTTCCGCCTCCACGATCTTTGAGAACCTGGGATATAAGATTCTTCTTCCGCTCGCTTCGCCGTTGGGTCGGAGGGTAGATAATAGATACTAGAGAGGAAAGTGAAAGACACCCTTGGGCCTCGGAAACCTAATACCGTTGGGGTCGAAGAAACCAAGAGTTGGCCGAGGGGGGCCGGATAGGAAAGGAAACAGGAGAAGCCTGACACAAGTAAGTGGAAGTAATGCCAGGCTTAGCTAAGGGCCCGTGTGGTTGCCACCCACATACTCCCAAGACGGGAGCCCCCTGCGGACAAGCTACACAGTAAGAACACGCTATTACACTTGAACATGAGGTAACACGACACGCAGTCAGATGGGGTACACAGATTCCAAACCGGAAATAGGAGGGGGGGAGGAGGTGTGAGGAAGGGCATCCAGCTATCAAATACAACTACAAAGGAAGAAGAAGTGTCGTTCTTGATTGTTGTACACGAAAATCATCAAAATTTGCTTCATACTTTGAATTTGGCCATTGCCGTTTCTTATTCTACATATGCAACTGATATTGCAAACACGTGAGTCGTGTTTAACCAGAACAATACTTCTTTAACTGCTCCATACTACAATCTCTTCACACATATTATATCTACAGCGTATCCAACGTAAAACAGGTACACCTCACGTCCGAAGCTCAGGTGACAATGAACTAACTAACATAATCGTAACGTTAAAAAACATGTAGTTGCCTATTTATAACAGATGCTAGAAATAGTGGCCATGGGAACCCAGACATCGCTGACTTCGTGTGATGACGCTACCAGCAACACGCTGTTATTCTGTAGGCGTGTTACTGTTAATTTCTCTAGTAATGTTCCGTTCAAGATCGTCTAATATGGAAGTATTATCAGCATACACTTTCCTTTTATGTGTGTCCCATAAATAAGAATCACACGACGACAAGTCCGGGAACCTCGGTGGTCAGGTTTCTACTGACAACTCTGTGTTCAGGGAACATGGTGGTGATGTGGGCCATTGTTTGACTGGATGTGTAATCGGTTGTTCCGTATTTTTGCAATACTGTGTACAGCTTCTCTTCATTTGTTAACTGTGTATAGAAAGAGTAAAAGATCTCTGGGTATCCAGCGCTGTTTTAGGTGTAACTGAAAAAAATGTGGGGTCAATAGTGCCATGCCGGACAATGCACACCAAACACCAATCTTCTCTGAATGGAAAGGTTCTTCATGCAGACATGTGGGTTGCTCAGCGACCAGTATCTGCTCTCAAAATTTGCATAACATGATAAATAGAACCGTACCACATCCGACATGAAGCCAAGTAAGTTGTCCAAGAAACCGCTAGCAATTGATTGTTAACAGCGAGTTACAATAACGAACTCATTGCCCTCATCCTCAGAGTTCAACTCTTGTACACCACAGGCTTTTAATTCCATATATTTTACTACATGATGCCACGATGTACGATATACATCAACCTGCTGCGATAATCTTCTTACGGACTTGTGGGGACTTCTCGTAATGTCCATGCGAATTACGTCTAGACTTTTAACGATGGTCACTGTTGGTCGCCTGTTCCTCTGCTCATTCTGAAGAACCGTCCATTTCTAGTACAGGTCTTGAATTGTGCTGGTCGTGGGGAATTTTCTACCAGGATACTTCGGTTGAAACATATCTTTACGTATCTTCATGTAACACTCCACAATATCAGTTCACTGTTCTAAGGAGATCGCCCCAATTCTGCAAAAACTGAGCAATTCGAGTTTCTGACAACACCTGCGAACGAACACGCAGCTGCACTCAACTTTACAACAAATTGCAGTGTTGCCACTTCACAAGCAATTCGACTAGAGATGACTAACCGGTATCCCAGGCGTACCAGCCTTATATGGGACATCCTGTATGTCCCTAAGCGAGTATCCTAGCACCATGAACCAACCTCAGTTACAGGTTGCGTAGCCAACGGCTTTCAGGGGCAAAACAATTGATTTTCAACATTTCGCGTAATTATTGATCAAATTTAAAAATTTAAAATGGTGTCATTATCTGCTTGTTACGAAATACAATATTACGTTAAAAGTTTCAATGAAATAAGGCAAGTAGTACAACTACAATCTTTACTTTTGTCTTGAGGCAGCTTAACTGACCGCGCCCAAATGTGTAGTCCTCATTGAACCAGTGTATGAAACCACTTAGCGACTTCCAAGAATAGTTACACATGGTTTCAGAACTCCACGAAACTTTTTATCGCAGCCTTCATCCCCCGCCTCACCCTCCCCGAAAACTGTGAGAGGATATATGTTTATTGCTTAGCACATTTTTCGCTGTTCATGCAGTAAAACTTCAGCATCAGACATGACTTTTTAGCTGATCACTTCTCTACTGCCGTTCCTATTAGCAACAAAGTTAGCAGACATAACCCACATATACACTATGTGATCAAAAGTATCCGGACACCCGACTGAAAATGTCTTAAAAGTTCGTGGCGCCCTCCATCGGTAATGCTGAAATTCAGTTTTGTGTTGGGCCACCCTTAGCCTTGATGACAGCTTCCACTCTCACAGGCATACGTTGAATCAAGTGCTGGAAGGTTTCTTGGGGAATGGCAGGCCATTCTTCACAGAGTGCTGCACTGAGGAGAGGTATCGATGTCGGTCGGTGAGGGCTGGCACGAAGTCGGAGTTCCAAAACATCCCAAAGGCGTTCTGTAGGATTCGGGTCAGGACTCTGTGCAGGCCAGAACATTACAGAGATGTTATTGTCGTGTAACCACTCCGCCACAGATCGTGCATTATGAACAGGTGCTCGATAGTGTTGAAAGATGCAATCGCCATCCCCGAATTGTTCTTCAACAGCGGGAAGCGAGGAAGTGCTTAAAAGATAAATGTAGGCCTATGCTGTGATAATTCCACGCAAAACAACAAGGGGTCGCAAGCTCCCTCCATGGAAAACATCACCACACCATAACACCACCGCCTCTGAATTTTACTGTCGGCACTACACACGCTCACCGGGCATGCGCCATACCCACACCTTGCCATCGGAACGCCACATTGTGTACCGTGATTCGCCACTCCACACAACGTTTTTTCACTGTTCAGTCGTCCAATGTTTACGCTCCTTACACTAAGCGAGGCATTTACCGGCGTGATGTGTGGCTTATGAGCAGCCGCTCGATCATGACGTCCAAGATTTTTCACCTCCCGCCTAACTGTCATAGTACTTGCAGTGTATCCTGACGCAGTTTGGAATTCCTGTGTGATTGTCTGGATAGATGTCTGCCTATTACACACTACGACCCTCTTCAACTGTCGGCGGTCTCCGTCAGTCAACAGACGAGGTCGGCCTGTACGCTTTTGTGCTGTACGTATCCTTTCACGTTCTCACTTCACATCGGAAGCAGTGGACCTGGGGATGTTTAGGGGTATGGAAACTGTGGTGTCACCGCCAGACACCACACTTGCTAGGTGGTAGCTTAAATCGGCCGCGGTCCATTTAGTACATGTCGGACCCGCGTGTCGCCACTGTGTGATCGCAGACCGAGCGCCAACACAAGGCAGGTCTCGAGTTGTACGACGACTTTGCTAGCGACTACACTGACCAAGCCTTTCTCTCATTTGCCGAGAGACAGTTAGAATAGCCTTCAGCTAAGTCAATGGCTACGACCTAGCAAGGCGCCATTAACCATTTTAAGATAGAGTCTCACTTGTATCATCAAGGAATATTAAAAGTTAAGTATTATAGCAGCCACGTACTTTTCTTGCTACCATTTATTACGTATCCTGTTTCAGACCTCTCTCTAGCCTAAGTGAGATTACGCGTGCCTTTCGGCTACTTCAGTGTGGCGTAGCTGTCTTGTTACGCCACAACAGAAACCTCGGGTACAGACGTATGACACAAGTGACACCCAATCACCTGACCACGTTCGAAGTCCGTGAGTTCCGCGGAGCGCCCTATCTGCTCTCTCACGATGTCTAACGACTTCTGAGGTCGCTGAGACGCTGAGTTGAAGTACCTTGCAGTAGATGGCAGCACAATTCACCTAATATGAAAAACATACACTCCTGGAAATGGAAAAAAGAACACATTGACACCGGTGTGTCAGACCCACCATACTTGCTCCGGACACTGCGAGAGGGCTGTACAAGCAATGATCACACGCACGGCACAGCGGACACACCAGGAACCGCGGTGTTGGCCGTCGAATGGCGCTAGCTGCGCAGCATTTGTGCACCGCCGCCGTCAGTGTCAGCCAGTTTGCCGTGGCATACGGAGCTCCATCGCAGTCTTTAACACTGGTAGCATGCCGCGACAACGTGGACGTGAACCGTATGTGCAGTTGACGGACTTTGAGCGAGGGCGTATAGTGGGCATGAGGGAGGCCGGGTGGACGTACCGCCGAATTGCTCAACACGTGGAGCGTGAGGTCTCCACAGTACATCGATGTTGTCGCCAGTGGTCGGCGGAAGGTGCACGTGCCCGTCGACCTGGGACCGGACCGCAGCGACGCACGGATGCACGCCAAGACCGTAGGATCCTACGCAGTGCCGTAGGGGACCGCACCGCCACTTCCCAGCAAATTAGGGACACTGTTGCTCCTGGGGTATCGGCGAGGACCATTCGCAACCGTCTCCATGAAGCTGGGCTACGGTCCCGCACACCGTTAGGCCGTCTTCCGCTCACGCCCCAACATCGTGCAGCCCGCCTCCAGTGGTGTCGCGACAGGCGTGAATGGAGGGACGAATGGAGACGTGTCGTCTTCAGCGATGAGAGTGGCTTCTGCCTTGGTGCCAATGATGGTCGTATGCGTGTTTGGCGCCGTGCAGGTGAGCGCCACAATCAGGACTGCATACGACCGAGGCACACAGGGCCAACACCTGGCATCATGGTGTAGGGAGCGATCTCCTACACTGGCCGTACACCACTGGTGATCGTCGAGGGGACACTGAATAGTGCACGGTACATCCAAACCATCATCGAACCCATCGTTCTACCATTCCCAGACCGGCAAGCGAACTTGCTGTTCCAACAGGACAATGCACGTCCGCATGTATCCCGTGCCACCCAACGTGCTCTAGAAGGTGTAAGTCAACTACCCTGGCCAGCAAGATCTCCGGATCTGTCCCCCATTGAGCATGTTTGGGACTGGATGAAGCGTCGTCTCACGCGGTCTGCACGTCCAGCACGAACGCTGGTCCATCTGAGGCGCCAGGTGGAAATGGCATGGCAAGCCGTTCCACAGGACTACATCCAGCATCTCTACGATCGTCTCCATGGGAGAATAGCAGCCTGCATTGCTGCGAAAGGTGGATATACACTGTACTAGTGCCGACATTGTGCATGCTCTGTTGCCTGTGTCTATGTGCCTGTGGTTCTGTCAGTGTGATCATGTGATGTATCTGTCCCCAGTAATGTGTCAATAAAGTTTCCCGTTCCTGGGACAATGAATTCACGGTGTTCTTATTTCAATTTCCAGGAGTGTATATTTCTGGTGGTGTCCGGATACTTTTGATCACATAGTGTACCAGTGAATGTGCTTCCAAATTATATCATTGTACGGCACACAGTTCAAGAGTTATGATCTCATAGGGGATTTAATGCGTGATAAACTAGCTTCTCTTAAAATGGCGCGCAGTAAAACTTCAACATCAGACATGAAGCTCTAATTTATTACATCTTCACGACTAACTCTATTCGCAGTGTACTTTGCTTGCAGTATCTACATGATGTATCTTAGAATGTAGCTGCAAAGTTATATAATTGTACCACACATATATAGGAGATATAAGATCATAAACATTGAGGTGAGAGAAAAACTTCCTTTTGCTTAAAATTTTCCGCAAATTACCTAGATAATAAACAGCCAGTGTTTCATAAGGGTACTGGGCGACTTCAACAAACGCTAAGCACAGTTTCAAACCTTTAATAAATTTTTTCAGCCTTTCATGCTCAATGTCAAATATTTAACGCATTAACTCATTTGTAATAATCAGACGATTGAAGCTATTAGCTGTTTTGTGTATGGGAGTTTAATTCGTTAAAAATCGGGCATTTACTGGTTAATTAATGTTCTTGGTAGATTGCAATGCGTCAGTTCACTCATAGCTTACACTGGCATCCTATTTCATACTGATTACTGCTCCACGTGACAAACTAACAAGGGGAGGCCGCCAATTGTGAAAATCAGATTCGATTCATACTGCGCATAATAAAAGCTCATGGCCAAAGGTGTAATGTGGCAAAGCACTAAGATGCACTTCTCAGCCGTTGTCGAGAAAACCGACAGTTAAAAAGAAACCGTTGCGGTGAAATACTCTCTATGATTTACAATTTTCTACAGCGTTGTGGCGCAGCGGTAAACGCTCGGGTTTGTAATCCGAAAGATGTCGGATCGAATCTCGCGCCATGCAACTTTTTTTTTTTTAGTATTTGTTTTTGTAATTCAAATGTGTATATATACACACACACACACACACACACACACACACATATATATATATATATATATATAATTCCCGGCAATTAGTTGCAACAATTATGCATATAATAAGTTGTTGAAAGTCGTTTGTCGTGGAAAAACTGGCGACTTCGAACATCACTATGTTTTCCGCAAACAAAGTTGTATTTCACAAATGTTATTAATTGTCTTCATAATGTTTACCACGTATAGTTAACGGAAGACGTAGAAACGATATTCCGAAATGAATACGTATAGCGTAAGTCAAACGTTCGAATTAGAATAGAGACCCTACGAACACAAATTTGCTGTGACAGGTATGAATTATAAACTCCGTTACTCGCTCGTTACACTTGATGGACAGATGTTGAATGGGCCGAAACGAGCCGCCGCATAACAGCGTAGTTGCCTGCTAACTTCGAAAGAAAATACATGCGGTCCCTAGCGCAACTTATAACATCGTCCAAAATCAGTGCGGGCGTGAGAGCTTTGGTACACCCTGTTAAACAAACGGAAAAATGGAGGCGGTACAATTGGAGAGCGATCCGCCTTCACCAACATGCAAAAGCAATTCATTAATTCTCGGCATGCAACTTTTTTTAATTATTAGTTTTTTGTAATTCAAATATATATATATATATATATATATATATATATATATATATATATATATATATATATATATTTGAATGACAAAAAAAAAGTTGCATCCCGCGGGATTACGAACCCGAGCGCTTACCGCTGCGCCACGACGCTGTAGAAAGTTATTAACCGTAGAGAGTATTTCACGGCAACGGTTTCTTTTTAACTGTCGATTTTCTCGATAACGGCTGAGAAGTGCATCTTGGTACTTTGCCACATTACACCTCTGTCCATGAGCTTTTATTATGCGCAGTATGAATCGAATCTGAATTTCACAATTGGCGGCCTCCTCTTGTAAGTTCTGCCTCCACGACGCACTGAGTACACACACACGATCAATGAAAGTCCCGCATTGTGCGTGACTGCAATACCCCACGATCGTCTCAGGATTACCAAAGAACTTGGCCTTAGTAGATAGGCCACTCTTACATATTCATTGGAAGCGGAAAACAGTCCACTGGCCAACTTCATAAAAGGAATCGCAAAGCACCGCCGATTCTGCCATAAGTGGGCTGTTGTGGCCAACCGTCCGCCGTGTCATCCTCAAAAAAAAAAAGGTTCAAATGGCTCTGAGCACTATGGGACTTAACTTCTGAGGTCATCAGTCCCCTAGAACTTAAGAACTAATTAAACCTAACTAACCTAAGGACATCACACACATCCACGCCCGAGGCAGAATTCGAACCTGCAACCGTAGCGGTGGCGCGGTTCCAGACTGAAGCGTCAAGAACCGCTCGGCCACACCGGCCGTCTTGTCATCCTCAGACAATGATGTTTTCGAGATATGATTTGAGAAGCGTGGGTTCAGCACGCCTCTGTCCCCGCCGTTGTCGGGTTAGTGGGTTATTACACATTGTGCGGCTACTTTACATTCAAGTTGCTTCTGAACTGGCAACATAAGGCTAAAAAAAGCGATATTAAATAGCGGTAGCACTGACAGTGATTATTATACGGTATTCAAAAAATTGTGCACGTTTACGTCCAAATATTCGAAAATGTTCCTCTTAGGAATGGGACATCATCAGCATTTCGATAGTGGCGGGGGATGTTTCAGGAATTCTCTTCTCTACGGGGCCACAGTGAAATTCGTATTTAGTAATTTCAGGCAACTCTAGAAAACAGATTTCGCTGTGAACTATTTACAATACGTGACGGCCCTTCGGAACTACAATCCCGTCGTTTTAAATCTGTACTAGCGCGCTCTCACCGCCCTTACAGCCCTGTATAGTAGCTGCCCTGTGGACCATTAAGTCACCGCATGAAACCGTAAATATCAGTTACTGGAGCGGCAGCGGCGGACCGCATTCAGACACAGCCTCGCCTGGTCACAATTACAGACTAAATGCACGCAGGTTTAACGGTAATACCCATAGCTTCATTAGCTTTCCTCGCCCGCGGTAAAAACCAAGTTACAAAAGCCTGAATAGCTAAGCGGACGACAAATGAATGTTCCAAATCGGAATCCGATAGAAACGAAAGGACTAGCTGCTGGCCTGAAAGAATATTCTAGACGATTTTTTGCACGGTGCTATAATGGAATAAATTCCCTGTCTTCCGTCATTAACGAAAGGTGACTTCCCAATAAATGAAAATCCCTACAGAGCATACTACAGCATCGCAAGTTAGAAATTTGAAATTTCCCACACCAGTTCGGAAGCTAACATCATGTCAAAAATTTGAAAATAAATCGTGTGATCAGGAAACAAATAGCTTCACTATGATAGACGCCACATAGCTAATGGAAATGTTTCTGCGAAAAGGGGATAATTTTGCGGGGTTTTATGCTTGCCTCGTTAATGTAGTTCTGGAACATTAGAGGACACATTTAAAATACAGGGTGTCCCAAAAGAATGACCCGATTTTAAATAGAATTATTTAAGAGGAAGAATGGCTTAACACCAACGAATTGCATACTAAATTGCTCAGAAAAGACAGAAGTTTATAAAAATCCATCATAAATGTTCAATATGTCCTCCATTGGTTGCACGGACAACATATAGCTGAAAGCCGAATTCATCTCAAACTGAGCGTAAGGTGCCTTCTATCATTGAAGCTGCAGCAGCAGATATTCTGGTTTTTAGTTCATCAGTGTCACGAGGTAAGGAAGGAACATAAACACATTGTTTAACATATCCCCACAGGAAGAAATCACATGGTGTTAAGTCAGGGGACCTAGGAGGCCAAGAGTGTAAAGCCAGGTCTCGCGGTCCTGTACACCCTATCTAACGTTGAGGCACGTTGGCATTGAGGAAAATGCACACGTTGTTGTGCCAGTGCGGTGGTGCTCCATCTTGCTGATAGATGAAACTGTCAGAGTCACGAGGCGTAGACTTGCGGGGGCTCCGCTCAAATGCTCGTCGGATTTGTTCCAGTTTGTTTAGGAACGCGTGGCCGGCCAGGACTTTTCCCTTTACAGACTCACCCAGTTTCTTCAAACTGTTTATGCCACCGTCTAATGTTCTTTGCTGATGGTGGTTTAGCACGAAATCGAATATGAAACGCCCGCTGAACTGCGATCACTGATTGAGTACGACTAAATTCAGTAACACAATACACCTTTTGTTGCGAGACTGGCTGCATGCTCCAGATCAGCGCTCGTAGCGATATCTAGCGGATTTTTTTCTGAAACTCTAAACCATGCCGATTACATCTAGCGCTGTTTCAGTTACCTAGTGACATTTGTCTCAATATTATTACTAGTTAAAATCCGGTCATTCTTTTTGGAGCATCCTGTAACGGGTAATATTTTAGGTGGTGATGGTGGTGGTGGTGGTAAATTCCTATGGGAGCAAGCTGCTGAGGTCATCGGTCCCTAGGCTTACACACTACTTAAGCTAACTTACGCTAGGGACAACACACACACCCATGGACCGGGAAGGACTCGAATCTCCACCGGGGGGAGCCGCACGAAACGTCGCAAGGCACCCAAGACCGCGCGGCTACCCCGCGCGGCTAATATTTCGGGACAATTTATCGTGTAAAGTAGAGAAGCTCATACGAAGTACTAAGTTAGGTAACTATCACGCATTGTAAGTAGAAGTAACTCTTCATTATATTCGTCATCTTATTAATAAATAACTTATCTGTATGAGTCCACGACCACTGTGAGTATTTTGTGCATAAAACTGTGTAGACGGTTCAATATATGGCTTTATTTATAACAAGGTTTATCGTCAGTATCAATGAAACCTAAGGCCATTAGGTTTAGGTTTTATTGATAGTGAAGTTTATAGTGACTCTGTACCTTGCTTTACTGATGAACTGATGATGGCAATAGCCTAAACGGTGGTATAAATAAAGACAGAAATTAAGTCATCCAGACAGTTTTATTCACAAATCAAATTTTTGTTCTCTGCTTCGCTTTATGACTGACTTGCAACGCACTGCAAAAATAATTTTTTGCTAATGCGGGACCACAATCATAATATATTTCTTAAAAGTCACTACTGCCATTAGACTTGCTTTTTTACAGTGTTACATTTACACTTACACAATCATGATTTCGGATTCGAAGTACCAGTATCAAGTGTTTTAAGTGTTATATATTGCCTAAGATGGCAGTTGCCTAAGATGACAATTTATAACACTTAAAACACTTGATAATGACACTTCGAAGCCGAACTCATGATTGTTTAAGTGTAAATGTAACACTGTAAATAAACAACAGTCTAATAGCGGTACTGACTTTAAAGAAGTACTGCAAAAACTTGTCGTCGTCTCGGATACACCTGCTTCCATAACCGACGCAAAGAGAAATGATTCATGGTGTTGCTAATAAGGTGTAACCCGATAGAAGGCCATCCTATGGGCTAAATTAAGGTGAGCGCGAATACCAAGCAAGTGGTCCACTTCAGCTTGCTTCCAGCCAGGAGAACGTTCAGCAAGTTCGCACGAACATAAAAATCCAAATTATCAGCCACGCCACAGTGCATGACGTACTCTTCTCACCATTATGACTGCTACACGATGAAGGAAGCATGCGTGAGTAACTATTTCAGAAGAGCTCAGTAATTATTGATTGCATGTTCAAATGCAGGCTCTTAACAGCACACGACAAAGTTAAGGCTTTTAGTCGGTACTTTTTCAATTGCAGATTGATTTCCCAAGAGCTCGTCACGGAGCCGAGCGTTCGCGAAGTGTGGCGGAGTAGCCGACTAGTGTGACGTCACAAGTTCTTTGCAGGGTCCGTATATTGGCTCCGCAATATCGACAGCCGCATGATCGGCTTTCGTCTTTGTGACAAGGAAAAATACAAATATTAGTGCTTCACGAATCACTCGCAGCGATTTAAGCTGTCCTCATACGTTGCTGCCTGACCACACACTCCGAAGTCACTACATATTTGGAAATAAAGAGACAAATATGTGTGAGACAAAAAAAATACAAGTGTTATCGTAGCTTTTTTTAGTCGCAGCAATTAAAGCTGTACTCTTAGATTCGTGTCTAACCACATACTCGGAAAACTCCAAACATTCGTAAATAAACAGCGAAATATTTGTGACAACGAAGAATATGAATGTTTATACTCCTTGTTTCGCTCCCAGCACTGTAAGATGTCCTCTTAGATTTCTGCCTAAACGAACACTCGAAAGGCGGCACATATTCGAAAAATAAGGAGCCAAATATTTGTGAGAAGGAGGTTCAAAAATAGTTCAAATGGCTCTGAGCACTATGGGACTCAACTTCTGAGGTCATCAGTCCCCCAGAACTTAGAACTACTTAAACCAAACTAACCTAGGGACATCACACACATCCATGCCCGAGGCAGGATTCGAACCTGCGACCGTAGCGGTCTCGCGGCTCCAGACTGTAGCGCCTAGAACCGCACGGCCACTCCGGCCGGCTTGAGAAGGAGGAATATAAATTTTATTCGTGCTCGATTCAATTGCAATAATTTAAGATGTCTTAGGTTCCTGCCTAGCCACATACTAGAAAATTGCTAAATATTTGTTTCATCTTTCGTTCTCAGATCAGGCTGAAAGTAAATAACATCCAATATTGCAGAACGTACTTGTATAACATTCATAAGAAAGTGACAGAACGCGTTAACAACGCTAACATGAAGGAAAAAAATTCATGTAATGACATGAGAAAGCCGGCCGCTGTGGCCGAGCGGTTCTAGGCGCTTCAGTCCAGTACCGCGCTGCTGCTACGGTCGCAGGTTCGAATCTTGCCTCGGGCATGGATGTGTGTGATGTCCTTAGGCTAGCTGGGTTTAAGTAGTTCAAAGTCTAGCGGAATGATGACCTGAGATCTTAAGTCCCATTGTACTTAGAGCCATTTGAACCATTTTTGACATGAGAGCCAAGAACTTTCGACTCCCGAAACCACGAAGTTATTCATTACTGTAGAAGTTAACCACGTGATGTTTAGTTCTGGTCTTGGTTATCATGTTCCATCTTGAAGGCCTGTGTCGTTGATACGTCATTAGGTGACATTTAAGGACAATGGTGATGCGTTTGTGATAAATTTTCAATGCTCCTCTACACTGAAACGGCATAAAGAAAATTATAAAACAAATACGTTTCAGTCTTACTTTGTAAATTATTTACGCTAATAACTCATTCACTCTTATATGAAGGCATTGGGAAATTGAAATGAAATCCCATGCTTCTTGACAGAGCGTAGGGGAACGATGCGGGAGACCTGCACCGCCGTACTCAGCAAGGCCCTAGAGGAGGTGGTGTGCCGTTGCGTTCGTCCGACTGTACTGGGAATGAATGATGATTATGAAGACACAACAGTACACAGTCACTTGGAGGCAGGTGAAAGTCCATGACTCCCCATGGGGGTCGAACCCTGGATCTCGTGCTCGGGAAGGGAAGACGCTACAGCGAGACCTCGAACGGCGAACATGAAGGCGTTAACTGTCGATAAATCACTAAGCGACATTTTATTATAGCAATGATTATGATAAATCATTCAAAGAGTGGCGTATTTTTGTAAATCTCCGGTATGCGCCCATGAAATCTTGTGAGATGCTAACGAAAGTCGATAGCCGATCATGCGGTCGTCGATATTGTACCTGACGTCAAAATGACGTCACTCTTGCGGGAATTAATGAAACGAGCGTTATCCTGTAAAGCATGAGAAATTATAGAGGCGTTAATGAAGTTGTATAAATTCGTATTTCCTAATATATGAAACTGATTCAGTTATTAATGAGATTCGGTGGAGATACAGTAACCTTTACGTCAAAGTGAATCACCCTGTTTACGTGGCTTCCAAAATCGGATTTCGCAAACCGATTTCCCAATACCGCCTTTCGGTGTTCATGTAAACATTTCGAAATGGATTCTGGAAATCCGCTTCTGGGTGCCGGTTTTCCAATTTCGCAATCGATATTCACGATCATGTAAACGCAGCCTGTTTTGAAACGTGCTTGGGCTGTCAGCTTTCGTATCGTTTTTGAAAATTTTCGGCTAATATGAGCGGAGTGAGTTTTTCTACAGTGAAGGATAACTATAAATATTAGACCGAAGCTGTTTATACGTCGTCTAGCTGAAGAGAAATAGAGATTGTGCTTATTTCGGGAAGAATTTGTCGCATGTAAACCTGGTGAATGAAAGTTAATGTTAAGTGCCAGTTGCAGGTGCTTGTTTATGTACACTTAAATAATATCTGAGGACATAGAAATTGCGCTACTGGCCATTGAAATTGCTACACCAAGAACAAATGCAGATGATAAACGGGTATTCATTGGACAAATATATTATACTAGAACTGACATGTGATTACATTTTCAAGCAATCGGGGTGCATAGATCCTGAGAAATCAGTACCTAGAGCAACCACCTCTGGCCGTAATAACGGCCTTGTGACGCCTGGGCATTGAGTCAAACAGAGCTTGGATGAGGTTTACAGGTACAGCTGCCCATGCAGCTTCAACACGATACCACAGTTCATCAAGAGTAGTGAGTGGCGTATTGTGACAAGCCCAGACGTTTTCAATTGGTGAGAGATCTGGAGAATGTGCTGGCCAGGACAGAAGTCGAACATTTTCTGTATCTAGAAAGGCCCGTACAGGGCATGCAACATGCGGTCGTCCATTATCCTGCTGAAATGTACAGTTTCGCAGGGATCGAATGAAGGGTAGAGCCACCGGTCGTAACACATCTGAAATGTAACGTCCTCTGTTCGAAGTGCCGCCAATGCGAACAAGAGGTGTCCGAGACGTGTAACCAATGGCACCACGTACCATCACGCCGGGTGATACGCCAGTATGGCGATGACGAATACACGCTTCCAATGTGCGTTCACCGCAATGTCGCCAAACATGGATGCGACCATCATCATGCTGTAAACAGAACCTGGGTTCATCCGAGAAAATGACGTTTTGCCATTGGTGCACCCAGGTTCGTCGTTGAGTACACCTTCGCAGGCGCTCCTGTCTGTGATGCAGCGTCAAGAGTAACTGCAGCCATGGTCTCCGAGATGAAAGTCCATGCTGCTGCAAACGTCGTCATACTGTTCATGCAGATGGTTGTTGTCTTGCAAACGTCCCCATCTGTTGACTCAGGGATTGAGGCGTGGTTGCACGATCCGTTACAGCCATGCGTATAAGATGCCTGTCATCCCGACTGCTAGTGATACGAGGCCGTTGGGATGCAGCACGGCGTTCCGTATTACCCTCCTGAACCCACCGATTGCATATTCTGGTAACAGCCATTGCATCTCGACCAACGCGAGCAGCAATGTCGCGATACGATAAACCCCAATCGCGATGCGCTACAATCCGACCTTTATTAAAGTCGGAAACGTGATGGTACGCATTTCTCCTCCTTACACGAGGCATCACAACAACGTTTCACCAGTCAACGCCGGTCAACTGCTGTTTGTTTATGAGAAATCGGTTGGAAACTTTCCTCATGTCAGCACGTTGTAGGTGTCGTCACCGAAGCCAACCTTGTGTGAATGCTCTGAAAAGCTAATCACTGCCGGCCGCGGTGGTCTAGCGGTTCAGGCGCTCAGTGCGGAACAGCGCTACTGCTAAGGTCGCAGGTTCGAACCCTGCCTCGTGCATGGATGTGTGTGATGCCCTTAGGTTAGTTAGGTTTAAGTGGTTCTAAGTTCTAGGGGACTGATGACCAGAGATGTTAAGTCCCATAGTGCTCAGAGCCATTTGAACCATTTGAAAAGTTAATCACTTGCATATCACAGCATCTTCTTCGTGCCTGTTAAATTTCGCGTCAGGAGCACGTCATCTTCGTGGTGTAGCAATTTTAATGTCCAGTAGTGTATTTATAAGAAGAAGCTCGTTCTTTACCATGTGATATATTTTATTTTTATGAGCTGAGAAGATAAAGGAAGTAGTTACAGAGTATTTTAAATAGAAAGTGATGGCTTTTGGAAGGGTTTAGGTATATTTTACGACAAGGATGAATTTTTGAGATTTACATTTTTTTGACGCATTGGTGATGATTTGCGTGAAATAAGTTCAGACTGAAGAAATTAATCACTGCTGTTCTCCTACCAACTTTTTTCTCTCTCATGTCATGTTGCGAAGAAAATGCACCTGTTAGTTGAACAAGAGGGGAGTACCGAGACTGGACGGAAGCAGAGAATATACGTTACTGAGCTTCTTTGCCAACAGGGATAATTTTTTTATGTGGATTGCAAAACACAGTCAGTACAAAACCCGAATTCCCAATGGAACGTCACAACACGGAAGGAGAAACATCTACAAATATACATCGATACTGGACAGCAGCGACATCGTGGTGTATAGGGACTGCAGTTTATTGTTCCACATTATTCCTACACGATTTGATTATGGTCTTCAAAGTGTCCTTCTATGACGGAATCATTGTTTTCTGGAGGGCCATATTCAACGCCATGCAGAATCTCAGCAGCCTCATGATGACCCGAGAGTATATTTTGTTTACTTGACCCTGTAAGATTGTACTATTTAGAGAATGGGTATGTCTGCAGCAAGACGCGTACCCACAGGGACAGTAGGACGACGTCTAGAGTGCCACGAACAATCAGCACGGTGACAATGGTAGCTGGTTTCCCTGACGATTTAGCAGGGCAAGTGCGCATCGACATATGAGTGGATCCCGTCTTTTCAGATGAGTCCCATTTCTTCGTACACCTTCATAATGGAAGTATATGTGTCTGAAGACAATGGAGAGCAAACGATGCGAGATTGTGTTTGTTATACAGGAGTAGCAGCAGGCGTGATTAGAGAAGTTTTGGTACACCACCTAGAAATTACGATCACGAACAACTTAAATTAGAAAGAACACATAAAAAATGTTGTGGGGAAGGCGAACTAAAGACTGCGTTTTGTTGGCAGAATGCTTGGGAAATGCAACTACTAAAGAGAATGCATTCACTACGCTTGTCCGTCGTCTTTCGGAGTACTGCTACGCTGTGTGGGATCATTTCCAGATAGGATTATCGGAGTACTTCGAGAAAGTTCAGAGACGGGCAGCACATTTTGTACGGGATGCCCTATTCAAACCTCCCTGATTTCAAGGACCCAGGAGAGAAAACCATAGTAGATATGACAGTGAAAAATGCACCACATTGTAGAGCATCTGAAAGAATTTATATTCCCGCGTCAGAAGTGCCAAGTATCGTCTCCAGAGTGCAGCATGATCGCACGAAGTGAAAATTGCGATTCCACAGCAGCGCGCACAAGCAGTAATGTGGTTTGCAGAACACAAAATCGCCTATTACCCTGCCAAGAACTTATCGTCGTGTGTATAAATGTGATCCACCTGATGTGAAAACAATTAAGAAATGGTATAGGAAGTTTTTGGCAACAGGAAGTGTTCACAAATATTCTGGCAGTGCACGTTACTTAGTTTCAGAAGAGACAGTGGAGGACATCAGACAAACGTTTCTCAGAAGCCCACGTAAGTCAATTCGTCAAGCATCTATGCAACTTGATGTACCTTGATCAACATTGCATCGTGTAGTTCACCAGGGTCTTCGTGTGTGTGCTTACAAAGTGCAAATTCTGCAACATCTGACGCCAAACGACAAACCACGCCGACAACAATTTGCTGTGGATATGCTGCAGCGTATTGATATGGATGCCAGCTTCCTGGAAAGATATTTATTATCAGATGAGGCACCCTTTAATCTAATAGAAATGGTTAACAGGCATAATGTTCGGATTTGGGGTTCGCAAAATCCACACGTTATCATTGAACATGTTCGTGATAGCCCTGAACTAAACATCTGGTGCGGGATAATTCACGACAGGATTGTAGGACCATTCTTCTCTGCGTGAGTGGGTCAGTGTATCTGGACATGCTGGAACAGTTTGATTACCCCAGATACAAGACCTGCAACCCAACATCATTTTACAAGAAGATGGAGCTCCGCCACATTGGTCAACGGCTGTTCGCAAGTTCCTGGATAGGAAATTCCTCAATCGTTGGATCGGACACGGAGGACCCATTGCCTGGCCACCACGTTCACCCGACATTACGACGGTTGATCTCTTCGTGTGGGAATTCGTGAGTGACCGCATGTATGTGACCAAAGTGGACGACATTCCTACGTTGCGATATCGTATCAATAATGCTATTGCAAGAATAACAGGAAATGTTACAAAGAACTTGGCAAGAAATTGAATATAGACTCGATATTCTTCATGCTACAAATGATTCACATGTAGAGGTGTAGTGATGATAAATAAATTCTTTGAGATGCACTACAATGTGGTACTTTTTCATTGTCGTATGTACTGTGCTTTTTTGCCCGGGTCTCTGAAATCCGGGAGGTTTCAGTGTGACACCCTGTATTATCGAAGAATAGGGGAGAGAGTTTCACGGACATGATACAGGACTTGGGGTGGACGTCATCTCGTTGCGGCAGGATCTTCTCACGAAATTTCAACCACCAACTTTCTCCGCCAAATACAAAAATATTTTGTTGATGCCGAGCTACACAGGGAAAACGACCATCATAATAACGTATGAGGTATCAGAGCTCATACAGAGAGCGTTCGAGGGGGAATAAAAGATAATTATTGTGATGTTGCTTCGACGAAACCTCTGCTAGGCATGTAAGTTTGATTTGCACGTAAGCACTGTAGATGTAGATGTAGACACATATAAAGTAAGGTGTAGTAAATGGTTGAATTACCGGTGTTATTGGTAGAAAATAATCATAATTTATACATATGAGAGAAACTGGGATTCGACGACTTCTCCTTGTTTGTCCTTTTGTTCTTTCTTTGGCACATAATTAAAGCACACATCAGTCGGTGTCAGTCCATTGTGTATTTTATGTCCTCATAAAATGAGATTTCTATTTTGTAGGTAATAAAAATTAGGACACAAAATAATTAAATACATTAGCTGCCAGTGAGCATTGATTTATATCAAAAGGAAAATTTGTGCAGAACCGGGATTCAAACGCGAGTCCCCTACTTACTAAGCAGTTGCACTGACTACTATGCCATTCAGACCCAGGAGTCACCACAAGTGCCCGAACTACCCTAGAATGCCTCCCATCAGACGCAATGTTTCATCTTACACCACACGCTACTGATTCCCCTGCTCATTAACCTCATTACTTGTGGCATTTAGTGATTCCCATAAGAGTTACACCTTTTTGTGCGTTCGAACTGAAGGGATCACGCCTTAATTATATGTGTGGTGACTCTTTCTTTGGACGTTTCCAAAAGAAACGACACCATTTTGGTCTTGCAGGCCCTTATAAATCGAGACAAAAAGGAATACACTACATCAGCTGCCTGTGTGCATTGCTTTATATCAATGGGGCAAGTTGTAAATTTTGTGCCGGACCAGGATTCGAATTTTCCTCTTACTTGCTAGGAAGTTGGCTGACCACTACAACACTCAGACGCAGTTGTCACCACAACTGCACGCCTCCCGTCGGATCCAAATTTTCAGCTTAAACCACACATAATTGATGTAGAGCCCCTGCTCATTACTAGCAGCATTTCACATTAGGATTCAAACCGAGATATCCTGCTTAGTAAGACGTTGCGCTGACCACTACGCCATCCAGACACAATAGTCATCAAAAGCACACAGACTACTCTAGTACGCCTCCCATTAGACCCAAATTGTCAAATTAAACCACACACTACTGATGTAGAGCTCCTGTTCATTAGCCCAATTACTCGCAGCATCTCACCAATTCCCGCAAAAGTTCGAGCTTGGTGTTAATCTACATCTGCACTGACGGCCAATGATCCATTCAGTGCGTATGCAGACTGTGCTCGAACTCTTACGGGAATCGGCGAGGTGTCGCTAATAGGCAGGGGAACTACATCAGTATTGTGTGGTACGAGTTGAAAATTTGGGTCTGACGGGAGGCATGCTAAGGTGTTCCGTGCGGTTGTGGCGACCATGGTGTATGGATGGTGCAGTGGTCAGCACAACGTCCTAGTAAGCAGGAGCTTTGGGCTCGAATCCCAGTCCGGCACGAATTTTCAACTTGCCACCCTGATGTAAATCAATGCAGCTAATGTCTCTAGTTCCGTTGCATCTTGATTCATTGTGGCTGCAGGACCAAAATGGTCTCCGTTCTTTTCGACATGTCCGACAGGATGGACACCATGTACACGTAATGAAATTTTAGTTGCTTGCGTAAATTATGTATTTTTATGTAACTTGAGAAATTACTGTCGATGCAGGAACAGTTTACATGCACTAACATAAAAATATCTCTTTATTTATTGTTGTTATTTTGTACCCAATAGAGGGTACATCATCATGATCAAAGGCAAGAATTTAATTTTATTATTAATAAACGAGAAAATAGTTTATGAATAACAAAAACATGTTTTACATAACCTTGAAGAACCATTAAAGCGATGTCTGATATATTTTTGTTTTGCTCTTTGTTTTAAATTTTGTTTATTTATTTACTTATTTATTTTTATGAAATTGCGTTTTCTAGCGCTGCATGATAAATCCGCATATTTTCACGACAACATCCCGCTGTTTTGGTTACAAATCAAAAATTTTCGGATAAAAAGTGAATTAAACATCGACCGTTTCAATTTTGCTATAAATACCATTTATTCTTAAGTAACGGACTGGATGATAACTGTGCTGAACAAAAATATCCGTAGGTTACGCAGTCCTCTGTACATTCTCATTTAGTTTCTAGACTGTTCACCACTTTCGGTTTCTCGGGTAATCCAGTAAGATACTGACCACATAGGCAATCAAAGCGATGGATATGATGTAATGCTCTAAAGGTATGCAACACAGGTAACATATAGGTAATGCGGGTGTTATCTTAACTGACGAAAGCTACTAGGAAAACGTCCGTAGCTTATGCTTACTTATGACAGTCTACAGTAAACTATGGTTGTTTTACAACTCTAGGCGTGATGATAAGGGGCCCCATTAGGTACATAAAACGATCATATCTGATTCCCACAGCTAGTAATACGCACTGCAGTAGTTCTGCTGTTGCACTGCCCACCACATGCTCCAAATCTCACAACTACTACGAGCATGCTGTCATAGGCTGCTTCACCACTTGCCAGCCACTACGACTGATGAACGCTGGTATAGAGCTGAAGCAGCATGGAATTACGTGTCCTATCTGTCATCCAAACTTAGTTAGACTCTATGTCCAGCCAAGTTACGGTTGCTGCCAGAGGCGGGAGATTTTTGTACTAAATTTTGAACCCTATACCCCCACAAATTGATCATTTAACTGTATAAGCGCAATAAGCAAAATTTCATTATTTGGGATCATTCCTGGAGTTATTTTAAATGTTCATCAGAGTTCATATCCATTTGTAAGGTGTCATGAAAATAATCATACGTTGTTCTAAAAATTTACATAGTTCGTCCCTGCATGAGTGTTTGACTTAACATAAGATACCATAACCTCATTTCTTGTAGATCAAAAATTAAGCACTTCTGACCTCATTTTGATATTATCTTCACGAATCGAATTCGCATTCTGCCCCGCCTCATAGACAAATGTATCAATTTGGCATCAGTTCGAGCAAAGCCACAGTACGTAACGGAATAGTGACTCATAACGAGTTTTTCCAGAGCCATTACTTGTGTAAACTCAAAAATATTCTCAGTTCGCCGCCTTTCTTCTTGAAATGCAAAATGCCAGATCACTCTGGAATATAAAAGCTTCCAATGGCTTCTTGATTTCCACATCAGGTTAGCAGCCAACACAAAAAACTATAAAATTTAGCAAAAGTATTCGCATTTATATTTACGTTACCTATATGACGGTACGATGTCATACAAACTACACTATCTTTGTTCAGTACATTGTAGGTACTTGTTACCTACTATAAACTGGTAGCATTAGTATTTTTGGTGATTAGTTTTTCAATAGGTCTGAGTTTCTTTTTGGGTCTGGTTTTTCCCACCCAATCTCCTTTCGCCAATCACAAGTCCTTGGTTTGGTCTTGCCTTTTCATCTTACTTCCTTTTACACGATGAACTCGTTTCCTTGGTATTGCTCCCTATTTTTGCTCACCCTGGTTACCTGTGTACACCATTTTACTGTTAACAGGCAGTATTCAGGTACAATGAATATGTTTAGCTCAAAAACGCTACATCAAAATTCTACGTGGTTTTAATTTACGAGCTTCATGTATCCCTGTACTTAAAGAGCTGGCGATTCTGACATTGGTATCACCTTGCATCTACTCGTTTATGCGATATGTAACTGACAACATGGAATTCTTTATAATAAAGCATTCAGCGATTTCAGTATGGAGGAACGATATTCAGGTAGCAAGTAGATCTTTAAGGCTTTAATAATTGACAGTGTTAAGTCTGCGCGTGGGTGTAACGCGTGCATAAATTGAGGTTGACGTATTATGAAATAAGGTTCTCCAGTGGACTGATATCAAGCTCGTCCTTAAGTTGTATTGTACGTGGTTCTTCAAGATGTTTTACAGTCTCTGTTGCTGGTGTCCAACACAAATGTAGCTAACGTTTATTTGTGGTTTCTGTGGTTCCACATGTGGCATGATGGATTATATGTTACATTTCATGCGAGATGTTGCATGGAGATGCTAATGAGGTGCTCGATAATGAAAAAAGAGAAAAAACCGGAAGATTTTACATCCTATAATGGACACAATTTTCCTTCGAATAATTTATCGAGACTATGTAGCCTCGTACAAACAGGGTTGACACAATTAATATAGCCTGCAAGGTCAGATGTACGCATGTTTAAGATTACCAAATGTGTTCTGATACTAAGTTTTGTGCGACAACCATCTGAACTGTCCTGTAGTATCTAAAGAGTTTGTTGAGACTAATGACATTGTGAACGCAACATTTAATATTTGACTTTTCTTTCACCCTTCGAATTTTGACAACTGATGTGTACTAACGACGGGGTTTTTTGCTTTGGCAGGGGCATGAATTTCGTAGTGTTAAGTTTTCAAAATATTTCAATTACAATTAATCAATTTTAAATTTACAACCCTACTACAACGGTCATGGCAACTGCCCTGTACAGCCGAATTTTGAAATAATCTCATCCTCAACTGTGCGATAATCTCTAGCTTCACTGATTTGCCACGGCGCGAGTACACTCGAAGGTGAACCGTTTCCTGACAAAGAGTTGGTGCTTTTGTCTAAGTAAGAGGGTTCGCAGTGAGCCTTACGTTTCACGGTGCATTCACTGACATCGAAGACGTGGCGACGTAATAGCCACAAAAGCTTCGATTTATATTTTCTGTGTCAATAAGCACCTAATAAGTTGAGAGACTTGAAATTATATGCAGCAGTTATATTTTCATGTATATGCAAGTTTTCGAATATGATCAGACGTGTCACGAAATAAACAGCAGGGAACGTTTACCAGCAGTGTTTAGGGAAGGCGGAGAATGCGGTTATCATCGTCCTAAGACACTCATATGGATGTCTCGAGATATTCTGAGATACAAAGACCTTCCTCGAAGAATTAACCTGTCGGTAAACAGTAGCGAGCTGAGGCGCTCTTAAAATTTATTCTCGTTTTATCTTTCCGTTGACGAGAAAGAGACGCGTGCTTTCTCTTCTGTGTGTAAACACTGTCTATTTTTACGATAAAGCAAACAGTCACATCACAAGGATTTGTGTTGCTTGTTAGTATTCTATAGAAGTGTCTGTCTCTTCAGAGCTTCAGGCTGATTTATACCGTGGTTTGAGTAAAAAACTAGGAACGTCGAAAGTAATGTGACGCTGCGTTATTCAGGCCGTGTCACAAAAACTGCTGATTTCAGAGAGAAAGTATGATTTCTACAGTGCGAACGAGACAGAAATCCCATATCCCTCTCTCAATTTTCAACCTGCTCCTTCTTCCATCCTTGCATTGAATACGCAACTTTCATGATGCTGTAGACAGGTCAACACCTCGAAGATTATCATATCACTCTGAGGTTACAGGACACTATACATGAAGACGTCCATTAAACCATGCTAGTTAAGTTGCTGACCATTTTCGCTAGAAGTACGATTCTGAAGAGCTCTACGCAGGCAAGTAAAACTGTTCTCTAATCTTCAAATAATGCAGACTGACACAAACGCAGACTTTGTTTACCTGTTGTAACATGAGGTGGAAATCTGGTCACGTAATCTCTGATGCGTTGGAATATAGGTCAGATTATGTCGATGAATCGAGGAAATAGGAAGTACCGCTAGGTCGTATTCCAAAGGACTGATACTCTTGACTTACACCTCACACAGAGTATAATTATTTTTGGAGTGAGCATTCGGATGCGCAGAAAGAGAATTCTGCCCTCAATATCTCCTCTAACTCATGTCACGTGATCTTGGGACGACGCATTTTAGCCCGTATAGCGTGTTTTGAAAGTTATTACTTCGCAGCTACAAGTAGGTGACCTTCACAAGTACCGTGAAGCTTTCTATATGCTTTTTACAAACAAGTTAACGATTTCATACCAAGAACTGAAGTTGGCTAAAAGTTGTACAGAGCAATGGTACTGTGCTTTTTCGCCGCAGTATCACAGCTCAGACTCTACTTCATTTACGTTTTCTCGGGTAACTTGGATGAGATAAGAAGTGACAGCCAACAATACTTTTTTTACTTTTTCTGTTGTACTTATTCATCTTGTCGAATGTCTGTTATAATAACTTACGTCACAGTGTCAATGTAGAAGCGCAAAATGTCACGAAAAAACAACGCATTTGGAACTACGAAATCGTTACAGTGAAACGGTAAGAGATTTGCACTACCTGCTTGCGTATGAATATTTTCAATGGTTCTTTGAATGCCCTTCGGATTTTTGTAGACAAGTAAAATATTTACAACATTTTTCGCCAAATCAGCACAAAAATAAAACCGTACACTATACGCAAAAATAAAAAAAATACGATTTTGGAATAATAAAAGACGTGACAGCTGACTTTTTCTTTAGATTTTCTGTTGCACTGATTCATATCTGTTCTTATTAATTACGTTGCGGGACACCATGCAGGAAACGGTCTCATGTAGAAATACTTAGATATACACAATGGTTTGAGAACCTGCATAAACTGGAGGAAATTAATCAGACTATCAAGTATAAATTTTATCTGCTTAGGAACATAGCACAATATGTGTAAATTGAATGGTAGTTTATTCAAACACACGTGCTAATTTATCTAGTCCATATCTCGTAAACACATGAGCCAAAAATTGCAGAAATTATCTCTACAATGCAAGACTTTACAATACCCTACCTCGACGTTTTTCAACATATAAAGTGCCCCATGTCGATATGACATTTTCAATTATACATTTGTTGTAGCTCCATAAACTTTTAACTGATGACATTCACATCGGGTCTGCAGCTGGAAGATAACGACATCTTGTCACAATATTTCGGCAAACCACTCCCCGGCACTGAAATCAAACCGCAGCGGCGGCTCCTTTATATGCCGCCAATGGGTCAACCGCGCGTGAGCGAACGTAACTGCAAAGGACGACAGCACACTGGCGGTGAAAACTCACGGAAACGATAAATCGATATCAAACATTGTTGGCACCTTTTGATAACCGAAACAAAGACCGTTGTTTTTTTTAATGTTAGACAAAAAGGGTTCCAACTCTTACTAAGAATACCCCTTATCTCTAGCCGGCCGGTGTGGCCGTGCGGTTCTAGGCGCTTCAGTCTGGAACCGCGTGACCGCTAGGTCGTAGGTTCGAATCCTTCCTCGGGCATGGATGTGTGTGATGCTCTTAGGTTAGTTACATTTAAGTAGTTCTAAGTTCTAGAGGACTGATGACCACAGATGTTAAGTCCCATAGTGCTCAGAGCCATTTGAACCATTTTAAACCCCATGTCTCTGTTTATAACACTGCCAGATAGCCGGATTTCAATAGCTTCTGTCACTACATACTCGCAACAATACGACGGGTGGAGAGGGGGGGGGGGGGAACCCTTGTGCCTCATCATACGACATTTTATGTACTTCAGCAATACAATGTTACGCAACCGCAGATTTTTTTCGGATGAAATAAACGCGTGTGGCGATTGTGCTACACGCATCAATGCTGGACCGTAAAATCGTTTGTCCAGTAAAGGCTTTCCCGCAATGGAAGAGAATTTTGTAGACACCAGGCTTCCTCAGACCCAAATCATCCCTCACTGAGCCAAACAGTGTTATAGTCTTAGGTGGTGGACGGAATACACTTTTAATATCAAATCTCTTTAAAATTCTTCCAACTTATGAAGATATGCTTCCCGCAAAAGGTAGGAACGCCACTGACTTGTTTCTAACTTGTGCTGGTTCCCACGAATGTGCAATCCGTAGAGTACAACGGATCTGATTGTCGGTATAACCATTCTGTTCCATCCAGTTCTCGTGTCAAACTATCTGCATCTGAGACGGCATAAGCTCTTTTTAGCAATGTACGTAGGAAGCCTTTGCGTTGGTTCGATGGATGACAATTTGGTGCACGTAGACATCGGTCCGTATGCGTGGGCTTACGAAAACCACTGTTTCCTAATGTTCCACCATAACTCCTGGAGACCAAGACATTATAAAGTATAGAGAGACTAAAAAATGAAGACACAAGAGAAATTTAGAGTAGAGACAGAATATTTATCCGAAAACGAAGATAGGAGAAAGTAAGGACTTTTATCACTGAAGGAGCACAGAATGTGTTAGGAAAGAAGAAATCAAAGTCAAGAAATCCTTGGATGGCACAAGAAATACCAGATCTTATAAAGTAACGAAAATGGTTGAGAAATATAGACTTTGACCAATAAAGAAAAATGTGCCGCATAGAACAAGATAAATGGATGAAACAAAAAAGTGGGTAGACAGAAGAAGACATAAAAAAAGAAAACGGACAAAATCAACTCAGAAATTGGACTACGCTTTAAACACAGAATTTGCAGCAACATATTTGAAAATAAGGAAGGCAAGATTGTATTTGAAACTAAAAAACTGGCAAATAGATGCAAATAATATAATAAGAACTATGTGATGAAAAAGAAAGTTACCAGAGATGATTCTGATTACATAAGCACAATGGAAATTGTATTCATAGAACCATAGATTACCAGATTAGATTTTAACAAAGCTTTAACCAGCTCGAGTAACAACAAAGCGACTGGAACAGACATCTCTGCTGAATTATTAAAGGACTCTGGAAATCAGGCGAAAGAAGAAATTTACAAGTTGTCTACTGTGGCACACTGTATCTGCTATGAGGATGAAAAACCAATGGAATTAATAAAAATTTAAATAACTACCATACCAAAGAAAGGAAATGCTAATGATTACTAAAAACTGTATAGCATTGGCATTATTAAGCCATGCTTCAAAAATTGTTGACCAACATTTAGGGCAAAAAGATTTGTATTTGTGAAGGAAAAGAAACCATGTAAACTATAATGGCATTACGAATGGACTTAGAAAGATGATTAGTGATGAACAGAAAAATGTATGTTACATTCATAGATCTATAAAAGGCTTTTAATAGAATGGACTGGAAGATGCTGTCTGGAAAACTGAATAAAACTGAAACAGACTGGAGAGATGAGAGACGGATTCTCAATCCATACGAAATATGTGTGAATAAAGCTACGAAAGAGGCTATGATAAACCGTGGATCTCCTTTCTGTCCCTATTTATTCGCAGAAAGTGTAATAGAAATAACGGACAGCACCAAAGGCAACAGATCAGTGGTAAACAAATACATTTTATTCGATTTTATGATGATACAGTAATTTTAACAGAATCTGAAAAAAAATTGTCTAACGTCTTTCATAATCACAAACAAACTAAACACAGACAAGACTAAATTAATGGCGGAAGATAAATCGAGCAGACGTGTAAAGGCAAGAAATGCTTACGCAAGTGAATGGATTTTGCTACTTGGGAAGCACAGTTACAGATGACAACTGAAGTACAATGGATAGTAAAAGAAGAATTGCTATGAGTAAACAAGGCTTCAAAAATAAGAGTAAATTATGAACAAACAATCACTTTAATAGAGAAATAAGAAAGAAATTCATAAAGACATTTATTTGTTGCAGTTTAAACTATAGGTGTGAAAGGTGGACACTGGGAAAACAAGAGAAAAACAAATATAAAAGCAATAGAGATGCTTATGTGGAGGAAAGACAGAAAACAGTTTAGATTGAAAGAAAAGCTAACGAAAAATACTAAAGGAAATTAAAGAGAAAAGTGCACTAATTATCATGATACAGAGAAAAAAAATAAATAATTGGACTTTTAGCTACGCGAAACAGGTTCTTAAAAATGGGAGCGAAAAATCTTGGGGGAAAAATTAACAGGTAGGCTAGAACATCCAGACTAAAAAGTGTTATCTCTGGAATTACCTGCACCAACTGCAACCAAATGGTACAGACGGCAAGCGACAGTTTCAGGGAAGGACGACTACGTTAACAGGACATTGCCTTCAGTCTATGCTGGCGATTTTAGGCCTAAAAGCAACGCTTTTATACACTCCTGATCATATAAACTAGAAATACTCAGATCGTATGATGTAGCAACTTATTTTCCCTGCTGTGGGTTAAGGTGGTCGTGGACTACGTAAGACACTGAACATGTTGGGAAGCGTTCATGTTCCGCAACAGCTCAGTCTCCTGACGTCATAAGCCCGTTGTTAGGTGGGACAAAACACTTTACATTTGATGAGGTAGAAATATAAACTATGTATTGATAATTAATAACGATTCGTGAGAGTACGTTCTTGATTTGTATTGTAGAAACTAATACAGAAAAAAATCTTTCGTGTAGGATGGAAGAAAAGAGGAAAAGCTGATAGACAATTTAAACGTGTGGAAGACTTTCGGTATCACTTAGAACCACTCCACACTGTGGTGTAATTAGACTCTATGAGAAGTAAACGTAGAGGTAAAGTTATGTTGAGCATAAGATATGCTTACGTCTGAATCTCTGAACACGTGTAACGTCTTTAATGTTAATGGGGAGATGCTCCATAGTCGGTTGCCTGGAATATAGTACATCTCTGTGAAAATCACAAGGATTACGTGTAGTGTAAGATTTAGAGAAGAAATTCATGGAAGTGTGAGCTAGTGAATGAATACGATTAAGTAGGGTTCACATTAAGCTCTTATTTGTTGGCTCAGTCGTCAATAAATTGCTGTTCGGATCTTAATTTGCGGTCTGGCGCTCAGAGATGTTTACTGTCAAAAAGTGGCTTTAGTACTGATCCTAGAGGGGTGCGTAATCTAGTATTCCCGTTTGTATCTTTTTCGATCCATTTACACTGATGAAGAACGTATGTTCTGAACAAAATCGTATGAATTGTGAAAGACGGAAATCTAGCTCGTACCATTAAGGACATTACGTAGGCTACCTGTGTAGAAACCAAGAGTCTATAACAGAGTTGAAAAATTGGAATACTGCTTGAGGCTCTTAGAAATACTGAAAAAAATTTAAAGAAAGTAAAGTATACCGCCGGCCTAAGTTGCGCCGTTAATATTGTCTGTAGCCGTTTGTTAGAGGTATCCTCAGGGTCACTAGATTTTGCAGCAGGTCTACGTGCAGAAGCTTCTGAGAGCCTCAGGCTTAGTTCAGGATGCTGAGGTGGCGCCGTTTTTGCTGCAGCAGTTGCTCACTCCCTCGGTGCGGGAGGGTGAGTGGGGAAGGGTGGCAGGCACTGCAGTTCCTTACTTCTTGCTATTACTCTTCTGTGTAATGCCAACTGCTGCAGTTCGTTACATAATGCAACAATATAAGCGCTATGGCATTCCATTGCAGCTACGTTTCTTGTTTCAGAATAGTGGAGCCGGAATCCCAAAGTAGAACCGAAAATATGGGGGGAGCAGTTCTTTTCGTTTCACTTCGCTATGCATCTCATATTTTACACACGCATGACCCGAACACAGACCATTTGTTTCAGAGAGAACAGTTAAACTGAATGTACTAACCTTAATTAACTTTAATTGCTTCACCAGTGGACTGTTTATATTACGAAAGTTGAATAAACGCTAGGAAAGTGTTTGAAGGTGTTCGCGAACATATAAAATTAACGTAGAATACGCTACTGACAGGAATCTGATAGCTGAATTCATTGTTAGCCTGCCGCTGTACCACACAGACATTTATTCTCCCCTGTTCAAGAGGGAAGTTGTACAGTGGCCATACCACTGTACTTGTATTTTCACGTACCGGATTTTGAATCACCATTCAGGCTCCTACATAGCTGAAGGCGAATGTTGAGACGCATCCTTCAGTTTCTCCTACAATACGAGATTGGGCTCCATTTCCAGACTTCGCTGTCAACAGGCCGTCTGGCATTAACAGCGCTTTTTTTTTTTTTTATTTTTTTTTTATTTTTTTTTTTTTTTTTAGTCGAACCGTATGGCTGGGGTAGATGCGAGGAGCATTCAATAAGTAATGCAACACATTCTTTTTCTGTCGAGCGCACACTCCGCTGCAGAGTGAAAATCTCATTCTGGAGACATCCCCCAGGCTGTGGCTAAGCCATGTCTCCGCGATATCCTTTCTTTCAGGAGTGCTAGTTCCTCAAGGGTCGCAGGAGAGCTTCTGTAAAATGGCTCTGAGCACTATGGAACTTAACATCTGTGGTCATCAGTCCCCTAGAACTTAGAACTACTTAAACCTAACTAACCTAAGGACATCACACACATCCACGCCCGAGGCAGGATTCAAACCTGCGACCGTAGCGGTCACGAGGTTCCAGACTCAAGCGCTTCGGTAGAGTTTGGAAGGTAGGAGACGAGGTACTGGCAGAAGTAAGGCTGTAAGGACGGGGCGTGAGTCGTGCTTGGGTAACTCAGATGGTAGAGCAGTTGCCCGCGAAAGGTTCCGAGTTGGAGTCTCGGTCCGGCACACGGTTTTGATCTCCCAGTAAGTTTCATATCAGCGCATACACCGCTGCAGAGTGACAACCTCATTCTGGAAACATCCCCCAGGCTGTCGCTAAGCCATGTCTCCGCGATATCCTTTCTTACAGGAGTGCTAGTTCTGCAAGGTTCGTAGGAGAGCTTCTGTAAAGTTTGGAAGGTAGGAGACGAGGTACTGGCAGAAGTAAGGCTGTGAGAACGGGGCGTGTGTCGTACTTGGGTAGCTCAGTTGGTAGAGCACTTGCCCGCGGAAGGGAAAGGTCCCGAGTTCGAGTCTCGGTCCGGCACACAGTTTTAATCTGCCAGGAAGTTCCGTAATTTGCTGTCGTACATCCTGGAATATTCCCGCCTCAGTCCCCTAATAATTTCATGAAGTTCCGATAGGTGACGCTGTTACACGTGTCCTTCAAGATGACTTCTGTGACGGAGATGTGATACATGCGGAGAGCTATTATTGATTTTCCTTGGCGGAAAACCAGAGCATCGCAGATACCCATAGGCGATGGCAGAATGCCTACGGATACCTAACAGTGAACAAAAGCACGGCAGTTCGTTGCGTGGAGCGTCTGTTATCATTTCAACAAGGTCTTGCAAACCTGTCCGGTCTCCCGCGTGCTGCATGTCCGCACGCAGCTTTGGCTCCTGCAACGTTGGAACGTGAGGATACTCTCATTCGTAGTGACAGAATGATCACAATCAAACAGTTCGCTACTCAACTGGAGGTCTCTGGTGGTAGTGTTGACCCAAAGATGAGTGTGCCCGCTGCGTGCTTCGTCCTCTGATAGAAGACCGTAAGGCGCTACGAAGAAATACCTGTGCGGAATTGCTTGCGCGTTACGAGGCTGTCTAAACATGCTGCGTGGTTTCTGTTTGTTCTATACCGCGTCTCCCTACGACTTTCGCGCAACGACGCTCAGAGCGAGTTTTTTAGGGAATTGAGTAGTTTGAACCTGGGACCTGTTGCTGGTAAGGAGACGCCAGACCACACATGACATTTAGAATTCAGAAGAGTTCAGTGAGACTAGCGATGATATAACCAAATACTTAATGATTTCAGCGTCAGCTCCACTGCACTCGTGTAAAAGAATCTTAATACTAACTAAATTTAGTGGAAGGGGTTCAAGGCTTTCCTATTTTTAGTTAGCTGGTAAAATAACGTCGAAAAAGCAGTTAAGTTTACCATTTGAAATTTTATTCTACTCACAAAACATCGTTTATAAATTGCACTATTGATAAAAGGAAATGTTTTAATACAGGATGGTGAAAACCAACTTCGTTCAACAAAAATGTGAACGAATATTCCCTGAATGGGTTTCCAAGTTCTACAATGGATCGAAGGATGACCTATGCCATATCACATCTATAATCTAGGTTTAAATTAAGTTTCACAAAAAAGCAAATTATCAAACTGGTCTACAGTGACCCTCAATTATCTTTAATTACTTATCTAACTTGTCGTAAATTACAGTGGCTGATGTGGCTTCTCAACAACTATATAACAGAAAAATCATCGCGTTTCAGATTTTTATTCAAGTGGCAAATGTGAACACCATGAGCTTTAATTGACGCTCGACACTAGTATTACGCAAAAACGGGGTGTAACAGATGAGACGTCTGCAGTTCTGAGTGAAGCCTTATGCGCTCAAAATGCGGCATCGCGTGGGTTCATTACCTTGTCGGTGTTCGTCAGGGGGCGGCGGCCGGCGCAGCTCCGTCCAGCTCGCCTTCTCGGAAGCAACTCTCTGTCCTAACTTCTCCTTACTACAATTTACCGAAGTTGGTTTAAAAAAAACTATCTGGCTGTGTTTTCATCTGACCAATCAGGGTCTCAAAGTTAACCTTAAGCTCCGCCTGCAAAAATTCTGTCTATCCAATAAGTGGCAATGTTTTTAAAGTTTGCAACGTAACAGAGAAGCGAAAAAGTTTCATGCTAAAACTTGCAGCTGGTGTGGTCCTTTTAGCGTTATCGTAAGATTTATACTATTATTCTAGAGGGCTCTAGCTTTTAACATGAGCTGGGGGGTGGTCCTAACGTGACAGAGACGCGAAAAAGTCTCACGCTAAAACTTGCGGGTGGTGTGGACCTAGCGGTTAGCTGGCGACGTGGGTGTCCGTCCGTTCCTTATCGTATGGCCTTCCTGCTTGACACGGTTCTGCTCTCGGCTTCTGTTCTCGTTTCTCCCCTCGGAACTGCGTCTGTCTCACGGTGGGAAGGTATGACATGCATTTAGGCATTCTTGTGTTAGTCTGTGGTATTCCATTTGCTCACTCGCTACTCGTATTACTTTGGTTAATTTAATGTCACGATTTATTCGGAGCTATGTGACATACTACTGAATTTGCTTATCATGTCAGGGTTTTCATGGAAGGTGTTGGATTTGCCTGACACCTTACAGCTGATCTAATAATTTTTTTTTGGAAATCATAATAGGCAATGAAACATGGTTCATCACTTCGAACCGGAAACAAAACGGCAATCCATCCTTCGAAGAAAAAATTGGAAGTCGCTTTCTCAACCGGTAGAGTCACGTCGACTGTCTTCTGAGACTCTGAAGGTGTTATTCTGACTCACGGTCATGGTGCAACCATCAGCTCTGGAGTGTATTGTGCTACCCTCAGAAAACATCAGCGTGTCCGACATCACAAAAGATGCAAACGAACTTCTCCTTCTCCATGACAATGCAAGGACTGACACTTATGCAGACACGAGAGGAGCTCACAAAACTTCTTTGAACTGTTCTTCCTCGTCTACCTTACAGCTCGGAATTCGCACATTCCGACTCCCGCCTGTTCGGCCGAATAAAGAATGCACTCAGTGGGAAGCAGTGCGTGAATGACAGGGAAGATACTGATGCAGCAAGACATTAGCTCCGACGTCGACTAGTAGAGTGGTACCGTGCGGGCATAACAGCCCTGCCAGTATGGTGGCGTAAGGTCGTCGTATTGAAGTGATGTTATGTTGAGAAATTGCGTTTATCAGGCAAAATGATGGGGAATAATATGATGTACTGGAATCCTGACTTAAACTAACCTCCTCTTCAGAGGAAAAAAAAACCAAATGCTGCATTTCTTACTGAACGCTCCTCGTACAAATATTTCGGAAAATAATCTTAAACCTATGTTGGATGAGGTTGCTTTCGCTTCAAAGCTGGAAGCGTTGTTTCGAATCAGCATCGTAAAGTAAAACATCGAATGCCAATATTTACCAGAACAGGTCTTTCACACCGTAGTGACATGGGTTATGTTGTAAAAATACTTGACATTAAATCTGATATACGAGCCTCGACCTGGACCCGACTGTCGACTGAACTATCCAAATATGACTCACGATCAGCCCTCACAGCTTCAATTATGCAAGTACCTGTAGCCCACTTTTCAAAAGTCTGACAAGATCTAACTGTTCCTTTGCTGATCTAGCACTTGTGGGAAAGAAGTTGACACAGGAAGTGGTTTAGCTCCAGCATAGCGTTTGTCTGCGGGATGACTTTTACTCTGAGATGCAATGTGCACTGTAGTGAAACTTCCTGGCTCAAAAGGACTGTGAACCTGATAAGAGCTATTGCTAAGAGCATCGCCCCCGAAAAGAAATGTTGTCACATCCTAGCTCTTATTGCTTATTGATTATTTTGATTGAGAGGAGTGCAGATAATAGAATAGAACGCGGTGACATCCGTCGATAGCTTAACGTAGCCATTTACATGTGTGAGCAGAATTACTTTTGGTTAAACCTGGAATTAGAAATGAATTAATCTAGAGACATTGATTGACCACCTATTCGTGCCAGTGCAAGTTACATCACAGGAAAATTTACTTAGAATAAAGAGAAGAATAAACTGTAAGCAATTACATGCATTAGTCGAAAAGAAAAAACGCTTCTTAAGATGGCCAATCGATATTGAAGCCTCTGAGAGGTTTTCCCCTTTTGCCAAGGACTGGAGACTCAAGCAGGTATGATCTTGTTGGAAGAATTATTTGGCTTAGATGAGTTGAGTAAACTGCGGGAAATCGAAATAAAGTTGGCTGGAAAGGGTTCGATCGTGTATCCTCATCGCCTGCCGTTGTGGCCGAACGGTTCTAGGCACTTCAGTCCGGAAACGCGCTGCTGCTACGGTCGCAGGTTCGAATCCTGCCTCGGACATGGATTTGTGTGATGGCCTTTGGTTAGTGAGGTTTAAGTAGTTCTGAGTCTAGGGGACTGATAACCTCAGACGTTAAGTGCCATAGTGTTCAGAGCCATTTGAACCATTTTTTTGTATCCTCTTCAAAACAATTGCAGTACACCAGTCGAGTCAACGTATTCTGTATTCTGCGTACAAATCAGAATATGACCAGCTTTAAAGAAGGAGTCGTTGATAATTGAAGTTAATTAAAAATGAGAGAGATCAAAAACCATCAAAAATGCCATGAAACTAGAACCTGAGGAACGACTGGAGAATCAGTTATTCTTCAATTAGAAACACACAAATTTACAGGAGGCACAGAATCAGTAAATCTACATTTATGGGCAAAATATAAAATACTTACGATGTAATATCTTTGCTCTTTGTGTTACGTGCGTCCAGAATTTCTCAATCTACAAACCACTTGAGAAGGCTTTCGAGATATTGTCCTTAGGGTAAGCTGTGGAGCTGGTATTTGTTGTAGTCAACAATCATTGTCGTCATCACCTCTGTTGAATCATCACTATCTAAAGCTCTCCTTCTGTGTGTAGTTACTTGGCGCCAGTCAAACTCGTTGCAAAAATGAGACAGGTGAGATCCCCAGCCACCCGGAGACAATGAGAGACAATGGGTGCCTGCCTCTCAGACACAGCCTTTTTGCGAACTTCCAGCGTGCTCGGATAATTGTAGGTCTGCACCTTCTGTTAAACAGTACCACGAAAAACAAAGCAAAGTTGGTATTTCGTTTTTTTATTCATTCCATGACTATTTTCTGCCCGAAACTTTGCAAATTTGGCTGGTTTTTAGTTGTACTGACAGCCTTGAGGCCTACAATACAAAGTCTCGAGCAGGAATCTGATAATTACCCAACAGTAGAGCTATGATCGACCCGATTGTGACAGTCGAGCTCCTTGCCCTTATTTGGGCTTCGCTGGCAGATAATTCTGCAATAGAAAGGCGCTTTTCGAAGATAAAGGTTACAAACGGAGTTGTCTACTGGATGAAGCATTTCAGAGTATTGGAAAAACGACGGGATATATCTGAAGCACTTTTTTGACAACTGCGCCTTTTTAACGTGAGAAAATACAGCTTTGTTAAACAGCTGTGAAAGTTGATGTTAAGTAACTCAATGGACGAGAAGAAATACCTGAGCTGGCCAATCAGATGGATGGACTTGACCACTGTCAACTTTGCAGAATACTAGGGGATCTGTCATTCTAGGACAGGACAGTTTTACAGACTTCAGAGATTATGGTGCTAGCCTTCTTGAGAGTCACTTCTTAAACGTTTAGAATTTTCTTAATTTTTTGAGCGAAATAATCATCAGTCGGTCATAGCGAGTAGGCATTCGCATACAGCTGTCTCTGGTTACGGCAAAAAGATGTACCACCTGCGAATCCGAGACACCGCACAGAGAGTTCAACTCCTACAAGCAGCGGCGGCGCCAGCGACAGACAGATCAGTTCCTAGCAAGTCACTTGCACTAAGCATGTCAGGCACAATCCGAGTGCTAATGTTCCATCGTCTCAGACCTGACAGTGACCAGAAAATCCATAGAAAGCGTTAGAGAAAGATTTTCTTGAATATAGGGAGTGTGCTATTGTGACCTTTGTTTTTAAGGGTAGAAATGGAATAACATCGGTTTATAAAGAATAACTGAAGTCGGTAAAGAATAACTGAAGTCGGTAGTCGTGGTTCGTATACTAGAGTTCATAAAAATAAATGATTTAATATGCTGTATTTACATTCTCAGTGCAGTTATCTCTAATCATTTCATTTATTGTCGATTTACAAACCACCTACCAATCTAAAATGATCCCATTACTAATAAAATAATCAGTTTTAATTGGACTTCGTAAGTGTGGATCATCAATAAATTCCATTGTACAGGGTGTTTATTTTAACTTGAGACATCTAAATATTTCCGAAACTACGCATCGTATGAAAAAAAAATTCTAGGTGAGAAGTTAATATTTTTAAAGGGAACATCTGTCGGTGCTACAGCAGGCCACCTTATAGTCGCCACTCCTTCGTGAGCGAGAACAACTTTGCATTTTCAAATGGGATCCCGCCATTTTTATAGCATATTCGGATTCTATGACAACTAGTACGTACGGTTTTCTCAAAATATTCTTTTCCATTCGGGTTATATGTCTCTGTAACCGCCAAATATAAAGTATGCCAATTTTTGCGATTAAGAACAGGCGATTCTGATCTACATTTAACTAACGTTATAAACTTTTATCTTCCAAGGTTTTATATTGATGTTAAAACATTAGTTGAGTGTTGCAAAAGTGACTGTACGCCGAGGTGTCAGTGGATATCAAATGATAGCTGCGCCAATGCACTGCCCTTTTATACCTTCTGTACGCGACGCTATCGTCACCTGTACAGTATATACAGATGACGGTAGTAACGCCTACAGAAGATATAAAAGGGCAGTGGTACCGTCATCTGTATATACATTTCGGAAATCGTTAGAGAATTCGATGTTCTGAGATCCACAGTGTCAAGAATACGCCGAGAATAGCAGATTTCAAAAATGGTTCAAATGGTTCTAAGCACTATGGGACTTAACATCTGAGGTCATCAGTCCCCTAGAACTTAGAACTACTTAAACCTAACTAACCTAAGGACATAACACACATCCATGACCGAGGCAGGATTCGAACCTGCGACCGTAGCAGTCGCGCGGGTCCGGACTGAAGAGCCCAGAACCGCACGGCCACCGCGGCCGGCAGCAGATTTCAGGCATTACTCGTCACCAGGGACAATGCAGTGGCCGAAGATCTTCACTTAACGACCGAGAGCAGAGACGTCTGCTAAAAGAAAAGCAACACTGCGTGGAATAATATCAGAAATCACTTTGGGACGTACGAATATCTAATTCGTTAGGACAGTGCAGCGAAATTTGGAGTTAATGCGGTATGGAAACAAAGGACCTATGCGAGTATCTTTGCTAATTACCCATTGTCGCCTGCAGTGCCTCTCTTGGGCTCGTGATCATATCAATTGCACACCCTAGAGGACTGGAAAACCGTGACCAGGTAACTTGAGTCACGATTTCAGTTGGTAAGCGCTGGTCATAGTGTTAGATTTTGGCACAGACTCCGCGAAGCCATGGACCCAAGTTGCCAACAAAGTACTGCGCAAGCTGGCGGTGGCTCCATAATGGTCTGGGCGGTGTTTACTGGGAATGGACTGGGTCCTCTGGTCCAACTGATCATTGATTGGAAATTGTTATTTTCGCCTAGTTGGAGACCATTTCCCACCATCAATGGACTTCGTATTCCCAAAAAACAATGGAATTTTTATGGATGACAATGCATCATGTCACCTGGCCACAGTCGTTCACATCTAGTTTGAAGAAAATTCTAGACAATGCGATTTGGCCTCACAGATGGCCCGACATGGATACATCGAACATTGAGGAATGGTCGGTTACCTGAACGATTCAAGTACTCAGTAGTAAAGCCCCTTTATAAAAAGGAAAAAAAGGGATAGTTTAGATAATTTTACACGCATTTCTATGCCATGAGTGTTTGCAAAAGTTATTGAAAAAGCTGTGTACGTAAGGATAATTGATCATTTTATATCACACGATTTGCTATAAAATGTACAGTTTGGCTTTAGAAGTCGTTTAACAACTGAAAATGCTATATTTTCTTTTCTCTGTGAGGTACTGGATGGGTTAAACAAAAGGTTTGGAATGGTTGGCATATTTTCTGATTTAACTAACGCATTTGATTGTGTTGATCACAAAATATTGTTCCAGAAGTTGGACTATTACAGAATATGGGAAGTAGCTCACAATTGGTTCACCTGTTCCTTTAGCAACACACTGCAAAAGGTCATTGTTCACAATGTTGATAATGGCTGTGGTGTGGGGTCTGAGTGGAGTACGATCAAGTAACTCTAAAGTATTTCTGTTTGCTGATGGCACTAACTTGGTAGTAAAGGATGTTGTGTGCTACATCGTCAAGGTTTCAAATAGTGCTGGACACGACCTAAGTTCATGGCTTGTAGAAAATAAACTAACGCTAAATCGCAGTAAGAGTCAATTTTTACAGTTTCTGACACACAATTGAACAGAGCCTGACGTTTTAATTGCACATAACAGGCATATGATTTGCGAAACTGAACAGTTATATTTCTAGGGGTTCAGATAGATAGTAAGCTGTCGTGGAAAACGCACGTTCAGGAGCTTTTTCAAACACATGATACTGTTATTTTTCCTGTTCGAACGTTATCTGAAGTGAATGACCGTTCGACACGAAAATTAGTCTACATTGCTGATTTTCATTCGCTTATGTCGTATGGTATTATATTTTGGGGTAACTCTCCCCATTCTAAAAGGATATTTTTGGCTCAGAAACTGGCGGTTCGGTTAATAAGTCGTGTAAGTTCACGAACCTCTTGATGACCCTTGTTCGCGAGTCTGGGTATTCTGATATTCGCCTCTCAATATATATATATACCTTAGTGTCATTTCTTGTTAACAATATTAGATCATTCCGAAGAATAAGCAGCTTTCATTCGGTTAATACTCGGCAGAGATCAAACCTGCATTAGGATCGGACTTCTTTAACTCCTGTTCATAAATGTATGCAGTATACTGCTGCACCATTTTCAATAAGCTACCATCCGATTTCAAAAATCTTAACAGTAATCCACGCACTTTCAAATCGAAACTGAAGAGTTTCCTCATGGGTCACACCTTCCAATTTGTCGAGGAGTTCCATGAAAAATTAAGCTGATTCATGGTGTATTGTTGATTGCGTTTACTTAATTTTACGGACTGACTTTTTTCGGGTTCATAAGTATTTTATTTTTATCTTTTATTACTTTTATGTTGTAATTTCATGTACTGACACGTTCCATGTCCTTGAGATTCGCCCCTCAATTTGATCCTACGGAACTTGACGTCTAAATAAAAATAAATAAATAAATAAATTTACGGGATGTAATCAAAGGGTCAGTTGGTGCACAAACTCCTGCATCGACAACACTTTCGCGGTTATGGACGGCTAGGTTCGTGAACTTACACAACTTATTGTCCGAAACGCCCATTTCTGAGTCTAAAATATCCTCTTAGAATGGGAAGAATTACCCCAAAATATAATACATTACGACATAAGCGAATGAAAATAAACAAAGTAGACCAATATTCGTGTCGAACGACCATTCAGTTCACATACCGTTCGAATAGGAAAAATGGCAGTATTAAGTCTTTGAATAAGATCCTGAACGTGCGCTTTCCACGACAGCTTACTATGTATCTGAACACCTAGGAATGTGAACTGTTCAGTTTCACTAATCACATGCCCGTTCTGTAAAATTAAAACGTCAGGTTTTGTTCAATTGTTTGTTAGAAACTGTAAAAACTGAGTCTTACTGTGATTTAGCGTTAGTTTTTTTTCTACAAGCCATGAACTTAGGTCATCTGAAACCTTGCCAATGTTGCACACAACATCCTTTATTTCCAAGCTAGTGTCATCAGCAAAAACAGAAATATTTTAGAGTTACCTGTAATACTAGAGGGCATATCATTTATATAAATAAGGAACAGGAGTGGTCCCAACACTGATCCCTGGGGCACCCCCACTTCACCGTACCCCACTCAGACCCCACATCATAGCCATTATCAACATTGTGCATAATGACCTTTTGTTGCCTGTTGCTAAAGTAATGGTCCAACTTCTGGAGCAATATTTTGTGATCAACACAATCAAATGCGAGAGTTAAATGAAAAAATATTACAAGCGTCGAAACCTTTTGTTTTAACCATCCAGAACCTCACAAAGAAAAGAGAATATAGCATTTTCAGTTGTTAAACGACTGGTTAAATCCACGCCACATCAAGTTGCTGCACTACACCAGCCAAAAGGACGTCAGACCTGCTTTCTATTAGGCGGTATCCCATGACTTTTGTTTCTGCAGTTTACGGTAGCAATAACATGGCTAGACAGAAATTTCTGGCAAATAAGCTACTTGTATGATAGTTTTCTGTTCCCTAGAGGGTCGATTGTGTTGAGTTCCCAAACCACCGAAATGCTTGATTTCGATGGTCTCCCTCGCACCCCGCCATCAGGGTGAGTGACTTCGCTGTGTGTTTCCATCCAATCGCGCTACTCTCGCGCTGACCGGTACACTGTTAGTGGAGGAATACGAACCACAGCCGCTGTATAATAAGGTACAATGTCCATGAAGCGATAGTGACACGCGCACCTGCCATGGATGCTCACCAAAATCAAGCACTCCAATGGGGACAGGAAAGGTAACTCACCGATATCAAGCATCCCGATGGGAACTACATCCATGTCGTTGTTCCTCGATCACGCGTAACGCAGTTTCCAACGAAACACTGAAACGGCTAACTATACTGTACTGTAAAAACAGATTTGCCATTCTAAAACAAATTTCGAATGCAAATATCAACCGTTAGAGCACAAAAGTTTACTTTTAAAGTGTATAGCAAATATAGAATCAAAAGCGGTTGTTCTTAACAGAAAAAAACAGGCATACTTGAGATGCGCCGATGACAGCGTCAAAAATCTGCCACGAATGGAAAACAATGGTTTGAGTAAACTTTACGTATTTCTTGTCGTAGGATACGAATATGAAATAAAAATGGAGGGTTCCCATTTGAAGATACGTGGTTCACCCTGCCCATGCAGGAGAAGTGGTTATGAGGTGGCCAATTGTACCACAGACTGATGTCCTCTTCAATAATATCAACTTTTGACCCAGTACATATTTCATGTACGAGGCGTCGTTTACGAGCTGTTTAGGTGTTTCAAGTTAAAACAAATACTGCAGTGAATGAAATAGTGCTATAAAATGGTTAAATATTAAATTAATATAAACATATTGAATGAGCTACTTAGTTGCATTATAGTTACTCATGACGAAAGATTTCGGCATACAAAAGAAAACCATATAATCGCACTAAACATGTAAAACGAATAATATCTGCTTTACACTCAAACGCAATTAGTGCTTTTCATTTCAGTTATTGGATACTACTAAAGGTAGCTGAGATTTATAGGACAAAGGCCTTTTTTGTGGCTGCATGTGTACCTTGTACTTGAAATGAGATAATGTACAATTATCTATCACAGCCTTCTCGATTTGCATTATATACGAGATGTGACGTCATACTTGTCCTGGAACTTCGTGGTTATTCTGAGTCTGAGTATTGGCTAACGACAAACGACTCTGTGTGCCGGATGTTGCTGTGGCATGAATTAAATTACACACGTAGCAAACTGCAACGGGGTCTAGATGGTTGGAGCGTGTATTTATCCTGTTGCAGGTCGCGATGGTGGAGAAAGAGAGTTTGAGGGACATCAGGTATGTGGAGCGAGGTGAATGACCAACTTAGTATCAAGGAAAGCAATGAAACACAATTGATTGACTACGCGTACAGTATAACCGTCGAGATGTTGCCTTGCCGCGATCAGCGCCCAGGGACACAGGCTGCTCTAAGAGAATGGAGAGTGCTTAGTTCTGCAGGCGGCCTCTGGAGCCGGTCAGAGCGCAAAGTCGGCAATGGTGGTGGAGTTTCGTCATTGTTAGCGCCTTGGCGAGTGTAGCGGCACGTCAGGCGCAGGTAGCAGGCCAGCATTCTGCGAGAGCGACTTCCGTGGCGACTCGGTCACACTGTATGCCGCAGAGCGCGTCACACAGCAAGTAGCACCTGAACCAATTATTCAAAAACAGTCTTAATCGCATTTATTATTATTATTGCGGTGTCACCGCCAGACACCACACTTGCTAGGTGGTAGTTTTAAATCGGCCGCGGTCCATTAGTACATGTCGGACCCGCGTGTCGCCACTGTGTGATCGCAGACCGAGCGCCACCACAAGGCAGGTCTCGAGATACGGACTAGCACTCGCCCCAGTTGTACGGACGACTTTGCTAGCGACTACACTGACGAAGCCTCGCTCATTTGCAGAGCAGATAGTTAGAATAGCCTTCAGCTAAGTCAATGGCTACGACCTAGCAAGGCGCCATTAGTAACATTGCATGTATCTATGGAGTCTCACTTGTATCGCCACAATCTCCAGATGTACCACAAGGATGGATTAAAGTTAAGTATTCCAGAAGCTACGTACTTTTCTTTATAGCATTCATTGCGTATCCTGTTACAGACCTATCTCTTGCCTGCGTGAACTAAACGCGTGCCTTTCGGCTACTTCCGTGGCGTGGCTGTCTTGCTACGCCACAACAATTATTATACCGCCAACCGGTTTCAACCCGACGTAGGGGTCATCTTCTGGGCGTTTACACCATTGGTCGACTGCTCGACTGCTGGTGGTGTCTCTCCTGTCTACATAACGGCAGGAGTGACACCACCAGCAGCCTCGTACATGAAATATGATCTGGGTCAAAAGTTGATATTAGTGAAGAGGACATCGGTCTGTGGTACAATTGGCCACCTCATAACCACTTCTCCTGTCTACATAACGGCAGGAGTGACACCACCAGCAGTCAAGCAGTCGATCAACGGTGTAAACGCCCAGAAGATGACCCCTACGTCGGGTTGAAAGGGGTTGGCCGTATAATAATAATAATAAATGCGATTAAGACTGTTTTTGAATAGTTGATTAATCATACTAATCGCTGCTTCATCTCCACAACCATGTTTTCCAAAAAGTAGCACCTGACTGTGTGAAAGTGAACCAAGCATCCCCATGGAGAATGCATCGAAATTAGCTTTCAGATCCAAGCCCCAGTATCGGAGTGTGCGTGCACAGAACAGACGGTTTGGCAGTGAATCGGTCACAGTGCGAAACATGGATCCCGGATCCCCGAGAAGGCGCGCTTGAGCTGGTAGGAATCGGCTAGCGTGTGCCCGTCCGATGCCTTCCCCCCTCCCCCTCCCGCTTCTTCCAGGTGGAAGGCAGCAATTCAACTCCCGATTGCATCACTATTAGACGCATCCTGCCGTCCCAAAGATAGCAGAGGTGGCATTTATTGACAGTCAGTTGTCGACCCACATCTGGCCGACGACAGTCATGAAGTAACTTTCAGAGCTTGCTATAGACACTGCTGGAACGCGCGATATTGCTGGCTATTCGTCCCATCCTTGTTATGACTGAACATCGCTATTCCTGACGTAGGCCAAATAAGAGACGTGGAACCATGCGTGGATGTGTGTCTCCAGGTCATTTTACTGTGCCTTTTGTTGCCCTTCACTTTTTTGTTACTATTTCTTTCACAAGTTATGTGATACGCACTTGCGGGAGGTGTATTAAATTTTTACCTAGGGCAATCTACACCTTAACTAACCTAGATTTCGAGAAACAAGTTTTGGCATTCCTACATGTGTAAACTGAATGTGATCTGATGTTTGTTGTTACGCGTAAGTGAATCTCGTCACTGACTTTGCCGTGCTTACGTTGGATACCCGCTCATTTAAGCGGTACTCTGCATGGTTGTGTCAATGGTCCAGATCTGAACTCATCTTGTCCTCGAGCACCAAATTGTCGTATACATTTTAAATTAATAACCCGAATTCAGTCGCACCTTTGTTGTTGACCTTAAGTGCTGTAGCTCTCTTCATATCATTAACATTAGTATGCATCATGTCATATGCTGTTATCAAGGAGTGGTTCAACATAGTTCTAAACCCAAGCTCACCTAGGCTTCGAGCTCTAAGTGGGCAGTTTAAATTAATGACTAGAATTCTGTCTTACGTCAGTGTCTACCGCAACCTTATGATCACTTAGATTTCGAGCACAAGTCATTCGGCATGTTTAACTAATAATCATAATTATGTCTAATTTTAATTGTGGACCGTAAGTAAGAAAATGGCTCTAAGCACTATGGGACTTAACATCTTAGGTCATCAGTCCCCTAGACTTAGAACTACTTAAACTTAACTAGCCTAAGGACATCACACACATCCATGCCCGAGGCAGGATTCTAACCTGCGACCGTAGCAGCAGCGCGGTTCCGGACTGAAGCGCCTATAACCACTCGGCCACAGCGGCCAGCCCGTAAGTAAGATTTGTCGCTAAGTGTTTTTCACTTGATTTGCTACCTTCTCAGTTCAGAATTATTCCGTGTTATCAGAATACACATTTTACTCTCCCAGACTTTGAGAACAAAGCTTTAGCATGTTTTTTCAACTAATTTAGTCAGTTTCACGTTAAGGATGACCATAGTGCTGTTCTACCTTCTTTATGCCATAAACATGAGGCACTATCACGTTATGTGTTATTAAGGTGCTGTAATTCGAGCAGTTCTGAAGATTGTTCCTTGCTGTTACCATGGACACGTTATATTAACCCAGTAAATGGCTATATAATTTAATACCTACAACAAGGATGTAGCACACATACCATGAGGTCTGTATGACCCAGACTCTTCTGTACAAAACATTAGATAGCATTTGTTTTTCGTTCTCATAACTTTTAGACTCACGTCATCTTTGTAATACGTAAATATTTTTATTGCAAATCATTGCAATGCTCGTAGAGTTCATACTATTATGTACATTAGTAGCCTACACCGTATCCTTACTTCCATCGATCTGGAACCTAGACCTCGGAATACCTGTCAAGTCCTAAGTATTACACGTGTTTTCTTAGCATGTAAACCTGTTTTGGAGATTGGCTTTTTCTACATTTTTTGTGTTGAACATAATGTTTCATTATTGCCTTGGTTATGTACTTGGCCCCCTTTTTTACTTCTTTGTCACTCTTCTGCTTAATATGTAAGTAACACTGACAAATTTTGAAACGATTTTACAAAGCATAAGAACCATTTTATACTCTGCATTTTAGCCAAATTCTGGCATTGCTATAGCCTAGTTAAGACTCTTATGGGGCACATCCTGCTTTACCCAGCTTACGTTATAATTATATGAACGGTCTTAATACGTTCAGCGAGCGAGGTAGCGCGGTGTTTAGCACACTGGACTTGCATTCGGAATGACGACCGTTCAGACCCGCGTCTGGACGTAGAGATTAAAGTTTTCCGTGATTTCCGTAAATTGCTTAATGCAAATGCCAGGATGGTTTCTTTGAAAGGAACTGCTGATTTCCATCTCCATCCTTCTCTAATCCGAGCTTGTGCTTCATCTCTAATGACCTCCTTGTCGACGGGACGTTAAATATTAATCTCCTCCCCTTAACACATTTGATAACAATCTTTTCACATTGTGTAACGTTGCTTTGTGATCACTATTACTATTTTGCTGTATCTGGTATAAAATATTGACAATTGATGATCATGGTTCTAGCGTCTGTACATATTGTTGTTGTGGATTGGCAGGAGCCAACCCACGGGGTTTGGAGGAAGCCGAAAGGGACGCGTTTAAGCTCATGCAGGCTGGCGTGAGGTCTGGAACAGGACAAGGTAGTTAAACTTCAGAAAAAAGGTGGTACTTGGCGGAATACTTAACTTTAATTCATTAATGTTGAACGTAGCTCTTGTCTGTACATTCTTTACAATATCAATAGCAACTGATAATGGCGCCTTGCTAGGTCGTAGCAAATGACGTAGCTGAAGGCTATGCTAACTAACGTCTCGGCAAATGAGAACGTATTTTGTCAGTGAACCATCGCTAGCAAAGTCGGTTGTACAACTGGGGCGAGTGCTAGGAAGTCTCTCTAGACCTGCCGTGTGGCGGCGCTCGGTCTGCAATCACTGATAGTGGCGACACGTATACTAACGGACCGCGGCCGATTTAAAGGCTACCACCTAGCAAGTGTGGTGTCTGGCGGTGACACCACAATTCTCAATTTTGTAATACACGCGGTCAGATTCCTCATACTTTTCTGTTATTATTTATAAACTTTTTAAATTGTATGACGTCATTTATCTTAACAGTGGACTTGTGCCCTTCCGTCGACATGATGAAGAAGGTTTCATCAGATCATGCAACGGTCTGCTTTCTCTGCTGATGCACCAACCTGCAGTGCAATGGTCACGCATCCATTTCAGTCGTTGTTGTCAATGCCCTCGATCACACTGAGATAGATCGCACGCCTTCCCCCTTCTACTGTTACTACACGCACGGTGCTTGTGCCTGACTAGCAGTCATTCCTAGCCAGGTGACCCTGCCACCGCCTGGACGGATTTATACCGATGGCAGGTCGGTTGCCATAACGTTCTGGCGGATCATTTTGTGGTGCATAACGCTATCCCGTGCCTTTTTTGTCACCTCGGTGTATGGTTCCATTAGAAAAAAAAAAACAAAGTCGGTGTCGTCATTCGGTGAATATAAACTATAAAAATTGCTTGCGTACGTCAGTAAATTCGCTGTATTGTCCGCTATAATTTAGCAAAAACTGTATTTATTCATTCTGGATATATCCATGGTAAACAAATCCGCTACAGTTGTAAAACATTTTTACTGACCGAAGTCTTGCACAACAGAAGTCGCTATACAACACCACGATTTTGGGGTCTTAGCTCCATCATGTGGTGTGTCTGAAATATAGCAGCAGTAGGCTTTCAAGTCCATGACTGAACAACTAGCAGGCAAACATCTACCGTAGGTGGACCGTCCACCAACGGTTTGATTACTAGTCGTTTGGGCACGGACTTGTCGTCCTACTACATTTCAGATACACCTCATGACCCGAAACTTTGGTAGTGCATAGCGACTTCTGTCGTGCAAGTTTAGGTCAATAAAAATATTTCACAGCAATGGCATGTTGCAAAGCAGTTGTGGGTGTTACACAAACAAAAATTTATGTGTTCTGGATATATTTGGCGTTGCCGGTCTTAGCTGTCTCACTCTGTATGGTCGTTTAGCTGAAACTGTTAGTTAATCTGTATAAAATTATGGTATCTCCTGAGTACAATACATAATTATCGTTCGATAGTGTAAGATGAGAGCGCTATAGAATATTGTCCGATAATTGACAAATAGGAATAGACCTAAATTCAAATGTGTGCGTAGAAACATATATGTTTGAGGTATTAAAATTAGATCATAAAAAACAGAACACCTTGAACGACTTGAGATAGGATGTTCATATACACAGGGCACGTGTTCTGCTGGGATAATTAGCATTTCAGTCACCTCGATGCAGCATTTGTCCTCTTGCGCGTGTCACCCGTGGGCCTTGTAGCTTTTCTATGGATGATAACATCGACGGGTATAAGACGTGAATGGCGTCCTGTGATATAGCTCCGTGCTCCATTCACCTGTTTTCACAGTTCATCTGAGGTGGTTGGCATTGGGTCACAGCACTGCAGCCGTCGGTTGATATCTCACGTATTTTCGATTGGTGACACGTCTGGTGACCTAGTGGGGGACAGGGCAAAAGGCTGACATCCTGTGACACCAAGAAGGCATGTTTTCATGCAGCAACAAATGGTTGTTCCCTGTCTTGCTGAAAAATGGACTCTAGGGTGTTGTGCAGAAAGGGTATGGCTACGGGTCATAGTATTTAATTCACATAGGTCACACTGGTCGCATTGCTCTGGACATGCACCAGCTGTTATTTGTGGTTGTACCAAACAGCACCTCAATCCATATCGTCTTGAGTTGCCGCTGGAAGTCTTGTGCGAAACAGTCATTGTTATACCGCTCCCCCTCTCTGTGGCGAACCAATATGTGGCCATCATTTTCAAACAAACAGAGCCTGGATTCGTCTGGAAACACTATCTGATGCCATTCCTGTTCCCAGTGACGTCGTTCCGTAGACCATTGCCGTCTAGCATGTTCTGTACATTCGTCAAATGTAGTCGGAGAAGTGGACGACGTCCACGTTACCCATGACGTAATAAACGGAGACGGACTGTCACCTCTGATCGTGTGCGATGCGTTACACTGTTACACTGTTGCGCCAGAGCCGAGGAGGATGGAAATCCGTCCTTCAGTGCTATTCGGAAGAGATGTCGATCTTCTCAGCTGGTGGTCTGGGTGCCGCCGCCTGACCCTCTCGTCGTGTTCTGCGGCCTACCGTGAAACATTCGGCACACACCCGTTGCTCTGCTGTAACACTTCGTCCCACACGAGCACGAATTACCCGGATGGATGCGTCACATTCTCTCATCCTCTATAAAGCGCCCCCTTTCAAACTCAGTGATCGGACGGTACGGTTCGCGCATACGTCTGCGAGGCATCCTGCACGTTTTGTAAGTAGGCTGTTTAGGTTTTTTTATTGGTAACGCCACCTCTGTATGAAAATCACTGGCTGTGTTGTGTGCAGTCTGTGGCTGCTTTGCATTGTTGTAATACTCGCCATTGTAGTGTTAGGCAGCTGGCTGTGGACAGCGCGTAGCGTTGCGCAGTTGGAGGTGAGCCGCCAGCAGTGGTGGATGTGGGGAGAGAGATGGCGGAGTTTTGAAATTTGTCATGAACTGCTATATTTATATATGATGATATCAAGGTAAATACATTGTTTGTTCTTTATTAATATCTTTCATTTGCTAACTATCCCTATCAGTAGTTAGTGCCTTCCATAGTTTGAATCTTTTATTTAGCTGGCAGTAGTGGCGCTCGCTGTATTGCAGTAGCTTGAGCAGCGAAGATTTTTGTGAGGTAAGTGATTTGTGAAAGGTATAGTTTAATGTTAGTCAGGGCCATTCTTTTGTAGGGATTATTGGAAGTCAGATTGCGTTGCGCTAACAAAATATTGTGTGTCAGTTTATGCACAGTCTTGTATAAATTGTTCAAAGGGGACGTTTCAGTTTGCTCACGTCACACTGACCCATTAACTTCGATTTACAGTGATGACGAGAGCCACAGGCACATTTTACCGGTAGGTGATGCTGCGCCGCGATATCGATGTTGACCTTGAACCCACGGACTGACATGGTTCAAATGCTAATCATTTCTACAGAACATGTTCTATGAATATGAACGAACCATCATTAGTCGTTGAAGGTGTTCTGTTTTTTTCAACACGAGAGAGAGTTAAAGATAGTTTAATTAGGAACAAACCGCTTTTTGTTATTGAACAGATTAGATGCCAGTTATCATCTAAATGCTAAACTGTATCGAAAAATTAACTAATGGTTGATATGGAAAACATGGGACACTTTGCACAACTATAGTATTTTCATCGATCTTACATGAAAATTCATCATTGTTACCCTGTTGTTTACTATCATGTTCACGAACTAAAGTACCATTTTGATCGGCGGTAACGTGTGCTTCCAACGACATATGTATCTTCAGTGCTGGTCCATCTGTTTAGAAAAGGGAGTTTGTACCTGTGAGCACAATTGTAGACAAAATTTTTGTAGGGTGATAAATTGTCTCTGAGTGTAAAAGGGGAAGTCACTCGGGACAGAAGTACTCCAAAATGATCAAGTTTTTCGCCAATCTTTATTTTCGTCAGCTTAATAGGTACATATTATTTCATATTTATTTTCCTTTGGCATTCGGGCTGTGGATTTCTTGAATCTCAGAAGTACCAACGATATGAATAGCTTTTTATCACCAACATTAGTTTCTCACACCACGCCGTCGCTAACAACTCATGTTAAATGGTTCAAATGGCTCTGAGCACTATGGGACCTAACATCTGTGGTCATCAGTCCCCTAGAACTTAGAACTACTTAAACCGAACTAACCTAAGGACATCACACACATCCATGCCCGAGGCAGGATTCGAACCTGCGACCGTAGTAGTCGCGCGGTTCCGGACTGAGCGCCTGAACCGCTAGACCACCGCGGCCGGCAACTCATGTTAGCAACAGGAGTAGAAAAGATAGCAGACGAAAGTTTTCTGTAAGGCTAGCACCGAAGCGAACTTCCTTTAATGATTTGCTAAAAGACCGACAGACAGCGGAACACAAGCGATCACAAGCTAATGTGAACCGAACACGACCGAATGCAGTTCGCTCGCGCTCACCTGCCGTTTACAGCAGAGAGAATTCTCGTTTGTTAAAGGTCGTTCGCTTGCGTTCGCTCCAGTGTAAAGCAGAATTGGCAGGCTCAGACGCGTTCGTTGCGTTTCTGAAGGTCTGCACGCTATCACGTCCACTGCGTCAAGATCCAACTGGGGTCATTTTGTTTACAAAATCAAGATTTCTGCCGTTAGGGATGCCTACTAGCAGGCTTTGCTCTCTGTACTTCATTGTTCTGTAGCGTCGCTGGATGACCTTTGTGGCCTGCCGTGGTGGCCGAGCGGTTTTAGGCGCTTCATGCCTCGAGCATGGATGTGTGTGATGTCCTTAGGTTAGTTTGGCTTAAGTAGTTCTAAGTTCTAGCGGACTGATGACCTCAGATGTTAAGTCCCATAGTGTTCAGAGCCATTTTTTGATGAGCTTTCTGTGCTATGGGTCTTATCTACAATTTGTTCCTCAGTCAATGACTACAAAGCGTTGAGGTGTGTAGTGTGTCTAAGATACCCATGTCTGATTTCTTTTTGGGTCAGCTATGTAAAACTTTGAGGTTTACCGATGACATTGTAATTCAGTCAGAGACAGAAAGGGGACCTGGAAGAGCAGTTGAACAGAATGGACAGTGTCTTGAAAGGAAGACAAAAGCAAAACGAGGATAATGGAATTTAATCGAATTAAATCATTTGATGCTGAGGGAATTAGGTTAGGAAATGAGACACTTAAAGTAGTAAATGAGTTTTGCTATTTGGGCAGCAAAATAACTGATGATGGTGGAAGTAGAGAGAATATAAAATGTAGGACGGCAATGGCAAAGAATGCGTTTCTGAAGAAGAGAAGTTTGTTAACATCGAGTGTAGATTTAAATGTCAGGAAGTCGTTTCTGAAAATATTTGTATGGAATGTAGCCATATATGGAGGTAAAACATGGACGATAAATAGTTTGGACAAGAAGAGAACAGAAGCTTTCGAAATGTGCTGTTACAGAAGAATTCTGATGATTAGATGGGTAGATCACTTAACTAATGAAGAGGTACTGAATAGGATTGGGGCCGGCTGGAGTGGCCGTGCGGTTCTAGGCGCTACAGTCCGGAGCCAGGCGACCGCTACGGTCGCAGGTTCGAATCCTGCCTCTGACATAAATGTGTGTGATGTCCTTAAGTCAGTTAGGTTTAATTAGTTCTAAGTTGTAGGCGACTGATGACCTCAGAAGTTAAGTCGCATAGTGCTCTGAGCCATTTGAACCATTTGAACCAATAGAATTGGGGAGAAGAGGAATTTGTGGCACAACTTGACTAGAAAAAAATGGTTCAAATGGCTCTGAGCACTATGGGACTCAACTTCTGAGGTCATTAGTCCCCTAGAACTTAGAACTAGTTAAACCTAAGGACATCACACAAATCCATGCCCGAGGCAGGTATCGAACCTGCGACCGCAGCGGTCTCGCGGTTCCAGACTGCAACGCCTAGAACCACACGGCCACTTCGGCCGGCCAACTTGACTAGAAGAAGTGATCGGTTGGTAGGACATGTTCTGAGGCATCAAGGGATCACCAATTTAGTATCGGAGGGCAGTTTGGATTATAAAAATCCTAGAGGGAGACTAACAGATGAATACACTAAGCAGACTGAGAAGGATGTAGGTTGCTGTAGTTATTCGGAGATGAAGAGGCTTGCACTGTATAGAGTAGCATGGAGAGCTGTATCAAACCAGTCTCTGGACTTGAAGATCTCAACAACAGCAGCAATGTAATGTTGTCTCAAACCATTGTTACCACACAAGGTCCAGCCACATTAATGTGATGACCGCCCATGTTCGGCATCAACGTGCAAAAGCCACTCACAGACAGCGGTGGCAGCACTAGCAGTGGAAGATATGTAACGCGGATTGGGAGGACCCGGAAAAAAGGTGCAGTCGTTGTCGTATTGCGGAAACGGAGCGATTTATCTGACGACCAAATGGACATGCTTATTGTCTTTCGGGCCGAGGATGGAAGCAGCAGGTTGCTCCAACTTCTATTTAGCCCTACACATCTCCGCAGCTGTCACTCATCCCTGCTATCTACGGCCGGCCGCCCGGATGAACCGAGAGACTACCAACGGTGTGCCCTCAAATAATATTCTGTGAACATTGCTGCGTATAGGCCTCTTCATGAAAGCCTGATGACTGTTGTTCACGGGCGACGAAGGCCGGAATTTTCACTCCAGTACCACAATTGGACGCCCACTGAGTCGCGACAGGTGGCCTTTTCAGATGATTCAAGTTTTATGCTCCACTGGACACATGGTGGTTGGTCCGTATGGCGTGAAACGTCTGAAAGCAAATACCATGCAATAATTTTGGGAAGGATCTAGGCCAGCGGGCATTCTATGGGTGATATCATCAATCCGGAAGGCACAATAGATCAAAACAAGTATGCATCTAACCTTGGGTACTACATCCATCCTCACATGCAGATCGTTTTCTCTCAGTACTACGGCATCTACCTCAAGGACAATGCAACTCGTCCCACAGCTCGCATTGTGCGTGCATGGTTCGAAGAGCGCCAATATGAGTTTACCGTACTCGCCCGACTATCACACTCCCCGGATTGGAACCCAATCAAGAATTTCTGGGACCACATCGATCGTGCTGCTCGCACTATCAATCCTCTACTGAGACACCGGGGGCAGCTGACCACGGCACGGAAGTCAGAATGGCTCCAAATTCCTGTCGGTACCTTCCAGAACCTCACTGACTCTCTTCCTGCATGTCTGCGTTGCAAAAAGTGGTTACCCAGACTCTTAATTGGACAGTGCAACATTAGCAAGTGGTAATGAATTTCAAACAACTTGCCAGCTACCCCGGCTTCGCACTTTAGCACAGAGTATATACGGCCAGAAGACTTATTTGGCGTAACGGTAGTAAATTACCTACACAAATGTTCCTCATGAATAAATCTACGTATTGGTAAAAACAGTGTCAAAATCCTTGTAAGTAGTCCCTGAGAATGGCCTGAACATACGGACGAAGACATCGTGGAACATTTTAATTTATAATATGCCTAGACATAAAAGGAGATATGTATAGAAGCAGAGATTATGGTAAGAAAAACTTCTTATTGATCAATGGCCTGGTGCAAGGCTTTCAATTGCACACTTTTTTTTTTGTTGGCAGTTGAATAATACAAAGCGTCACCTGTTCAGATCCTGTCCAGCTTTCTCGGTAGGCTACAGTCTGGACCCGCGCAACCGCTACGGTCGCAGGTTCGAATCTTGCCTCGGGAATGGGTGTGTGTGAGGTCTTTAGGTTAGTTAGGTTTAAGAAGTTCTAAGTTCTAGGGCACTGATGACCACAGCAGTTAAGTCCCATAGTGCTCAGAGCCATTTTTTTTCTCGTTGGGCAACGTAGAGGATACTCAAAGCAACAGCTGATAACAGCCGAGCATAGCACGTTGAAGATGTGGCGGTGGAACTTTAAGTTACATCCCACCCGCCACCCTCCGACGGTGGAAGTACAGAGGAGGGGTGCAGTAATGCGCCAACTCTATCGTCAAAGAATAAAGTGGCTGGACGAGAACAGGCCACTGCTAGTGGCTGTACGAAACGGACATAAAAACGTGGTCGTATTGGCCCTATCGTCAGTCATAGCCCGAATCCGAGTCCTCCAGGATGGTGAGAGGAACGGGGTGTCAGTGCCAGCGCTGTGGAACTGTGGTGGCGATGGTTTGGAGTGAAGGGACCGTGTCACGGAGGGCTTCCACTTTACTGTATAGTTGCCGAGCCTTACGGCGAATCGTCGTCTTGAGAAGGGCCGTATTTGTCTCCTCGTGCAGAGTGACAATCCTGGTGAGCGGAGGGGCATGAAGACTCCACTTGAGAACTTTATTCTGAGGCGATGGAGTGTCAGCATCCGGGACTTACTAATCGTCGCCCACGCAGAGGAACCATACGATAGTGAGGGTACGACAACGGAGTGATACAGCCGAGCTTGGTATCTATATTGAGCTCTCAGCAGGAGAAGAGCGGGTACAAGGCCTTTGTCAACGTTAACCCTTTACGGGTGACGTATTCCGCGTAGCGGTGGAAGAAAAGTTTCTTATCCAACCAGACCCTGAGGTACTTGGTAGCTGGGGCCCACGGGACCCGGACGCCCCCGATTGAGATGATGTTTCGGAGTATAGGGTCCGTTTAGTGAAATACACAGCCATGGTTTCGGCGGCATTGAGGGCCATTTTATTGGAGTGACACCAGGTGACTGTTGCGTCCACTTGCCTTTGGAGGCGAGCATTGAGTTGACCAGGATTGCGGCCCGTAGTATAAAGCGCTGTATAATCGGCGTATTGTGCCAAATGGCAGTGACGGATGACGGACATGTCATTGACGTAGATATTAAAAAGAAGAGGAGACAGCACAGAGCCCTGAGGTGTACCCATTGACATGTGGCGTACACTGGAGCGCTAATTGAACACCACTTCGGTGGCTTCTTATCCCTAACCTATGTCACGTATCCAGCCGGGGAGAGAGCAAGTACAATTTTACGTGAAATCCGAACTACGAGTAATTCCTGGGGAATCTCTGGAAAGTCTGTAGTCCGACAGTTATTCAGTGAGTTTTCCGTTTCCAGGAATGCGCTTTAGCACTAGATCACCAGGCTAACTGAGACTGCAGTTAGGCTTCCTTGCCCTCTGGACCTGCGGCGCGTGTTTACTGCTTTTCCCGCCAGATGGCGGATCCTCCGTAGCTGAACAGCTCTTAGCTCCCATCATCACTACAAGAGGTCGATCCAAACGGCAATTAAATTTAGACCTAGATAACAATACACAGATGTGACAAAGATCGTGGGATAGCGGTATGTACATATACATGTGGCGTAGGTATCGCCTGCACAAGAGCAGTGCTTTGGAGGAGTTGTCATTTGTAATCTGGTGATTCACGCGAAAAGATTTCCGACGTGATTGTGGTCTCACGACTAGAATTAACAGACTTTGAACGTGGAATGGTAATTTGAGCTAGACACAGGACACATTCCATTCAGTCAGAATTCCGAGATCCACAGCATCAAGAGCGTGCCGGGAATACCAAATTTCCTGCGTCACCTCTCACCACGGACAACGCAGTGGTCGGTGGACTTCACTTAACGACTGAGAGCAGCGGCGTTTGCGTAGATTTGGCAGTGCTAATAGAGAAGCAACACTGCGTAAATTTAAATATTTTCAATATTTCGCGGCCCTGTAGGCAACTGTATAAATATTAATTTTAATTTTAAAAACCAACAGCCTGAGTTGCAATGTTTACCTAGATTTACGTAGATTTCAGTAGGGATAACCCATCCTTCTTCAGAATAAAATTAACTACCGTTTGTCCATAGTGGAAAAACTACAGATCCATAAATTATCCTCAGACTGTAAAAACGTATCTGAAACTGCAGTCTGGAACCGGGCTACCGCTACGGTCGCAGGTTCGAATCCAGCCTCCGGCATGGAGGTGTGTGATGTCCTTAGGTTAGTTAGGTTTAATTAGTTCTAACTTCTAGGCGACTGATGACCTCAGAAGTTAAGTCGCATATTGCTCAGAACCATTTTGAACCCACTTTCCTAGACAGGCCATACGGTGTAAGCACGTGATGTCTTCCACATATCATGACCAACGAATACCTCATAAATCTTAAGACAGACGATCTAAGTACGTTCTGCACAGGATAACATATACGTCCTTTTCCTCAAGCCGGCCTTAGGTTAGTTAGGTTTAAGTAGTTGTAAGTTCTAGGGGACTGATGACCTCAGAAGTTAAGTCCCATAGTGCTCAGAGCCATTTGAACCATAGCTAGCCGTCTCCTTTCCCTAGGAGAATATTGGAAAGCTTTCTAACTTCAGCGAAAGGTGGGTGCTAGCCCAGTATTCATGTAGTCGGATGTGGGGAAATCGCCTGAAACTACATCCACGCTGGCCGACAACCGAACCTTGTCGTTAATCAGCCAGACGGATTCGATCCGGGACCGGCACATCTCCATGATTCCCTGAAGCAGCGTAGTATAACACAAACCTACCTCATGAGTTAGTCTATACAGGGTGGTCCATTGATAGTGACCGGGTTAAATATCTCACGAAAAAAGCATCAATTTAAAAAACTACAAAGAATGAAACTCGTCTAGCTTGAAAGGGAAACCAGATGGCGCTGTGGTTGGCCCGCTAGATGGCGCTGCCATAGGTCAAACGGATATCAACTGCTTTGTTTTTAAATAGGAACCCCCCATTTTTATTACATATTCGTGTAGCACGTAAAGAAATATGAATGTTTTAGTTGGACCATTGGACCACTTTTTTCGCTTTGTGATAGATGGCGCTGTAATAGTCACAAACGTATAAGTACATGGTATCTGTTGTGTCGGTAGCTGGGCCGACACCGTGAAGTTGAGATGGCTGAAAAGGCAAGCTAGACTAACGCAGACGGGCGTGATGTACTGGAACAGGATACGTAATTAATGTTAGGAAGAAAAGTACGGAGCAGGTTTAATACTTAACTTTACTCAATCATGGTGGTACATCGATCTTGACGATACACAGGAGACTTTAAGTACAATCACTGTATGGCTAATGGCGCCTTGCTAGTTCGTAGCCATTAACTTAGCTGATGGCTATTCTGTCTCTCGGCTAATGAGAGAGAAAGGCTTCGTACATCTGGGCGGTAGCTAGGTTCTCGTACAACCGGGCGGTAGCTAGGTTCTCGTACAACTGGGCGGTAGCTAGGTTCTCGTACAACTGGGCGGTAGCTAGGTTCTCGTACAAATGGGGCGAGTGCTCTCTCGTATCACGAGACCTGCCTTGGTGGTGGCGCTAGGTCTGCGATTACACAGTGGCGACACGCGGGTCCGACATGTACTAAATGGACCGCGGCCGATTTAAGCTACCACCTAGCAAGTGTGGTGTCTGGCGGTGACACCACATTCCTCCCCCGCAAATCGGCGAACGGTCGTGTGATAAGGCTTCCGCCCGCCGTGGGGAGGACCACATGTTGACGTATGCGATGAGGTGGGGAGCCTAACAACAGGCGAGGCTGTGCCACCCGCACCCGGCCATTCGGTCCGAGGGGAGCTAGGAAACGCCTGAAAAACTAGTCCAGGGTGCACGTCAACATGCGGTGTATGCGCCCGTAAAGAGTCAGGAGGGACCGAAGGATCAACCTCCATTGCGTCGGGGTAGCCGACGCGCGATGACGTCATGTGGTCCGGAGCGGGCGGGAGTTCCATGGCGGAGGACAGCTGGTCGCGGGAAGCGATCGGCGGCGCGTGACCCTGGGAGGCGCTTGGCGGCTGCAACGAAGCGTCGAATGCGGGCGGCGCCGGCGGGAGAACAAGCGGCGGCGGCGGCGGCTGCTGCTGCTGCGGCGGCGGCGGCGCGTCGCCATGGGGCAAAATGGAAGGCATCGTCGGTAACACCTGGGGATGAGGCGAGCCAGTAGATGGGTCCCCAGGGCGCTGACCGGACGGCACTGTCGCTGAAAGCAGACGGGGAGCGGCAGAACCCGAGCGACGACAGAGGCGCAGCTGATTGAGATGCCGACGCACCTCACCAGAGGCCCCCAAAACCAAATACATCGCGCGGCCGAGGCAGCGAAGAATGCGCCCTGCGAGCCAACGCCGTGAACCGCGATAGTGGCGATAAAATACAACGTCGCCTGGAGCAAAAGCAGGAGTCTGCCGCTGCACAGGAACCTGATGCGGCGGATGCAGCAAAGACATCAAGGTGCGATGAGGACGACCGTGGAGCAACTCAGCCGGCGAGCGACCATCTCGGGGCTGAGAGCGATACGAAGACAAAAAGAGCCACAATGCGTCCTCCCGAGAATGCGACTCTTTCAATTTCAACATCTGTGACTTGAAAGTCCGGACCAATCGTTCAGCGGCACCGTTGGACTGAGGCGAAAACGGCGCGGATGTCAGATGTTGAATACCATTGGCCTGGCAGAATGACTGAAATTCTGCGGACATGAATTGTGGGCCATTGTCGGAAACAATAGTCTGCGGAAGACCTTCAATGCAAAAGATAGCAGACAACGCTTGGATGGTGGCGGAGGACGTCGTGGAAGACATCCGGACAACAAAAGGAAAATTACTGAAGGCGTCGACCAGAACCAACCATCGAGCATTCCAGAATGGACCAGCAAAATCAATGTGCAAGTGTTGCCAAGGGGAAGTGGCTTTTGGCCACGCAAAGACTTTCCGCGGCGGTGCGGACTGTTGTTCGGCACACGCCGGGCACGAAGAACACATATTCGTAATCGCAGCATCGATTCCGAACCAAGTACAGTGCTGACGAGCAAGTTGTTTCGTTCGCACTATACCCCAATGTCCGTGGTGAAGAAGCCGTAAAACAGAGGACTGTAACGAACGTGGGACCACGACTCGGGACTGACCATTATCAGAACGCAACAACAAAACACCACGTCGAACAAAAAGTCTCTCCTTGTGAGCAAAAAATCGGCGAACCAACGGATCCTCGATCCGAGACTTTGACAAAGGCCATTGCGTAGCAACAAAACGTAAAACAGTAGCAAGGACAGGGTCAGCAGCTGTGGCTGTAGCGACACGACGAAAATCAATCGGAAACGATTCGACCACTTCATCGGTTTCCGAATCAATGAACATGCAAGCAAGTTCGGAAGAATCGAATGCTTTATCCTCAGCAACAGGCAAACGGGACAACGCATCGGCGTTTCCGTGCTTAGCAGTGGACCGATACAAGATATCGTAGCGGTACTGCGAGAGGAAAATAGACCAGCGAATGAATTTCTGCGCTGTACGTGGAGGTACAGGCTTGGTCGGATGAAAAAGCGATGTCAAAGGTTTGTGGTCTGTGATGATGGTAAAGTGACGACCATACAAGAAATCATGGAACTTAGTAACACCAAACACGAGAGCCAAAGCGTCTTTCTCTATCTGTGAATAATTTCTTTGCGCAGACGAGAGCAATTTGGACGCAAAGGCAATAGGGCGATCATGGGAGCCAACTTTGTGCGCAAGCACAGCACCGATCCCGAAATCCGATGCATCTACCATCAACAAAAGGGGTTTCTGGGGATCGAATGGCGTAAGGCAAGTATTAGAAAGCGACGCCGATTTCAACTGGCGAAAGGCGCGTTCACATTCCGTCGTCCAGACGAACGGAACACCTTTACGGCGTAAGCGATGAAGCGGAGCTGAAATGGAAGAGGCATTGCGCACATATGTATTGTAATAATTAATTTTACCCAACACACTCTGTAGCTGTTTCACATTTTGAGGGGAAGGCAATTCTTGTATGGCACGGAGATGCTCTGGACTCGGATGTATGCCTTGGGCATTAATGACATGTCCCAGGTATGGTAAGTCACGAGCAAAAAACACACATTTGTCCTTCCTCAAGCGAAGACCAATTTTGCCGCAAGACCTGAAATAATGTTCGTAAGTTCGCAAGATGATCTTCTTCTGTCTGTCCGGAGATCACTATATCGTCCAGATAGTTTGCTGCAGTAGGGACCGACGCACAAATAGTTTGTAAATATTGCTGAAACAAGGCAGGGGCGGATGCACACCCGAATGGCAGTCTTTTGAAGCGGTACAATCCAAGATGCGTGTTAACCACCAATACGCGCTGGGATTCGTCGTCCACCGGTATTTGCAAGTACGCATCGGCTAGGTCCAACTTTGAAAAATATTTTCCCGGGCACAGTTTAGCAAAAAGATCTTCCGGGCGGGGCAAAGGAAAAGTAGCAGTCACTAGCTGTGGATTCACTGTGGCCTTGAAGTCCACGCAAAGTCTCAATTTTCCGGAAGGTTTTGGCAAAATTACTAAGGGTGAGGCCCAGAGAGAAGCTTGCACACGTTCAATTACACCCTGTGATTCGAGATCGTGTAACGTTCTTGCGACCTCATCACGCAATGCGTGGGGAACATTGCGCGCCCTGAAAAATTTCGGTTGCGCGTTGACCTTCAGTTCTAAATGTGCTTCATAGTTTTTAGCGCAACCTAAGCCCGGTGCAAAAATGTCTGCAAATTCGTCACACAGCCGAGAAACACTGTCTGTAGGCACAGTCTGATTCACTGATAGGACCTGATTTACAATAGACATGTTAAACAACTTAAATAAATCTAGACCAAACAAGTTCACTGCAGAAGAAGAACGAAGAACGTAAAATGACACAAGTTTTGTTTGTCCCTTGTATGTTGCAAGAAGGCTGCACTGTCCTAACACAGGAATTTTCTGTCCAGAATATGTAGTTAGCTTAACATTTGCGGAACGCAACGGAGGTTTGCCCAGTTGTTTGTACGTGTCATGATTGAGCAATGAAACTGCAGCTCCGGTATCGAGCTGGAATGGTATCACTTTGCCTTCAAAGTCTAAGTCCACAAAAAGTTTATTGTCCTGCTGACGACAAAAGCGACTGTTTTGTGCAATTTGAACAGACACTGGTACAGAATCACTTGCTAATTGACGTGATTTCCGGCGACGTCGACGCACAGGTTTTGTGGGACGATCACAGTCACTGTTAGAGAAAGTGTCACTGGACGAAGCGGAATTAACGACATGAATGTCCATAGGCGAAGGTCCACGAGCCTGAGTGTCCTTGGGTCGATTCCGGCGCGAAGCAAAGGGCCTGGAATGATTGTGATTGTCTGATATGAGCTTTTTCTGGCAAACACTTTGAACATGGCCTTTCTTATTGCAGAAAAAGCAAATAGCTTGGCGTGACGGGCAATGTTCACGCGAATGTCTAGTAGCACACCGCGGGCACGATTTCACTACATTTGTGGGCTGGCGCGGCACACGTGGCTTAGCGCGCGGCGGCAGCTGTGCGGACGGGCGCGAGGCCCGGTTACCGGGCCGCGCAGCGCGTCCAGCGGGCCGGTTAATGTTACACACGGCTGGCGAAGTTTCAAAAGATTCCTGAGCACAGTCAAGTGTGTCCTGCCTATCCAATATGTCTATCACTTGTTGAAGGGAGGGATTAACTAGTTTCAAAATTTGCTCCCGTATGCGAACATCAGAAACGTTCTGTGCAATTGCATCACGCACCATTGTATCTGAATAAGAAAGACCACAGTCACATTCAAAGGCACAGTCCCTAGTAAGTCCTTGCAATGTTGCTACCCACTCCCTATTAGTTTGACCGGCCGTACGTTTTGTACGAAAAAACGTATACCGTTTTGCAACCACATTAACTGTTTCTTTGAAATAGGCATCTAATGCAGACAAAATTTCCTCGTAGGACAGAGTTGCTACGTCGCGTCGGGGAAACAATTTCACTATCACACGGTATGTGGACACACCGACACATGAAAGCAAAAACGGCTGCCCCTCTTTACCTTGAATTCTGTAGGCTGCTAGATGAAAGTTGAACTGGCGAGACCACTCGTGCCAGGTCTCATCGGCTGCCACGTATGGTCGAAAGGGAGGTGCAACAGCGTTTAGTGGCAGCGGTAGCGAAGAAGCGGCGGCGGCCGCATCGGTGTGCAGCGCACGTTGACCCTGGACGAGCTGTCCAAGGACATCCAGTAACGCCTACGTCTGCTGATTCTGCAAGCGATAAAATTCGGACAGTACATCTGGAGAATGTGGCGAAGCCATGACACAATTAAATGTAAGCAATCAGAAAGAACATCCCATCCTCGTCGCCAATGTTGTGTCGGTAGCTGGGCCGACACCGTGAAGTTGAGATGGCTGAAAAGGCAAGCTAGACTAACGCAGACGGGCGTGATGTACTGGAACAGGATACGTAATTAATGTTAGGAAGAAAAGTACGGAGCAGGTTTAATACTTAACTTTACTCAATCATGGTGGTACATCGATCTTGACGATACACAGGAGACTTTAAGTACAATCACTGTATGGCTAATGGCGCCTTGCTAGTTCGTAGCCATTAACTTAGCTGATGGCTATTCTGTCTCTCGGCTAATGAGAGAGAAAGGCTTCGTACATCTGGGCGGTAGCTAGGTTCTCGTACAACTGGGCGGTAGCTAGGTTCTCGTACAACTGGGGCGAGTGCTCTCTCGTATCACGAGACCTGCCTTGGTGGTGGCGCTAGGTCTGCGATTACACAGTGGCGACACGCGGGTCCGACATGTACTAAATGGACCGCGGCCGATTTAAGCTACCACCTAGCAAGTGTGGTGTCTGGCGGTGACACCACAGTATCACGTAACATTCCGCCAGTGCGGACGGTATTTGCTTCGTGTCACATTACCCGTGTTAAAATGGACCGTCTACTAATTGCGGAAAAGGTCGATATCGTGTTGATGTATGGCTATTGTGATCAAAATGCCCAACGGGCGTGTGCTATGTATGCTGCTTGGTATCCTGGACGACATCATACAAGTGTCCGGACCGTTCGCCGGATAGTTACGTTATTTAAAAAATGGCTCTGAGCACTATGGGACTTAACATCTATGGTCATCAGTCCCCTAGAACTTAGAACTACTTAAACCTAACTAACCTAAGGACAGCACACAACACCCAGCCATCACGAGGCAGAGAAAATCCCTGACCCCGCCGGGAATCGAACCCGGGAACCCGGGCGTGGGAAGCGAGAACGCTACCGCACGACCACGAGATGCGGGCTACGTTATTTAAGGAAACAGCAAGTGTTCAGCCACATGTGAAACATCAACCACGAACTGCAACAAATGATGATGCCCAAGTAGGTGTTTTAGCTGCTGTCGCGGTGAATCCGCACATCAGTAGCAGACAAATTGCGCGAGAATCAGAAATCTCAAAAACGTCCGTGTTGAGAATGCTACGTCAACATCGATTGCACCCGTACCATATTTCCATGCACCAGGAATTACATGGCGACGACTTTGAACATCGTGTACAGTTCTGCCACTGGCCACAAGAGAAATTACGGGACGATGACAGATTTTTTGCACGCGTTTTATTTAGCGACGAAGTTTCATTCACCAACAGCGGTAACGTAAACCGCCATAATATGCACTATTTGGCAACGGAAAATCCACGATGGGTGCGACAAGTGGAACATCAGCGACCTTTGTGGGTTAAAGTATGGTGCGGCTTTATGGGAGGAAGGATAATTGGCCCCATTTTATCGATGGCAATCTAAATGGTGCAATGTATGCTGATTTCCTATGTAATGTTCTACCGATGTTACTACAAGATGTTTCACTGCATGACAGAATGGCGATGCACTTCCAACATGACGGATGTCCGGCACATAGCTCGCGTGCGGTTGAAGCGGTATTGAATAGCATATTTCATGACAGGTGGATTGGTCATCGAAGCACCATACCAGGGCCCGCACGTTCACCGGATCTGACGTCCCCGGATTTCATTCTGTGGGGAAAGTTGAGGGTTATTTGCTATCGTGATCCACATCATGCGTCAACGCATTGTCATCGCATGTGCGAACTTTACGGAATGCGGACTACTCTCTGCTGAGAGGAATGTCGTTACACGTATTGCCAAATGCATTGACGTTGACGGACATCATTTGGAGAATTTATTGCATTAATGTGGTATTTACACGTAATCACGCTGTAACATCATGCGTTCTCAGAAATGGTAAGTTCACAAAGGTACATGTATCACATTGGAACAACCGAAATAAAATGTTCAAACGTACCTATGTTCTGTATTTTAATTTTAAAAACCTACCTGTTACCTACTGTTCGTCTAAAATTGTGAGCCATATGTTTGTGACTATTACAGCGTCATGTATCACAAAGAGAAAAAAGTGATCCAACTAAAACATTCCTATTTCTTTACGTACTACGCGAATATTTAATAAAAATGGGGGTTCCTATTTTTTTAAGAAAAGCATTTGATATCTGTTTGACCTACGGCAGCGCCATCTAGCGGGCCAACCATAGCGCCATCTGGTTTCCCCCTACAAGCTAGACAAGTTTCGTTCTTTGTAGTTTTTTCGTTTGATGCTTATTTCGTGAGATATTTGGCCGAGTCACGATCAATGGACCACCTTGTATATTAGTGAAAACCGTATCAAAAACCCTACAGTTGTACCTCGTATTAGCCAGAACATAGGGACGGAACCGCGATGGTGAAATTTAGTGTATGATGCTTATTGATGACAGCGATTGCAGGAGAATTTATTCAGCGTAAGGAGTTAACGGTCGATGGAAGTTATCAGGTCGGATGTATGTAAGTGAACGCGGATGTTTTTAACAGTACGCGATTACTGAGGCACAGAGTAAGGAGATCGGGGTTCTTTGAAGTTCCAGGTAGCTGAACGAGGGGCTGTTTAACAGCGTCTAACTGTTGGAGCGCAAAGTGCGGCTGTGAGGGCACCGAGGAACTTTGAAGAAGGCTGCTGTGAAAGGTGGAGGTGTTTAACAGCGTCTACCTATTGAGTCGCAAAGTTGGTAAGTAAGGAGGATCGTTACACAGACTGCGTGGAGAGGCTGCGTGCCCCCGAAACTGAAGAGTAATTACGCGGTTAAGGAGTTGCTCCTGCCACTAACCGCGTTACATTTAGGAGCCGGCTCACGTAACATTGTAGTCAGCTTACCATGGATGCGCGGAAGACGAGAGCCACGCCTTCACACCGCTTATTGGACGTTCCTCAGGGGAAATGAATCGTTACAGCAACACAGACATGAAGCGAAAACGGAGTGTTAACACACAGAAACTGAAAAGTTGTTACCGAAAAGAAGAACCTGAGTAGGCTAGGGCCGGTGGTGAACTGATTTAAGAGGGACCCTCAATTTAGCAACATGTATTCATATGAGAACTTTTAACATTGCAGCGCGTCAGCCATCGTGAATAATTTAATGATTATAAAGAATCCGCCTAGATTGCAAATAGAAACCGGTTGTTGACCTAGTGTATGCTCTGAAAAGCCATTCATTTGCATATCACAGCACCTTCTTCCTGTCGGTTAGATTTCACGTCTGTAACACGTCATCTTCGCGGTGTAGCAATTTTACTGTATAATCAAAATGTTATTTTATTACAGCTCCAAAAAAATAACAATAACTGCTCAATAAATACGAAGATAGCCCTCTCAGAAGCTTCAATAAGAGGCAATAGCAGATTTACAAAAATTCTGCTCTCTCAGTGAAAGACGTAGCTGACGTAGAAAGGCCTGCAGTTTCGAATGTCTAGCCTTAGGGTACTCGTGCAGACTTACACAATAGGTGTATCATTAGCAGTTCCATACCTGTATGCTTATGGCGCTGAACACGGTAGGTGTGTCATTTAGTGCCGGCTTTAATTCACGGTGTTGTCGATGTTACGTCCAAACACGACAGCTTGGTTCAGATGGTTCAAATGGCTCTGAGCACTATGCGACTTAACTTCTGAGGTCATCAGTCGCCTAGAACTTAGAACTAATTAAACCTAACTAACCTAAGGACATCACACACATCCATGCCCTAGGCAGGATTCGAACCTGCGACCGTAGCGGTCGCTCGGCTCCAGACTGTAGCGCCTATAACCGCACGGCCACTCCCACCGGCTACATGACAGCTTCTTTCTACCGGTATGTCATATTCTCACGTCGACCCACCTTACTTCACTAATTCGATACAATCGTCTGGAAAATGCACACTTGCCGGCCGCTGGTGGCCGAGCGGTTCTGGCGCTACCGTCTGGAACCGCGCGACCGCTACGGCCGCAGGTTCGAATCCTGCCTCGGGCATGGATGTGTGTGTTGTCCTTAGGTTAGTTAGGTTTAAGTAGTTCTAAGTTCTAGGGGACTTACGACCTCAGCAGTTGAGTCCCATAGTGCTCAGAGCCATTTGAACATGCACACTTCTTGAGTACCAAGACTAATGTAAGCGGTGGCCGTCACAGTGATCATCTGTCACCACCTCTACAGCAGCTACAGTAATACAAAGCGACCAGTGCGCCCTTTTAAGGACGTGACTGATGAGCTTAGTCATTAAAATGCGGAAATTCACAGTGGTGAAACCATGGTCTAATTCTGTTGTATGAAGTCTGCTTCCGTTGTACAGGGGCTAATTCAGTTGTGTAAATCACTACTGAAACGAAATAAACAAGTTATGTTCAAGATCTGTTTAAGTTTTGTCTCTAGCTGAAAAGTGATACATTTAGACGATATGCTTCATCCCTCTCTTAATGTTTCCCGAGACTTCTAAGTGGAACAGTCTTTGAGTCTCAGTGCAGCACCCTCTCTGCTCGGATGTACGCTTCCATTAACCAGGAACGTGTCTTGTCACAGAGGGTCTGGGATCTCTCGACGTTACAGCTTAGCGTCTCCCAGACTTGAGCTTAATTACAACTATATCGAGAATGCAATATTTCTCTGTCGTAGACTTGCTACGAGCAGCTGGCTTGCGTTTCTTTCTGCTTAAATAGCGAAACTTCAGACATTACACCGGGAGATAAATATAGTAAATGATCTAAGCCTCTGTCGTGTTATGACTTTGAAAAATGGCTTTTTGTGCGAACATAAAACAGCAACTTCATCTATTAGGAGGTAGAACGAAGATTCTGAGCATTTAATTTTGCGTGTAGCGAAGGGAACATCGTCTCAATATATCATGGCTTAAACATAAAAAATTCTTTAGCCATAATAAGTACAGAATATTAATCATTTATAGAGTAGAGAAAACATATTTGAACTTAAATAATCTTATTGCTATACCATATTAAATAGAGAAAGTAAAAAGGCTTCGTGCGATATCACAGACATAGCATTCTTTACACATTTCGCTTGAGAAAGAAACGTCAGAACTATATTGTAATGTGATATGCTTACGAATAAATACTAGCATGTTTCAAGAACTGATTCACAAAATTCACATCCTAACCAGTAAGGAAAAGTGGGGGAATAACGCGCACTTAAACATAAATTATTATTTTCACACATTCATCGTAAGTAACCTAAAACCAACTACACGTAGAATTGCTGTTGTTTCTCTATTTTTACTATACTGAATCAAATTAACTATAAAGAAATATACAACGATGTTAAGCTGCAAACACCATAAAGAGGCGGTGGACCACGATTTCCCACCCAATTGTGGGTAGTGGTTGGGGAACTACGCTCTTGAGAAAAGCATCTTTTATTAAATATACATGAGTGGAAATAACGGCCACTAAAATTGCTTACCAATTTCTATTATTGAAGTTAGAACGTTAGAATAAATTTAACAGCAACGTAGATACGAAAGCACTTTAATTTTCACACTTCAGCAATTTCTAGAATAGCCGGCTTCGGTGGCCGAGTGGTTCTAGGCGCTTCATTCCGGAACCGCGCGACTGCTACGGTTGCAGGTTCGAATCCTGCCTCGGGCATGAGTGTGTATGATGTCCTTAGGTCAGTTAGGTTTAAGTAGTTCCAAGTTCAAATAGTTCAAATGGCTCTGAGCACTATGCGACTTAACTTCTGAGGTCATCAGTCGCCTAGAACTTAGAACTAATTAAACCTAACTAACCTAAGGACAACACACACATCCATGCCCGAGGCAGGATTCGAACCTGCAACCGGAGCGGTCGCTCGGTTCCAGACTGTAGCGCCTGGAACCGCACGGCCACACCGGCCGGCAGTTCCAATTTCTAGGGGACTGATGACCTCAGATGTTAAGTCCCATAGTGCTCAGAGCCATTTGAACCAATTTCTAGATGTTCAATTTCCGGACAAGCAGTGGTCGTAAAGTGAGCATTCCAAGGAAAGCACCTAGCAAATATGCACCACAATTCTTTGTTTTTAAACACTTCACATATTAAGCGTAAGCAGTTAGATACACTGGTATATGTAGCTAGTGATTCCAACGCGCTCGTTGATCCTTTCGCTGCAGTGGGCGTGTGTACGCATGTCCCTTGGGTTTTCCTCCAGTGTTATGGACGTTTGTATGCGTCTTTAGCTGCCGGCTTCTGACTGGTGCAGACGAGCTACTTCCATATCTCGGGTGAATAAAAAAGTTTCGAGTATTTATCATACAACATATTTGCCTCACTGCGTGCTATCATTTTCAAAAAAGGATTCTTATACCACATGATACGGGATACGGAAGGACGCGCATGACAGGGTCGGCTCGACGGTCCTTCGGATGTAGAACCCAATGAGTCTAGAAAGAAATGAGATAGCATTCTGCCCTCAATTTTAAATAAACTTTCAGTGTCTTATTTCATTCCAGGCAGTATATGATTTGAAATCAGCCTTATACAAAGTGTACACAATGCGTTTTTACCTCCGCAAAATTTTTAAATTTCCGCGCAATATTTCACTTATTTTGATGCACCGCAGCGCATATGACAGATAACAGAAAGAAATTCAGTTATTTTGGAGTGAATATATCAGACTGTAATACGCTCAAAAATTAATTTTTTCACCCAATAATTGTCGAAAAATCGAATGATAAGGTTTTAGTATTTTGTATTGGCAGGCACACTGTCTCTCAGAACAAATAATAGTATTTTTGGCAAGCACTACAGCCATGACTGTTACGGCGTAAAGTCGACGCGCCGGCACGGCAGTCGGGAATGAGAGAATAGAGAGGACTGTGAAGAAGACGTCAGTGAATTGCAGGCTGACCGGCCCCTCTTCAGGATGACAACGCGACAGCAGCGGCTACTATGTGACGAGAACTTAAGGGCCGCGCCCGACTGGTCACGGCCCAGTTAACCAGAAACTTCAAGACCAGGGACCTGAACAGAAGCGTCAAAGCTCTTACTTTCCTCGTACATTCTATGTAGTTTAATTTTGGAAGTGTTGTACGAAAGAGATTTCTTATTTTGTCTGTCGCCCTTTGCTTGCGAGCCGGCCAGTGTGGCTGAGTGTTTCTAGGTGGTTCAGTCTGGAACTGCGCGACCTCTACAGTCGCAGGTTCGAATCCTGCCTCGGGCATGGATGTGTGTGATCTCCTTAGGTTAGTTAGGTTTAAGTAGTTCAAAGTTCTAGGGGCTGATGACCTCAGATGTTAAGTCCCATAGTGCTCAGAGGCATTTTTTTTTTTTTTTTTTTTTTTTGCTTGCGACACATCCATTTAACACAAAGTTAAGTATTGTATTAATACGATATGCTTGAATTGTTGTCTAGCGATCCGAGAAAGCAAGTTTCGTAGACACCCCATATTCGACGATTAGGCAGGAGTAAACAATAACGAAAGCCGCCTCAGCACGGAATACTGGGAGCACGTCTGTAGCAGTGAAATACACTCCTGGAAATTGAAATAAGAACACCGTGAATTCATTGTCCCAGGAAGGGGAAACTTTATTGACACATTCCTGGGGTCAGATACATCACATGATCACACTGACAGAACCACAGGCACATAGACACAGGCAACAGAGCATGCACAATGTCGGCACTAGTACAGTGTATATCCACCTTTCGCAGCAATGCAGGCTGCTATTCTCCCATGGAGACGATCGTAGAGATGCTGGATGTAGTCCTGTGGAACGGCTTGCCATGCCATTTCCACCTGGCGCCTCAGTTGGACCAGCGTTCGTGCTGGACGTGCAGACCGCGTGAGACGACGCTTCATCCAGTCCCAAACATGCTCAATGGGGGACAGATCCGGAGATCTTGCTGGCCAGGGTAGTTGACTTACACCTTCTAGAGCACGTTGGGAGGCACGGGATACATGCGGACGTGCATTGTCCTGTTGGAACAGCAAGTTCCCTTGCCGGTCTAGGAACGGTAGAACGACGGGTTCGATGACGGTTTGGATGTACCGTGCACTATTCAGTGTCGCCTCGACGATCACCAGTGGTGTACGGCCAGTGTAGGAGATCGCTCCCCACACCATGATGCCGGGTGTTGGCCTTGTGTGCCTTGGTCGTATGCAGTCCTGATTGTGGCGCTCACCTGCACGGCGCCAAACACGCATACGACCATCATTGGCACCAAGGCAGAAGCGACTCTCATCGCTGAAGATGACACGTCTCCATTCGTCCCTCCATTCACGCCTGTCGCGACACCACTGGAGGCGGGCTGCACGATGTTGGGGCGTGAGCGGAAGACGGCCTAACGGTGTGCGGGACCGTAGCCCAGCTTCATGGAGACGGTTGCGAATGGTCCTCGCCGATACCCCAGGAGCAACAGTGTCCCTAATTTGCTGGGAAGTGGCGGTGCGGTCCCCTACGGCACTGCGTAGGATCCTACGGTCTTGGCGTGCATCCGTGCGTCGCTGCGGTCCGGTCCCAGGTCGACGGGCACGTGCACCTTCCGCCGACCACTGGCGACAACATCGATGTACTGTGAAGACCTCACGCCCCACGTGTTGAGCAATTCGACGGTACGTCCACCCGGCCTCCCGCATGCCCACTATACGCCCTCGCTCAAAGTCCGTCAACTGCACATACGGTTCACGTCCACGCTGTCGCGGCATGCTACCAGTGTTAAAGACTGCGATGGAGCTCCTTATGCCACGGCAAACTGGCTGACACTGACGGCGGCGGTGCACAAATGCTGCGCAGCTAGCGCCATTCGACGGCCAACACCGCGGTTCCTGGTGTGTCCACTGTGCCGTGCGTCTGATCATTGCTTGTACAGCCCTCTCGCAGTGTCCGGAGCAAGTATGGTGGGTCTGACACACCGGTGTCAATGTGTTCTTTTTTCCATTTCCAGGAGTGTAGTTAAGTGGTTATCCATCAGAATCGTCATCATCTGAAATGTTGACTGACTCGTGTTTCCTTGTTACTTTTGGTTTCCTTTTTCTACTGCACATTTCAGTAAAACCACCCATGTGCAGGTTTATCTTTAATTGTTCCTCAACGTATTTTGTTGTTTCTTTTTATTCCTTACTTTCTTCTTCATTTCAGCTCCTTCCAGCTTCTTTTTCGCGGGGATACGCGCCTGTTCTCTTTCAGTGCAGTCTGCCATTAGCTGCTAACACTGTCAGGTTCTGTGTGTCAGACCGTTATGTTTAGAAAATAAATTCGCGAAATGGTATTACGAATTACATCTCCTCAACTCCAGGAACTACTACAAAATCTTTGGGAAACAACTACAACAATATGAGGCCCCTACACTAATACTGAAAGATGAAGATGGAAGAATGACACACAGTAACAAGGAAAATGCAGAAATCATGGCAAAAGCATTTTACAAACTTCTGAATTGCGAGGAACCCAAATAACCCTTACAAATCAACATAAATACCCCAATAAAAACCAAACCTCACAAACTAGACCCTCCAACTTTCCAAGAAGTAGAAGAAATTCTTAACGAACAAAAAAATTATAAGGCATGTGGAGAAGATCAGGTTTTTGTTGAAATGTGGAAATATGCAAGTGACACAGTGAAGACATCCTTACACATGGCTCTAACAAAAATTTGGGTAACAGAACAATTTCCCGAACATTGGACCACAGCTATCATCCACCCACTACACAAAAATGGAGATAAGAGCAACCCAGACAACTACAGAGGAATCTCTCTCCTCGATTGCACATATAAAATTCTATCCAAGATCCTATATGAAAGAATCAAGGAGCAATTAGAAGAGGAGTTAGGGGAATATCAGGGAGGTTTCAGACCATGGAGAAGCTGTGCAGAGCAGATAATTAGTTTAAAATTGATTATGGCATACTACAAGAAACGGAACAAACCTCTGGCAATAACATTTGTAGATTTTAAGAAGGCATATGACTGTCTCCACAGACCTTCAGTATTAAAAATTTTAAGAAATCTAGGACTCCATCCAAAACTAATTAAAATAATACAACTCACTCTAACCAACACCAAATCAAAAGTGAAGTTTAGAGGAGAAATTTCGGAACCATTCCTCACAAAAACAGGCTTAAGACAAGGGGACTGCCTCTCACCATTACTTTTCAACTGTGCACTGGAATACATAATGAGAGAATGGTAAGGACAATCCAAAGAGGATAAGAATTGGAAGTGCAAAAGATGATATTAGCTTAAACTGCTTGGGATTTGCTGATGATCTTGCTCTCCTAGCCAACACCGTTCAAGAAGCCAGGCAACAAGTGAAATCACTGCAAGAAATAGCAGAGAAAGTAGGCCTTAGAATATCATTTGAAAAAACGGAGATTATGCTAACTGATCCACCACTTGCAAACAAAATTACAATAGGAGAACAGGAAATCAAAATTGTTGATAAATTTAAATATTTAGGTGAAATAATAACATACAATCTAAATGAGAAGCCATCATGGCAAAACAGAATAAAAAAACTGAACTATGCAAATTACATTACCAAAACTACATACAACAAAAAAAGCCTATTTATAGATGCTAATTAAAACACTATAAAACAGTTACACAACCAGAAATAACGTATGCAGCTGAAACTATCTTCAAAACAACTAATACAGCAGAAATTGACAGAATACTAAAAATAGAAAGAAGAATAATTAGGACATGTATAAATAAACAGTATAAAATAAATGGACATCGGAGAATAGCATCAAATGAAACATTATATAAGAAAATAGAACCAGTCATGAGCACAATCAGGAAGAAACGCATCTCATTCTTTGGATATCTGATGAGAACTCCAGAAAACAGAATTAGTAAAAAATTAATACAAAAATTGTGGAATAGCAAGAGCGACATTAAATGGATCACAGAAATTAAGGAAGATGTAAAAGAACTTCAAATTACAGTAGATGACCTAAAAAACAAGACAGAGAAAACCAGAATACTGCAAGACCCGTAAACCAGACTACAAATGAAAATCAATAAAAGGAGTACAGGAAGAGTTGTCTCAGATGAAGAAAGAAAGAAAATATCTGAAAGAATGAAGAAATATTGGGCAGACAAAAGAGCAAAACACCTTTCATATAAGAATAGGCTCTAATAATTATATTACCTAAATATATTAAGTTATTGTCGAACCAAATTGTACCCATGTGTAACAACTTGTTTAGAACTTTGTATTTTTGACTACAGTGGTCCAATGAAGTCCATAAAATAAATAATAAAAAAATAATAAAACAAATTACATCTTTTAATAACATGTTCAGATAAAATGAAATCTGTTATAACTGCAAGCTTACCTTCTCATTTCCTGTCTGCTGAATTAACAGCACAGTGGCCTGTTTTATTTACTTCACATCATTCCACATCTCAAATCACGCTTGTCTTCTTATTCCTGTTTGTTACTTACAGGAATCAGAAGAGAGCAGCAGTAGTCGGAAGTTGTTATATCTATCGCAAACTTCAAATATTGGTTGTGTATGTTTATACGCTGAGCACAATTACCCAATTCTGCCCTAGCGGGTTCAGTGTACCATTAGGTAATAAGATGGGCTTTGTTGCTACTCGTACTATATGCAGTGAGAATTGTTGTTTCGTACACAACTCTTATGGGTAATCGAAGTAAGCATCAAACTTTTAGAAACTGCTTCGAGAGTATATATGTTCCCGGCTGGTTGCTGTTTAATGATATTAAAGGGTTAGAGAGTTTGGGGCATGACAGAGCCGCAAATGTCGATTAATCGTCCTGGATAGTATTCATGGTAGCCGTTGCTCCATGGCTGTTAGACTTGGGAAAGACACTGTGACTAAGACCTTGAGCTGCTGAATTAAACAACTTTATTCTCTACTGGTTCCAATCCACATGGCCATCTCCAAACACAAAACGTGAAACTGATGTCTGTGTGTCAGCAGTATTCCATTGGTACACGTTGTTTACAATCAATTAGTACGCTTCCATAGAATCAACACTATACTGATTATACTGCACACTTTCACATAGTATTATTTCAGCCATTATACGATTTTATTGTTCATATTGTAACCGGTTGTCTATGTTCACTTAACTCAATTTCAGTAAACTCGAAGTAATGCACACGTCTGAATCTGTAAGTTGTGAAAACTTGTTATTGTACAGTATAAATCATGCCAAGGGCTAAGACATCGATACGTGTTATTTGTCCACAAAGTACAAAGCACAATGTGTTTCATAATTACAATCATTTCTTCTGTGATGATATAAACATCCGTTTGGGAAGAGTAAGAGAAAAAACGATACTCAGTTACCGAATGTTTGTCTGCAACAGATACAGATACATCAATTAAAACTCCGCTGAATACTTTTCGCCGCACTGAACCTTCAACACGTAGCATGCACCACGCCCAACTGTGACAGTAATCTTTCCATTTACATTTGTGAGCAATTACAGTATATCTCCGCGTCGCGATATATTTCTACGCTAAATTGCTCTCTTTGAGGATTAACAGCGTGGTTTGCTGCACGTACCACTGCATTTTATGCAGCCCGAAACGCCTTCAAATATCATTCGCAAGATTTTGATATTCTCTCGCTCACTGTGAGTAAACGATTAGTCCTATAGAAAAAAAATGAACGGAATGTAGGGAATTTAATGTAGTTAAATTTTTTGCTGGGATACATTTTCGCTGTAGACCATAGTTATTATTCAAGAGAAACTCTCTTGAAGGTCACCTGTTTAGGCTTTTCTTGTATAATTCTATAACTATGGTCCCTAGCGTTAACGTATTCCAGTACAAAATTTAACTACATTAAATTTCATACAAAAAGGACCTGTTCATTTTTTGGGTCGGAGTAATAGTTGGTATATATAGCGAGAAGGAGAGAATATGAAAATTCTGACGGAGAGCAAGTGTGTCACATGTAAATGAAATTTAGAGTAAACAATGAGAGATGATTTAGGAAAATAAAAGAATGCTTAGCATTTCTCATAAATATCGTCTGAATGGAAATAAGGGAAGAATAATGAGATAAAGGACGATATCAGGGCCAGACCGTATTCAGAAGCTGAGAGGGAAATGGGAGGGATGGGCAATTCTTATTCGTTTGGTAGAGGAAAGGGATGGAGGAAGCGAAGAACATTTCATACAAAATAAACTTGGAACTACTAATCATCAAAAATACAAGTGCTGCCAATTTGTAACAGCATCTCGAAAACGGCGAAGCTAATCGGAAAGAATATAAAAGGGATAAGATTCAAAAACACTAACAGCATCTCGAAAATGGCGAAGATAATCGGCTGTTCGCGAGCTGCTATCTTGAGCTTCCATGTAAGGACGGCGGCGAGAAGGTTCCTCATCAGTTGGAGGTGATCTGTGGCAAATCTGACGACAAAATATAATCCTAGTGCAGGCCCCCACATGCAGAAGCACACATTTCACTGCACATGAGCTTCCAGACCATACGACACCCATGTTCCCATTTTAACACAACAACATCGTCAGCTAGCATTGTCGCTGGCATGGGACCATCGAGGTTTCAAATGGTTCAAATGGCTCTGAGCACTATGGGACTTAACTTCTGACGTCATCAGTCCCCTAGAACTTAGAACTACTTAAACCTAACTAACCTAAGGACATCACACACACACACACGCCCGGGTCAGGTTTCGAACCTGCGACCGCAGCAGCACTAGCGCGGTTCCGGACTGAAGCGCCTAGAACCCCTCGGCCACAACGGCCGACACCATCGAGGTTTGACATGGCTGGGTGAATCACGTTTCATATTACAATGGATCCATGGTCGTTTCCTGATGTCATTTTGGCGAACACGTTAACATGCACTGTGCATGGATGCGAGCCTGATGTGGTAATGTTATGATATAGGGCAAATTCATCTGAGCTTCCACGGGACATGGGGTACTAATCGAAGGCATTTTGACTACTGTGGACCAAGTGAACATTGCGGACCATCTGTATCCAATCGTGTTTCATGACGTCCCTGACGGCGATGGCATTTTCCAACACGATAACAGTTCGAGTCACAAAACCAATACCGTGCGACAGTGGTTTGAGGAACTTGACAGTGAACTCACGTTGATGCAGTGTTACTTATAATCCGTCCTGATTGCAAAATGTTTATTCATATGACATGTTTCGGTTCCTCTAGAACAATCTTCAGATCTGATATTTCGGTTACAGGAGTAACCCGTCCAAACACAGCAACTTTCACATGCTGTGTCACATGAAAGTTGCTGTGTTTGGACAGGTTACTCCTGTACCCGAAATATCAGATCTGAAGATGGTTCTAGAGGAACCGAAACCGGTCATATGATAAACATTTTGCAGTCAAGACGGATTATAAGTAACATTGTAAAATCTCTGATTGCGGCTATCCTACCAGACATAATTTCTGTTTTTGCAAAGTGACGTTGATGCCTTGACCACCGAATTCTCCCGATCCGAAACCGACAGAGCACAGCTGGGACGCTGTCTGGCGACAGCCCCGCTCTCCCAAACGACCAGCCTGTAATTCACAGGACCTGCGTGACCTGTTCAAAATTGGTTCAAATGGCTCTGAGCACTATGGGACTTAACTGCTGCGGTCATCAGTCCCCAAGAACTTAGAACTACTTAAACCTAACTAACCTAGGGACATCACACACACCCATGCCCGAGGCAGGATTCGAACCTGCGACCGTAGCGGTCGCGCGGTTCCAGACTGTAGCGCCTAGAACCGCTCGGCCACCGCGGCCGGCACGGAGAACCAAAGTAGTTAAGTCGACCACCCGCGTTTAGCGGGAAATCCTGGTTCGAGTGCCGCTTCGGTACAAATTTTCACTGTCGTCATTCCCTTATGCAGCTTATAATGACACAGCAAGGGCGAAAGCACCACAGGCGCAAAGAAGCCAGCTGTTGCCAGTGACGTAGAGATACACCACTTACGCCACGGGCGGCGCTGAGGATGAATATATCGACTTCGCTTCGGCCAATTACCGGCCGAGCACAATCCGCTAATGACTGGACGACAACGCACAGAAGCTAAGACGGAAGATAGAAGAGCATCTCTCGTCCACTTGGTTATAGATCGTCGTCCAGGGCTCACTTACACGTGAACGTTGTTTAGTGAACTCTTAGAAGTGAGCAGACGGTTGTAGTAAATAGAACTTACTATGTAATGTGAAGTCTACCTACGATTATTTGCGCTTAGCCATTGAGGGCCTTTTTCTTTGTTAAAGAAGTTCAAATGTGTGTGAATTCCTAAGGGACCAAACTGCTGAGGTCATCGGTCCTTGGACTACTTAAACTAACCTATGCTAAGGACTTCGCACACATCCACGCCCGAGATAGGACTCGAACCTCCGCCGGGAGGGGCGGCGCAATCCGTGTATGGCGCCTCAAGCCGCGCGGCCACTCCGCGTGGCTTCTTTTGTGCTATATTTCAAGCAGTGTTGCAGACTTCCTTAAGTTAGTCACAAAGGTAAGTAAACCTTTATAACTCATTTGTGTGACTTCGTTACTAATTTGTTGGTGTGTTGTAGAACTTCGTTCTCCTATCCTGTTATTTGACCATGGGGCATAGCTGTGTAATAGTGGCACGGAGAGATCGCCGTAGCGATGTACTGCACCAGAAGCCGTTTCACGAACTCACAAACTCGGCCTCCACAGCAGTAGCGACGAGGTCTTTACAAAGCTGGCGACGAGGGTTTACGAAACAGCTGATGATAGTTTGTATTCGCAGGTGCGGGGATATAACTGCATCAAAAATTATTGGCACACGTGCGTATTTATCGTTGCTGGTTACAAACACCGCCCCTTCCGGTACACAGCACATGTACGTGCTACCTCACATACCAGACATTACAGTTCTGCCCACAGTGCCTACCATTAGCAAAGAAACGAAGTGTTAAGTGCAAACATGTATCTCCTCTGCACACAAAAAGTATTGGCTCAGAGCGTGGCTTCTCAGTATACTGCTGGGTTTTCAGGTACCCGAACGCCATCTGATGACGCAATAGACACTGCGTATTGTTGACGGCTCGGGCGCTAGTATGTTGCTGTATTGCGCGATAGTGGTCAGCATGGGGCCGAGGAAGAAGGAACATTCAGTGGCGTTGCGTGAGAGAGTGGTACTGCTCCATTCACAGGGGAGAAGCTATCGACAAATCGGAGCAGAGGTGTTTGTTAGCTGCACCATGGTACCAGCCATCATTCATAAATATAAAGAGACTGGAACAACAGTGAATAAGTGTCGTCCTGGACGTCCAAAAGTGTTTACAATCCGAGAGCGTCGCCGTATCATCGCACTTGCTCGAAGGAACCTGCTACAAGTGCAGCAACTATTTCAAGCCGATGGAGTTTTGGAACACTGTGATATCCAGCTACGAATCGAAGTTCAATGTGTTCGGATTTGATGCAAGAAAGAAAGTTTGGTGCAAGCCGAATACGCACCTTAACATCAAATACATGCATCCCACAGACAAACACGGTGGGGGCAGTTTATGGTATGGCGGCGTCCGGCGTTGGAAATCTAGCTGTAAGCCACGGTACAATGGATCATGTGAGATACATCGACGTGTTGAGATGTAATTTACACGCTAGTGCATAGACATTGGGCCCTACTAGGGTGTTTCATTTCCAGAAAGACAACGACCCAAAACATACTGCCATGAAAACCCGAGAGTGGTTACAGTACAATGCCCCCAGAAGGGTTCTAACACCACTCAGAGCGCTGATTTGAACCCCATTGAGAACCTGTGGGCTCATTTTAACACACAAGTCAGGAAAAACTCGTCCGTCCGGTAAAAACGACTTTGAGAAAGTGCTCCTGGAGGAATGGTCGAAAATTACCCCTGATATCATCCGGAATTTGATACAAACCATTCCTAGGCGTTTACGTGCTGTTATAGATGCTAAAGGGATGCACAGTAGCTATTAGAAGGTGAATATCAATGAAAAAAACGAATACACTGTCCGATTGATACGCGTGTACCAATACTTTTTTGGATGCACAAGAGCGATGTTTATTTTCATAACACTGTATGTTACTATACTGACAGGTGATTTGGACATATTCGTAACCTATGTAATATAAGGTGGCACGTTTCTGGGTTCTGTTCTGAAATATATGTTTCGTTTAACCTGCAACCACTAAAATGTAACTGTGCCAATATTTTTTGGTGCAATTGTACATGACATATATTCGCACCTGCGAGTATATTTCATGTATCGCCGCACTGCCCGTTGCTTCGGACATACATTCGCGTCCGAAGAAACATTGCATCGTTCTTCTTAACAACACAGATACTGCAGTATCGCGTAGTTCGAGAGATGTCATAAACATTGAGATGCGTGAGTAACTTTCCATGAAGATTTTATCCATGGGAGTTAGATTTATAGAGAAACGGTGGTGTGGTGTGGGGGGGGGGGGGGGATTTGCCGATGCTATTTAAAAACGCAGAAGGTGTGGGGCGGGGAGAGATAGCTACGTGACACCGTGATCCAACCAATGCGATCAGGAAACTTGCAATAGAAGGCAAGTGACCTTGAAAGAATTGCGGACCGAACATAGGCAAGTGACAGCGTCGTTAGTGCTCTGGTCGGGTATAATGGGACTGGGCAGACGTTCACAGCGGCTGCGAGTGTGAGAGGCGATCGGCGCTAATGGGGGAAGCAGCAGCCAGTGTACAGTGTCTGACGGGCACTCGTGTGGCGTGGCGAGAGGAAAGCTGACACCCGGCGCTGGTCGATGCGCCTGCTGCTGCTGTTGCTGCTGCCGGCGTCTCGGTTACGCCATAATTGAAAAGAACAGCATTTTCGCATTTGCTTCGTCAGCAAAACACTTGAGAAGACATTTATTGGTATCTATCTCTACGACAGTGAAATAAAGTTAGATAGATACAGTGGGAGGGAAGGAGAGAAAGAGAGTGAGAGCGAGAGAGCACCTTGATGGGATGGCGGTAGTACTTTGTACAATCTCACCAAAAAGTATTGGCACAGTTACATTTTAGTGGTTGTAGGTTAAACTAAACATATATTTCAGAACAGAACCCAGACACGTGCCACCTTACATTACATAGGTTACAAGCATGTCCAAATTACCTGTCCGTAAAGTAACATACAGTGTTATGAAAATAAACATCGCCCTTCTGCATCCAAAAATGTATTGCCAACCGCGTATGAATGGGACAGTGTGTTCTTTTTCTGATGTTCACCTTCTAATAGCTAGTGTGCATTCCCTTAGCATCTACAACAGCACGTAAACGCGTAGGAATGCTTTGTATTAAATTCCGGGTGATATCGGGGATAGTTTTCGAGCATTCCTCCAGGAGCACTTTCTCCAAGTCGTTTTTGCCGGGCGGACGCCTTTTTCCGACTTGTGTATCAAGACGAGCCCCCAGGTTCTCAATGGGGTTCAAATCAGGGTTCTGAGGTGGTGTTAGAACACTTCTGGGGGCATTGTACAGTAACCACTCCCAGGTTTTCATGGCGGTATGTTTTAGGTCGTTGTCTTGCTGGAAATTAAACACCCGAAGCCGGCCGGGGTGGCCGAGCGGTTCTAGGTGCTACAGTCTGGAACCGCGCGACCGCTACGGTCTCAGGTTCGCGTCCTGCCTTGGGCATGGATGTGTGTGACATCCGTAGGTTAGTTAGGTTTAAGTAGTTCTCTGTTCTAGGGGACTGATGACCTGATGACCTCCCATAGCGCTCAGAGCCATTTGAACCAATTGAAACACCCCAGAAAGGCCCAATGTCTGTGCACTAGCGTGTAAATTGCCTTGCAACACATCGATGTATCTCATATGATCCATTGTACCGTGGATTACAGCTACATTTACAACGCCGGACGCCGCCATACAGCCCCAGACCATTATACCGCCCCCACCGTGTTTGACTGTGGGATGCATGTGTTTGATGTCGAGGTGCGTATTCGGCTTGCGCCAAGCTTTCTTTCTTGCATAAAACCCGAACACATTGAACTTCGATTCGTCGCTAAATATCACAGTGTTCCAAAACTCCATCGGCTTGCTGATATAGTCCTTGGCAAATTGCAGGCGTTTCTCCCGGATAATTTCCGATATGTATGGCTTTTTCCTGGGAGAACGTCCATGCATGTCAACCCCATTCAACACATTTCGTATAGTTTGAACACTAACCGTCTTGTCGGACGTTGTCTGGACAACCTCAGCAATAGTTGCTGCACTTGTAGCAGGTTCCTTCGAGCAAGTGCGATGATACGGCGACGCTCTCGGGTTGTAAGCACTTTTGGACGTCCAGGACGACACTTATTCACTGTTGTTCCAGTCTCGTTATATATATGAATGATGACCTGTACCGTGGTGTAGCTAACAGCACTTCTGCTCCGATTTGTCGATAGGTTCTCCCTTGTGAATGGAGCAATACCACTCTCTCATGCAACGCCACTGAATGTTCCTTCGTCTTCGGCCCCATGCTGACCGCTGTCGCGCAATACAGCAACATACTAGCGACCGGGCCGTCAACAATACGCAGTGTCTATTGCGTCAGCAGATGCCGTTCCGGTACATGAAAACCCCCCAATATACACCCCCTGGGGGTGCGGTGGGGGGCAACTTTGAAATTTCACATGGGAACCCCCATTTTTTATTGCAGAATCAGCTTCTACATAAAAAAAACTACGTACATTTTGTCTTAAACATTTGTTTTGATTCTTGGTAGTTGGCGCTGCAATTTAAGAAAATCCGTCTTCTCATTTTTGCGTCGAATATGGTTACGGATAAATAAAAAATACTTATTTACTTCGTATATTTTGATTCGCTAAAACTAAAACTCTCCTTCTCTCTCCGTTGGGTGGGGTTTGAGAGAGAGGAATTAGAGTTTTACAAATGTTGACCCAAATATTAATTTTTTCCGTACATTCGGATAAGTTTTGTTTGTTTGTCCCTTTTGTTGATTTTATTTACGACGCTATGGAGGGCTTTGTTGAATAGGGCAGTGCTTCAAGCCTTTATTAAAGTCAAAGCTTTCACTTGTCCTGCTAAAGACCTTTACTCTTGCTCTTGTGACTGTCATTGTCATTCTGATTAGTCTTATTAGTTTAGCACGTTTGCCAGCTTCTTGTATAAAGTATACTATGTATGGAAAATGGCGCTATTCACAACCGGCGCCTAATCAACCGTGTTGCGACACGGGAAATAGATCACAGGTGTGAACGAAGGCTGCAGAGATGTCTACGGACAACTGTGGAGTAACTGCTGTGAAGTAACCGGCAGCACAGATGAACGAAGGGCTACCAACAGTGTCTCCTCATCGACCGTTCAGCGAATGTTGTTGCGTATGGGTATTTGCAGCAGGCACCTGCTTCATCCACCCGTACTGAATATTGTTCATCGACGACGAAGGTTGCAACTTGTGGTGTCACCGCCAGACACCACACTTGCTAGGTGGTAGCCTTTAAATCGGCCGCGGTCCGTTAGTATACGTCGGACCCGCGTGTCGCCACTATCAGTGATTGCAGACCGAGCGCCGCCACACGGCGGGTCTAGAGAGACTTCCTAGCACTCGCCCCAGTTGTACAGCCGACTTTGCTAGCGATGGTTCACTGACAAATTACGCTCTCATTTGCCGAGACGATAGTTAGCATAGCGTTCAGCTACGTCATTTGCTACGACCTAGCAAGGCGCCATTACCAGTTACTATTGATGCTGTAAAACATGACCGTCAAGAGCGATGTTCACCAATTGTGGATTAAAGTTAAGTATTCCAGCAGCTACGTACGTTTTTGGCTATTCTCATTTCAGTGTCCTGTTCCAGACCTCACGCCAGCCTGCGTGAGCTTAAACGCGTGCCTATCGGCTTCCTCATAGTGGCTTGGTTGTCTTGCCAAGCCACAACACAACTTGCACGCCAATACCGCAACTGGAGATCCACTGACTGGCGACAGGTGGCCTTTTCAGGGATCGGACAGATTGTCGTTGGCGTGTACGGTGTGAAATACCTCTAGAGAAGCATCCTGCAAAAAATTGTCGGAAGGGTACGGACCGAGAAGGGAGCGTTATGGTTCGAGGTCTGTTTTCCTACTATCACCTGGGCGATTTGGTCATTCTGGAAGGCGAAACGGATCGACAGAAATATGTATATATCCTTGTGGTCTATCTCGACAACTACATGAATTTTATTTCTGATCGGCACGATGGAAAAAGTGTTACGAGTGGAACAGGGAATTGTATCTATGCTTTATAGATCTAGAAAAGGCATATGACCGGGTTCCTAGGAGGAAGTTATTGTTTTTTCTACGACACATGGAATAGGAGGCAAACTTTTGCAAGCAATTACAGGTCTTTACATAGAAAGTCGACAAGAAGAGAATAGAAGCTTTTGAAATGTGGTGCTACAGAAGAATGCTGAAGATTAGAAGGGTAGATCACATAATTAATGAGGAAATATTGAATAGGATTGGGGAGAAGAGAAGTTTGTGGCACAACTTGACCAGAAGAAGGGATCGGTTGGTACGACATGTTCTGAGGCATCAAGGGATCACCAATTTAGTATTGGAGGGCAGCGCATAGGGTAAAAATCGTAGAGGGAGACCAAGAGATGAATACACTAAGCAGATTCAGAAGGATGTAGGTTGCTGTAGGTACTGGGAGATGAAGAAGCTTGCACAGGATAGAGTAACATGGAGAGCTGCATCAAACCAGTCTCAGGACTGAAGACCACAACAACAACAACATAGAAAGTCAGGCAGCAGTTCATGGTAAATTGAGTTCATGGTTCAGAGTAGTTTCAGGGGCAAGACAAGGCTGCAACCTGTCTCCACTGTTGTTCATATTATTTATGGATCATATGTCGAAAACAATAGACTGGCTGGGTGAGATTAAGATATGTGAACACAAAATAAGCAGTCTCGCATATACGTATGACTTAGTTGTGATGGAAGATTCGATTGAAAGTTTGCAGAGTAATATTTCAGAGCTAGATCAGAAATGTAAGGACTATGGTATGAAGATTAGCATCTCCAAAACGAAAGTAATGTCAGTGGGAAAGAGATATAAACGGATTGAGTGCCAAATAGGAGGAACAAAGTTAGAACAGGTGGACGGTTTCAAGTACTTAGGATGCATATTCTCACAGGATGGCAACATAGTGAAAGAACTGGAAGCGAGGTGTAGCAAAGCTAATGCAGTGAGCGCTCAGCTACGATCTACTCTCTTCTGCAAGAAGGAAGTCAGTACCAAGACTAAGTTATCTGCGCACCGTTCAATCTTTCGACCAACTTTGTTGTATGGGAGTGAAAGTTGGGTAGCTAGGATGATTGCAGGTACTAGTAGATGGGAACAATGGCAGGTGGGTGTCCACAATGGGGAAATCAAAGAAAAACTGGGAATGAACTCTATTGATGTGGCGGTCAGGGCGAACAGGCTTAGATGGTGGGGGCATATTACACGCATGGGAGAAGCAAGGTTACCCAATAGACTCATGGGTTCAGCAGTAGAGGCTAGGACGAGTCGGGGTAGACCAAGGAGAAGGTACCTGGATTCGGTTAAGAATGATTTTGAAGTAATAGGCTTAACATCAGAAGAGGCACCAATGTTAGCACTGAATAGGGGACCATGGATGAATTTTATTAGGGGAACCATGCTCCACACTGAACGCTGAAAGGCATAATCAGTCTTGATGATGATGATGAAGATCGGCACGATGCCATCTATCAACTGGACAATGGAATGTTTCACACAGCTTGCGGTGTATGTGCGTGGTTCTAAGAGCACCAGTACGAGTTTACAGTACTCACCCGGCCACCAAACTCTCCGGATTTAAACCCAAGCGCGAATCCATGGGACCATCTCGATTGGGGTGTTATCACTATGGGTCCTCAACCGAGAAACCTATCATAGCACTGGAATCGGCATGGCCCCACACCGCCGCCAGTACCTTCCGGAATCTAACCGACTATCTTCCTGCACTCCTCGCATCGTTACACGGTGCAAAAATTGTTTCTGCGCGTTTTTGGCAGGTGTTCACATAAATATGACTGAACAGTGTAAGTAGTATTTGATCCTGATCCTGAGGCGGTATAATTATCGAACAGTTAGAAAGATATTAAAAAAGTGGTTTGAAACTCAAACGAACTCAGTTCGTCCAGTTATATCATCCCTTCTACAGTATCTGGTGATGTAGCCGCTAGTAATATAACATATTATAACCTCTCCCCTTATATTTCTGTACGAAATTTAGACCAACGTTATCTCCTGCTCTATAAAAGTCTTCGTATTACCCAAACCATGTACCAACAAATTATTATATAATTTGATTAAACAGATCCTTATCTAAAGGACGAAGTAGTGAAGGCAGCGTAGGATCAAGTAGGTAAAAAGACGAGGGCTAGTAAAAATTCTTGGGTAACGGAAGAAATATTGAATTTAATTCATGAAAGGAGAAAATATATAAATGCAGTAAATAAAGCAGGCAAAAAGTAATAAAAAGTCTCAAAAATGAGATCGACAGGAAGTGCAAGATGGCTAAGCAGGCATGGCTAGAGGACAAATGTAAGGATGTAGAGGCTTATCTCGCTAGGGGTAAGATAGACACTGCCTACACGAAAATTAAAGAGACCTTTAGAGAAAAGAGAACCACTTCTATGAATATCAAGAGCTCAGATGGAAACCCAGTTCTAAGCAAAGAAGGGAAAGCAGAAAGGTGGAGGGAGTATATAGAGGATCAGTACAGGGGCGATAGGACAATATTATGGAAATGGAAGAGGCTTTAGATGAAGATGAAACGGGAGATATGATACTGCGTGAAGAGTTTGACAGAGCACTGAAAGATTTAAGTCGAAACAACGTCCCAGGAGTAGACAACATTCCATTAGAACTACTGACGGCCTTGGGAGAGCCAGTCCTAACAAAACTCTACCATCTGTTGAGCAAGATGTATGAGACAGGCGAAATACCCTCAGACTTCATTTAGAATATAATAATTGCAATCACAAAGAAAGCAGGTGTTGACAGATGTGAAAATTACCGAACTATCAGTTGAATAAGTCATGGCTGCAAAATACTAACGCGAATTCTTTACAGACGAATGGAAAAACTGGTAGAAGCCGACCTCGGGGAAGATCAGCTTGGATTCCGTAGAAATGTTGGAACACGTGAGGCAATACTGACCCTACGACTTATCTTAGAAGCTAGATTAAGGAAAGGCAAACCCACGTTTCTAGCATTTGTAGACTTAGAGAAAGCTTTTGACAATGTCGGCTGGAATACCCTCTTTCAAATTCTGAAGGTAGCAGGGGTAAAATACAGGGAGCGAAAGGCTATTTACAATTTGTCCAGAAACCAGATGGCGCAGTTACAAGAGTCGAGGGACATGAAAGGGAAGCAGTGGTTGGGAAGGGAGTGAAACAGTGTTGTAGCCTCTCCCCGATGCTATTCAATCTGTATATTGAGCAAGCAGTAAAGGAAACAAAAGAAAAATTCGGAGTAGGTATTAAAATTCATGGACAAGAAATAAAAACTTTGAGGTTCACCGATGACATTGTAATTCTGTCAGAGACAGCAAAGGGCTTGGAAGAGCAGTTGAACGGAGTGGATAGTGTCTTGAAAGGAGGATATAAGATGAACGAGGATAATGGAATGTTGTCGAATTAAGTTGGGTTATACTGCGGGAATTAGATTAGGAAACGAGACACTTAATGTAGTAAAGGAGTTTTGCTATTCGGGGAGCAAAATAACTGATGATGGTCGAAGTAGAGAGGATATAAAATGTAGACTGGCAATGGCAAGGAAAGCGTTTCTGAAGAAGAGAAATTTTATTAACACCGAGTATAGATTTAAGTGTCAGGAAGTCGTTTCTGAAAGTATTTGTATGGAAGTGGAACATGGACGATAAATAGTTTGGACAAGAAGAGAATAGAAGCTTTCGAAATGTGGTGCTACAGAATAATGCTGAAGATTAGAGGGGTAGATCATATAACTAATGAGGAAGTATTGAACAGAATGTAGTGTAACGATGTAAGTTTTGTATAAGTGATTTTCTTTATACATATGGCCGTGTGCAGACTTCGTCACCTACGTCAGTTACAAAACACTTCAAAATTATTTAAATTCTTTTTAAAGTTGTCTCTGAATGATTTTTGAACGAAACTCTAATTAAAACATCATCATTTGTGTCGTATGCGCAGAATTACGTTACTCAGTCCAATTGTTTTGCGCAAATTTTTTTCAATTTAGATGTCGTTTGTTTTAACCCTAGCATTACCAACGTATTTTTTGTTACATGTAATACCAACGGGGGGGCCTCAAAGGCCCATAAAGAATACCACAATTTATTTTATCATAAATCAAGTTTATTTACTTCTGATACCTCTAATAACAATTCAAAATACTTAGACATTGTTTTTGTATACTGGATAATAAAAGATGTTATTATAATAGGAATAAAATGAACAAATCACGAGATTCAGTTTATATATTTTTTGGAATAATGTTTCAAAATAGTGTTTTCTTATAAAAACGACTTTTTTAATTCGATACACTACATGAAGCAAACAAAATTTACTGTCTCATTCTGCAACGCATTTTTCACACAACACTGTCTTCCTGCAGTGTTTCCCACAGACGTGTTTGTGGCACTGAGAGCAGGTAACAGTTGACTTTCCCAGCTTGTTGTACTTGATCTTTTTAGATGCAGCTTCTTGGCAGCATAGGTGGCACCGTCCACGTGTTCCTGGTTCTGCTGTTGAGGATGATGGTTCTACAGAGCAGCTGAGCTTCCGTTGTGTGATGCTTTCCATTGCCATTATTACTGGCTTCTGAAGTCCATACAAATTTTGTGCCCGTTTATCTACTTGAGATCTTATTAGTTCGAGACCTAAGTTAGTGATAAAAACTCTTCTGCGGTTTAGCAAATTCTTTTTCCAATTCGGAAAGTTGAGGAGGAAGAGTGAATATGCATTTATTGCTGCTATGTCAATGAGTGTGTAGAAGAGGGACAAAGGCCATCTTCTTGTTCCTCTCTTTATGCTGTAGTGTCTTGCCATCTGGTCTATGGTGTCCACGCCTCCCTTTGTAGAATTATAAAAAAGATTTATGTTAGTCTTTTTTGAGTCTTCATTCAACACCCCTTCTGAGTGATAAGTTGAAAGCATCAACAGCAGTCGTTTTGGCTTCTCGCGGACTAGCGTTGATGCAAGAGTAACTGGTGGCCTCTGTGTCTGAGGGTCAGTATAAGCAAAGATGGAAGAGTGTAAACTGCGGCCAGTTGTAGTCTTCAGCTCTTCAGGTATGTGTCGTCTGTTAGACTGTAGGGTGCCAACAAGTGTGAGGTGAAAATCATTCCATAGAGTCTCAGCAAGCTCCACTGAAGTATAGTACCGATCTGTGGTAACATTACGGCCTGATTTTTCAATAGGTTTTATTAGTCTCTTTACAATTTCCATCGGTCCATTTGAATGCTGTGTATTTCCTGACTTGCCTGTATAGATGTCCATGCTGATCACATATCTAGTCTCAGAATCAGACAGCATTCGAATTAGAATGCCGTATTTTCCAGGTTTTTCTTTTAGAAACACCTTGAATGGACAGCGACCACGGAACAAAGACAACATCTCATCCACTGTTGTATGTAGACCAGAAATGAAATACAATGGAAGTGAAGAATTGAAGCTTTCAAAAATTTCCCTCATTGGAGCACACTTGTCAGTCTGGCGACGAATTTCTCTTGTGTTCTTATCATCAAACCTCAATATTTTAGTCAATTCGAAAAATCGGGTCCGACTCATTGATCCATAGTACACTTGTCGGCCCTGAAGCAAGGACCATAAATCTTGGACAGGTATCTTATTGTCATGATTTGAACCCATGATTAGCAAGAGTCCTATATAACAAAATAACTCATCTTCATCTGTGTGCTGAATACCTAGTCGAGAAGCCTCTTCATTTGAGTGTAGTTTTATTAGATTCATAATTTGAGGTGTAAAAAAGAGCTCTATAGCCTCTTTCGGAGACGCAATTCTTCCTTGTTGTCCTAGCCCCATTCTTTCTCGCACTATATTTTGTACAGAACGCCGATATTGTCGAGATGGCTTCGTAATATACTCTCGTCCACTTTTTGCAATGAATTTATCACATTCCGTATCATTATCATCTGGTGGAATGGCTTCAACCTCATCTTCATTCTCAGACGATGAATCAGTTCTAATTTCTTCCACATCATCATCCACTTCACTTTCCTCTAAATCTGATTCGTTCAAAACTTCTTCTAGCACTCTTTCAATGGAACTATCACGTAAACGATGTCTACTTATGTTGCTGGTTCAACAGCAGCAGAAACACTGAAAATAACAATGGTCCGCTTCATAATAATATGTCTGAAGGCAACAATGACAAAATTCGTTTCATGGTAAGAATTTGAAACGAGAGACTCAACCTCGTAAATCTTTTCTTGCTATTACCAACGGGTGGGCTTCTAAGGCCCACAGAGAATTAAATCAAGTAAATAAATTTTAATTACATTTTTATTCCGAAATTCTGTAATGACTCAATAGTACATTCAATAACGAACAATTACCTTTGCTTTCAAGTTCATATATCAAAGGGTGTGGATACAACATAGAAAAACTGAGTCAGTGGGCCTACGAGGCCCCCCCGTTGGTAATGCTAGGGTTAATCTCAGAAATTATATTAATGCAAGTTATTTGCTTTAATAAATATTAAAACCACATTGAATAAACTATTAAGACTCAAACTCGCGATGAACGTTGTCAAAAATTAATAGTCTTGTCAAATAAATCAGTAATACTTCTTCCTTAATATAATTCTTCGTAGATAAATTCTCGGAACACGTATTTAAACTTTTGTAGTATACACTAGTTTATTATCTTCGTATATACTACATGTAGACGTGAACCTGAGCCTTGACAAGATAGGACTGAACATTTACAACATGATTAAACTTTCTACGACGTCATTGTTGTAGAAACATTAGAAATTCTTATTTTTTCAGTTTTTAGAAGCACGACGCAACAACTCGGTTTCAGAATCTTCTGTTGCTCTCTGGCTGTCGACCCGCGACGTATAGTGGCCAGCAATTTTCTCTCTGGTCCCGGCAGTGAAGATGCTGTCTCCGTTCGTTGCGCCGCCCTCTCCGTACATGAAACATAAAAATAAATACAAAACTTTAGATAATACACAAACATTACAAATATTACAAAATACATAAACAAACACTAAATGAAACTTATATTCACCTGCAAACTGGGCTGACACTGGTGGATGGGTGACACTTCAATTTCGCGTCCCACTACAAGAATTGGGGAGAAGAGGAGTTTGTGGCACAACGTGACTAGAAGAAAGGGATCGGTTGGTAGGACATGTTCTGAGGCATCAAGGAATCAGCAATTTAGTATTGAAGGGCAGCGTGGAGGGTAAAAATCGTAGAGGGAGACCAAGAGATGAATACAATAAACAGATTCAGAGGGATGTAGGTTGCAGTAGGTACTGGGAGATGAAGCAGCTTGCACAGGATAGAGTAGCATGGAGAGCTGCATCAAACCAGTCTCAGGACTGCAGACCACAACAACAACAACAATCTGAATTGAACTGTAAATGATATGAATGTCACTTGTCTTTATATTAAATGTTCAAGTGAAGTAAAGCAGTTATCAGTTTCACATAACTGGTTGAAGAGATAGATAAATAGCTGCCGATATAGTTGAAGTCTGTTGGAATATCTAGCCGCATACAACGTACAAGAATGAACTGCATGCTTCTTACACTTTCTGTACACCGTGAGCTTTTGTCTGCATTGGTAAATTCCATCGTACACTCACAACTTACTGCTTGCAGTGTCATACACTGACTCACTAGCAGGTCGCAGTGCATTCAAGGAAAACACAAGCAAAATGTAAGCGAACGTAACAACACTGGACGTAGAAACTAAGCAGGTTGAATGGCACATACAAGTGTCGGTGTGGAACTTTTCAAAATACGATATCTAGTAAAAGTGTCGCACTAGAATCCAGCAACAAACACCATTGACATTCTAATTTACCCTACTTTTAGTTTGTTAATATCATAGTAATTGTCCCACTTAAGAAGTGTATATTTGCACAATAAGTATAGTTTCTAAGTATTATTACAATAGTTTATTAGCTAAAAATACGAGCCCCTTTCTACCAATCCATTCTTTGAACACCACACATCAATAGCATTTTCCATTTCCACAGTACTTGCGGTGCAATTTTAAGTAATTCACCCTGCATCTAAAACGGCCTGGTGTTACATTCCGAATTTTGGGTACCTTTGCACTATTTCAGTATATGATTAGCGGTATTGAATTGCATCCCGCTAGATTTTGAGTGTCTATTCTGTAATAAGTTTTGTGAATGAAAGTGTGTACCATTTTGTTTGAATTTCATTATTTGCTATGACCTTGCTAGTTCGCCGCTAGTAAATTTATTTGCACAAGTATTTTGGTGGACTAGCCACTCTGAATCATATTTCACATTCGCGGAAAGTAAATTTTAATTAGGTTACTAGTCTTTTATGGTCCTTTCATTGGCAGTTGTTGCTTAAGTGTATGCTCTTTTGATTCTATTAAATTCTGCCAGCCGTTGCTTTTCTTAAAGTTCTTTAATAAATTCTGTTGACAGTGGTTGCTCAGATTTATAGTATCAAAAGTTGCCTTTACTAACCTACAATAGTTAATCTTGTTGACAGTGATGCTTGATACTGATGTCATTAGTCTGTTTATATTACAGCTGCTAGTGTTATTTTCACAAAACCGCAAGGGTAAATTTTGCTGTGTTTTGCCTTTTAGTAAGTACTACCAACAGTTTCCTTTACGTCTCATTGATAACGAGTTTGCTTGCGTGGCAAGCACAGAAATGTTTGTTTCGTAAACAAAAAACGTCTTCCCTTGTTGCACTGTATTTTATCTCTCGCAGACGCGTTTCGCCTTTTTGCAGTTTAAGCCATTTATCAGTGGGATTCAGAATTATACAGTTTTATTTTGGAATGTGTTATTTGTAGCATGTATTAAGTAATTCACATCACGATTTGTTTTTAAATATATGACTGTTTAGAGTTGTATGTGTATTAGGTTGGCATCTGCGTTTACTCTCACCTGGTCATATGAGAAGTGGGAAGTAAAAAGCTCGGAACATAAAAACATTAAATAGAGCTCTAGTGCGAGCTCCAGCGTGCGACCAGATGAGAGGAAATGCAGATGCCAACCAAAACACGAAGAACTGTAAGTAATCATTTATTTACATAAAAAGCGAGACGTCAACTGCATTATAATCTACAAATAACACATGCCAAAACGAAACTCTATCATTCTCAGATCCCACAAATTATGCCTCAAAATGGTCTGGTAGAAATAAAATACAGTGCAACAAGAGAAGGCGTTTTTTTATTAACAAAACAAAAGTAACTGAAGAGCCAAGGAAACTGGTACACCTGCCTAATAGCGTGTGGGGCCCCCGCGAGCACGCAGAAGTGTCTCAGCACGACATGCCAAGGACTCGACGAATGTCTGAAGTAGTGCTGGAGAGAACTGACACCATGACTCCTGCAGCCTGTCCATAAATCCGCAAGAGTACGAGGGGTCTCCTCTGAATAGCACGTTACAAACCATCCCAGATATGCTCAATAATGTTCATGTCTGGGGAGTCTGGTGGCCAGCGGAAGAGTGTTCCTGGAGCCACTCTGTAGCAATTCTGGACGTGTGGAGTGCCGCATTGTCCTGCTGTAATTGTCGAAGTCGGTCGAAATGCACAATGGACATGAATGGATGCGGGTGATCCATGGATTCATGAGGTTGTCTCCATACCCATTCACGTCCATATGCTCGATACAATTTGAAACGTGACTCGTCCGACCAGCCAACATGTTTCCAGTCAACAGTCCAATGTCGATGTTGACGGACCCAGGTGAGGCGTAAAGCTTTGTGTCGTGCAGTCATCAAGGGTACACGAGTGGGCCTTCGGCTCCGGAAGCCTATATCGATGATGTTTCGTAGAGTGGTTCGCACGCTGACACTTGTTGATGGCGCAGCATTGAAATCTGCAGAAATTCGCGGAAGGGTTGCTCTTCAGTCACGTTGAACGATTCTCTTTAGTCCTCGTTGGTCCCGTTCTTGAAGGATCTTTTTCTGGCCGCTGCGATGTCGGAGATATAATGTTTTACCGGATTCCTGATATTCACAGTACACTCGTGATTACCTCGGAGATAGTGTGTCCCATCGCTTGTGCGCCAACTCTAACACCACGTTCAAACTCACTTAAATCTTGATAATACTGGGGAACAGCCATTTTGTTGTCCTAGATCTATGACTTGTTCTTAACTAATTTTTGGTCTCTGAATTCAAAACTGTTAGCAGTTTTTCTCTGTCACGTCAAGTTTTTAAACTACAGGGTACTCTCTCTTTAACCTAAAAGTCATTGAAACCTGGCATACAAATGAAAACAAAGTTGGTACTAACCAAACGTAGTAGAATATTAGAATATTTTATTCATTCGTTGGTTATTATAATATTCAGAGTTACATTGTGTTTATAGAAATAATAAAAACAAAGATATTAGGGTAAAAATTTTCGCTTATAACTTTTCCTACAATGTTCCACCTGGGGACATCCTCGCTTAATGCTCCAACAGCCATCATACCGACATCCCATCTACCTTGATACCTTACTTCCACGACCTTCAGATCCTGGTGGAATGTCTCACTCTGTTCATCGCTAACAGCACCAAGATTTTCTGGAAAGTTAGTAAGATGACTGTGTAAGAAATGCAGTTTGACACTCATGTTACAGTCAAGCTTTTTAAAGCTCCCTAAGAGTTTTTGAATTATTTCGACGTAATTCTGGGCTTGTTTATAGAAAGTCCTTGACAATACTTTTTGAATGCCAACCAAGCATTCTTTTCAAGATCGGTCATTGTTTCTATGAAACGTTCATCTTTAATAAGTTGCCGAATCTGTGGCCCAGCAAAGACACCAGCCTTCATCTTCTCATATGACAAGCTAGGTAATGCCGAAATGATATACTTAAAACAGTCTCCTTCAGTTGACAGACCTCTAACAAATTGCTTCGTCAGACCTAGTTTTATATGCAAAGACGGAAATATAATGTTTTTTTTCTGTCAACAAGTGGATGAGTTACAATGTTTGGATCACCAGGTTTCAGGTCAGATCTTGGCGGCCACTTCGACTGCACCCAATGCTTCTTACGAGCTCTGCTGTCCCGCAAACACAGAAAACACGGATACTTGGTATATCGGCGTTGCTGGCCAAGAAGGAAAGAAACCATTTTAAAGTCAACACAGATGATCCATTGGTGCAAGTTATATTGCAACAGGTCAATGACCATCTTTATGTCTTCGTATTTTTCATGCAAGAAAACTGAATGGCCTGTTGGGACTGAACTGTATAAATTTCCATTGTTGAGGAGAAAACACTTCAAGCTACTTTTTGAGCTATCTATAAACAATCGCCATTCGGTTGCGCTATAATCTAAAATTCCCAATTCGCTCCTTAAACCAGGTATGTTGTGGCAATACACAAACCCATCAGCACTCCGAAAGAACTGCAGAAATGCACTTTCTCTCGATCGGAAGTAGGTGATTTTAGCTCCTTTTTCTAACAAGTTCAACTGACCACATTAGTCTAGACAATATGAATCTAAACCTGTCACGCGGCCTTACTATCCAGCCGGCCGGTGTGGCCGTGCGGTTCTAGGTGCTTCAGTCTAGAACCGCGTGACCGCTACGGTCGCAGGTTCGAATCCTGCCTCGGGTATGGATGTGTGTGATGTCCTTAAGTTAGTTCGGTTTAAGTAGTTCTAAGTTCTAGGGGACTGATGACCACAGATGTTAAGTCCCATAGTGCTCAGAGCCATTTGAACCATTTTTGAACCTTACTATCCCCTCCATTCGTCCCTGTTTTAAGGTTCGTCGACAGAGTGCAGCATTGCTTTCTGTAACGAACAAATCACCTGTCAGAAGCGTAACCGCATGCGCAACAACTGTAGAAACAAAACGTGACGTGATAGGAAGAAACTAATTACAGTTTTGGAATCAGCATGTCCATTTACCTCTAAAACAGCCTAAGAATCGAAGGCAACAGAAATTGTTTCCCAGTGTAATCTGCCATTGCGCGGGATTAGCCGAGCGGTCTAAGGCGCTGCAGTCATGGACTGTGCGGCTGGTCCCGGCGGAGGTTCGAGTCCTCTATCGGGTGTTTGTCCTTAGGATAATTTAGATTAAGTAGTGTGTAAGCTTAGGGACTGATGACCTTAGCAGTTAAGTCCCATACGATTTCACACACATTTGAAAATATTTGAACAATCTACCATTGTAACAGCAGTAACAGTTCCAAAACTGCGCCAGACACTTGCTGTCTTATGTAGGCGTTGCCGACCGCAGAGGAGTATTCTGCCTGATTATGTATCTTTGTATTTGAATATGCATGCCTGTACCAGTTTCTTTGGGGCTTCTGTGTATATCTATCTGTATTTTTGTTAAATGTTTTTCTATACTGCCTTGTGGCATGGAGATGTGGTTGTGCGTTGTAACACGTTGCATTCTTAAATTATGTAAACCAACAAAAGTTTATGTCTGGTAACGGGCTCTGAAAAACCGGTTCTTATTTTTGAAACAGTAGACAATAAATACGGCTTCAAAAGGTTACGCGCAGTTGCGAAGTACTGAAGTCCTCTCCGGAGGGCACCGTGTTCTTAAAAGGGACCTAATGTTTCCGCTAGTGCGTAACAGACTGCAGTCCTGAGGCAGCGAAAGCGCGTGTCTGGAGTAGCCGGTGGCGGCTGGCACTTAACCCGGCGGCACGGCCCTGCCAGCCGGCGCGGCGTCCCCTAATGAGCCCCTTGTCGCAGCCGGCCGCTTGCTACGCGCCGCACCAGCCGAAGCGGCTACTTGCCACTCCCCAGTCCTCACCTTCTGCCCACGCGAGTGTCTAGCCGGCCGCTCACGTTCTGTTCCCACCCAAAACAGACATTACGGAAACTAATTAGCGTTCTCTTGTCGTAGGCAGACATTGTGAGAACTAATGCTATAGTACAATTGGGTCTAAAACAGGGGTTCCCAACAAAATTTTCTCGAGGACCCCCTCATCGAGCATGATTGGTACCTTGCCATATCACAGTATCAAGTACCTAAAAAAGCAAGATTAAGATTATTTTTATACGTTTTCTATTTTTCGTACTTAGAAAAAACATTCACATATTCATTATTGAAAAAATTTTGAGCTTAAAACTTTTTCAGTTTAGCCATAATTGTTATTGTTAAATTTTTGATTATTACCCAAAATCTTTGTCTTCAAATCTGGGTGTTTAGTATAACAAACTGCTTAAAAAAGTAAAAATTGACTATGAACTGAAAATGACAGGAAAAAATTAAAACTGAGTGTATTGGTCTTTCAAGTGTACTACACTTGAGATTGCATTGAGTAGACATGTGTGAAAAATAAGAAAACACTAATTTCATACCAGGTACATACTCTCTATCTGTCCGCTTCCATTGTGGTGGACATCTGGTACTATATTACTCAGTTTTAAAGAATATGCATGCGTATCCACTGTAATAATGAAACTTTGGCAGCTTCCAGCATATGCTGTACAACTGTTACAATAAGTAACATTTGTATAGTACCTACTGGATGCTGCCAAAGTTTTGTTATTACAGTCTATATGCACACATATTCTGTAAAAGTGAGTGATAATGTACCAGATGTCAATCACAATGAAAGCAGACAGATGGATACTAACAACAAAAGCCGCCCATGTTGTCGCAAGCCAGCACCCAGCATTACGCTTTGAAATAGCTATGTAACCTCCTGTACACCATCTGAAAAGTGACTGGTTGCAGTTTTATGTATTTACATTGAATAAACAGTCAAGGGCTATTAAACATCCGTAACGGATAAGTTTAACAAATGCATAATAAGAACATTTAAAATCCGTCTTTGAAACTCCTAAAAATACCTATTAATTTTAACATACGCTGTTCGTTATGTTGCGTTAAAAAAGTGGTTGCATTTTCATCAGACTTGTGATCCAAATGTGAAGTAGAACACGTTTTAGAGTTGTAGGGTACGTGAGCTGCAGTGAAGCGTAGGAAGTTATGGGTTCAAGCAGTTTGCCGAGAATTTATCAGCACTGACATAAGACTTCCTGGCAGATTAAAACTGTGTGCCGGACCGAAACTCGAACTCGGGACCTTTGCCTTTCTTGGGGCAAGTGCTCTACCATCTGAGCTACCCAAGCACGACTCACGCACCGTCCTCACAGCTGTACTTCTACCAGTTTCATATCAGCGCACACTCCGCTGCAGAGTGAAAATCTCATTCTGGAAACATCCCCCAGGCTGTGGCTAAGCCATGTCTCCGCAATATCCTTTCTTTCAGGAGTGCTAGTTCTGCAAGGTTCGCAGGAGAGCTTCTGTAAAGTTTGGAAGGTAGGAGACGAGGTACTGGCAGAAGTAAAGCTGTGAGGACGGTGCGTGAGTCGTGCTTGGGTAGCTCAGATGGTAGAGCAGTTGCCCGCGAAAGGCAAAGGTCCAGAGTTCGAGTCTCGGTCCGGCATACGGTTTTAATCTGCCAGGAAGTTTCATATCAGCGCACACTCCGCTGCAGAGTGAAAATCTCATTCAGCACTGACGTAAATCATGTTTCCTACTGGTCCCTCTGGCCCGTTATCCCTGCTTTTGCAACACTACACATTTTAAATGTAGCGCCACTGTTTCATATAAAAATTTATTACGCGATATAGTATCGTAGCTCATCGATACTGCCCGAGCTGGTGCCACGAATAATTCTGCGGTCGCCGCGATCGGTGCATTGAATACGACCACCAATGATGAACCTCCATGTCACCGACCAAGACCACGAGGACGGTGTTGCAAGCGGCGGACACCTGAGCCCCAGTCGTCTAGTTGAGATTACTTTCGTGTCGCTAGTTGGTGCCGAACGTTACTCCGAGCTGTTGACACCTAGCTATACCTGCAAACATTCAGTGTACATAGACATACGCCTGTGTCGGGGCTGTGTTTACAGCGAGCCTCGTTACGTGCGTGTGTGTGTGAAATCTTATGGGACTTAACTGCTAAGGTCATCAGTCCCTAAGCTTACACACTACTTAACCTAAATTATCCTAAGGACAAACACACAAACCCATGTCCGAGGGGGGACTCGAACCTCCACCGGGACCAGCTGCACAGTCCATGACTGCAGCGCCTCAGACCGCTTGGATAATCCCACGCAGCGCCTCGTCTACCACAAGTTGTGAACAGTGTAGCAGTTCTTTCGCACAGTAAATTTTTTCTTTAAGGAAATGCATGGGAAATGTTCTTTCAATTCAAATGATAGTTTTCTTAAAAATGCTTGGTTTGAAAACAAAATTATTATTGGGGCGTTTCTTGGACAAATTAATTACAGTTAATATTCATTACATTATCAGATGTGCGCAATGCTGCTTGATTACCTTATTTAACAATATACCTCGTCCTGAATCTTGACCAGAGGGCCATGTCGACGCCCGCCGACTCCTCACACACAACTGCGACTGTCTCTCGCGCGCTACTACATGCTCTGGCGACTCGCTACGTACAACTGAACTCTCTCGCAACTCGACCGCAACTGCACCTGCCGACTCCCTACATGCAACTGAACTGCCGACTCCCTACATGGAACTGAACTCTCGCGCGGTCAAGCGCAGACTAGCAACGATAAATAACTCTCTGGTCAGAGATTCTGTCATGCCTCGCCATCGCTGTACTAAATACATACGCGTTTCATAACCCTCCACTGGGGGGGGGGGGGGCAAAAATTTGGCAGCGATGGTGAGTCATTTGGACTTGCCATGAGCAACTAGTTTTTTCTTCATTAATTAACTTTTACAATTTACAGAATATTCAGATGTAGTACATGAATTAAATATGGTGCACATGCACCGAGTACAAAACATTTCAGACAATGACAATGAGTACAGAACATACGATATAAGTGCACAGTTACTGACGTTCAGCACAAAACATATTAACACATGACATAAGTGTACATGCACTCAAGACTTCTTCAACGTTTTCACAACAAATAAATGTAATAGCAAAAAATCATCAAATCACAAAATGTATATACAATGTAAACGACAAGAGTGCACATATACTGTACTTCAAAACAAATCAAAAGAAATGTACATAGAATGGGTAGAAATCATGACAAAAGTGCACATGCACTGAAAAACTCTTTAGCATTTTCATAACAAATAAACGCAATGGTAAAAAATCATGTTGACAAGTGACATAAGTGCATATGCACTGCAGTAGAAAATATATCAGCAAATCACTAAATGTATTAATAAATAGCAAAAGTGCACACGCACTGTAGTACAGAACATATCAGAAAACCACAAAATATATACGTAATGAGTACAAATGGCATAAAGTGCACACGCACTGAAAAACTCTCTAATATTTTTACGACAAATAAACCTAATGAGTACAAATCATATTAACAAATGACATAGAGTGCACACGCACTGTAGTACTCTCTAGTATTTTGCTACAACAAACAAACAAATCAAGGAGTGTAATAAATTGCACATGCACTATAGAAGTCATTAGTAATTTCAGGATAACTGATCTTATTAACAAATGAAAGGAAGTGCACACGCACTGTATATGACTTTTTCATTTTACAAGAATTAGGGAAGGAATAGGAAGGATTGCGTCATGGTTGTAGCACTTAGGTTGCACGCAGCTGCACTGAAAGTCCATATCTTTCCACAGAAATACAACACCAAGTGAGACAATTTGCAGTTCTTTTCCCACAAGTATTTATCAGCGTAGTCAAGACACTGAAATGTCGTAGTAATATTCCATGTTATCATTTTGGCAGTACATCAGGTACACCAAACAGTGGGACCATAATAACGTCTTCATTGCTCACGGTGGTGGACACCATGTCGTGTCAACACCACGCTCTTACAAGGCACACCAACGTAGAATTAGTGCAAAAACCAAATATAGTGCTCCATGATCATGAGGATGGACAGGACAAATGGATATTGCAGTAATTCAGGGTAGTTAGCTCAGAAGGTGAAGGACATTAAGTCACATACTAGTCTTCACTGAAAATTACATTAGTAGTTTGCGGCATTCATTGCCCCGTTATTGAACATTTCTGTACCATGTATTTAGTATTACAGAATAATGTTCATGAATTATCTATTTACATAGGACCTTGGCACTTATTGGCCAGTTATAAACCATCAGAAGTCATCATTGAAAAGGAGAACCAATTATTGGCATAGCATTAACATAATTCATTGAGTTATACTAATTATTGGAACTCATTGGCCAGCAAGTATTGAATAGTACAACATTTTTAATTATTGACAGTCATTGGCCTGTTACAAAGCATCAAAAGTCATCATTGAAAACAGGAGCTAATGAATGGCATAGTATTAACATAATTCATTTACTTACACTAATTATTGGCACTCATTGGCCAGTTACAAAACATCAATAGTCATCATTGAAAACAGGAGCTAATGAATGGCATAGTATTAACATAATTCATTTAGTTACACTAATTATTGGCACTCAGTGGCCAGTTACAAAACATCAAAAGCCATCATTGAAAACAGGAGATAATGAATGGCATAGTATTAACATAATTCATTTGGTTATACTAATTATTGGCACTCATTCGCCAGTTACAAAACATCAAAAGTCATCATTGAAAACAGGAGCTAATGAATGGCATAGTATTAACATAATTCATTTAGTTATACTAATTATTGGCACTCATTGGCCAGTTACAAAACATCAAAAGTCATCATTGAAAACAGGAGCTAATGAATGGCATAGTATTAACATAATTCATTTAGTTACACTAATTGTTGGCACTCAGTGGCCAGTTACAAAACATCAAATGTCATCATTGAAAACAGGAGCTAATGAATGGCATAGTATTAACATAATTCATTTACTTACACTAATTATTGGCACTCAGTGGCCAGTTACAAAACATCAAAAGTCATCATTGAAAACAGGAGCTAATGAATGGCATAGTATTAACATAATTCATTTAGTTACACTAATTATTGGCACTCATTGGCTAGTTAAAAAACATCAAAAGTCATCATTGAAAACAGGAGCTAATGAATGACACAGTATTAACATAATTCATTTAGTTACACTAATTATTTGCACTCAGTGGCCAGTTACAAAACATCAAAAGTCGTCATTGAAAACAGGAGATAATGAATGGCATGGTATTAACATAATTCATTTGGTTATACTAATTATTGGCACTCATTGGCCAGTTACAAAACATCAAAAGTCATCATTGAAAACAGGAGCTAATGAATGGCATAGTATTAACATAATTCATTTAGTTACACTAATTATTGGCACTCAGTGGCCAGTTACAAAACATCAAAAGTCATCATTGAAAACAGGAGCTAATGAATGGCATAGTATTAACATAATTCATTTAGTTACACTAATTATTGGCACTCAGTGGCTAGTTACAAAACATCAAAAGTCATATATTGAAAACAGGAGATAATGAATGGCATAGTATTAACATAATTCATTTAGTTACACTAATTATTGGCACTCATTGGCCAGTTACAAAACATCAAAAGTCATCATTGAAAACAGGAGCTAATGAATGGCATAGTATTAACATAATTCATTTAGTTACACTAATTATTGGCACTCAGTGGCCAGTTACAAAACATCAAAAGTCATCATTGAAAACAGGAGATAATGAATGGCATAGTATTAACATAATTCATGTAGTTATACTAATTATTGGCACTCATTGGCCAGCAAGTATTGAATAGTACAAAACATTGTTCATCATTCAGTATTATTCAGAACTCTCTTAAATGGGAAGCATTATTTGGAACTGGTGATACACACATTTTTTTTTGTTAGCAATGCATTGCTTTGGGTAATTATAAGGGAAAGCAAGAAGAGAAAAAGAAAAAAAAATTGCTTCTGGGTTGTTCCTGTAAATGAAAAATGTGTAACGTCATTCGTCATGAGTCAGCTGTAGCAAGGTTATGAAACAAGGAATTATATGTGATCACATTTATAAATGATAGACACAACTGGGTAAAAAAAATGCAAGTACTAGTATAGGTTTAATAAGTAACAAGTTTAGTAAGTATCATGAAAAGCTTCTCCTGGAAAAAATACAAAATGGATTATTGAGCTGAAAGAAGAAACGCATACTATGCTGAAAAGTAGTGAACTTCGAATTAACAGGTAGTGAAATGTGTATAAAAAATGTGTTCCATAGCTGTCCTTTCCAAAACCTTCAGTCATCATACCATACGATATAAAACATACTGTCAAAACAAACTGCAACAAATACTTAAATAACTACATACCATAAATACATAAACTTCAACATCATCCTCATCTGTAAAGAAAAAACTTCATTGTCCATCACTTCATTACCCATATTATCATAACTTTATTATTATCATCACCTGTAAAGAAAAACTTCATTATTCATAGTAGCATATTCTTCATCATTACTCTTCATCAGCATTCATTATCATCTGCAAAAAATCACTTCATTACTCATTACACAACTATTCCTTATCTCTAGCATATTTCATCACTAAAACTAAGATGTGTAGTTCTGTCTGACAGCCTGCATCAATCGCCTTGTATTCTGAAAGAAAAAATTAGTTAAGTCTGCTATTCTACGATGTGTATAGTATATTCTTGTTAATGCTTGTTAATTCTGATCCATTTACTCTTCCTCATAAGGTTTTTGTATCTTCTTTCGTCTATTCCGTAGCTGAAATTCCCTCTTCTGTTTAATTTTTTTCCTTTACGCATCATTTCTTTCTGAAATTGATGAACAAAGATTAATGTTTTGCATTTAAATCGTATACCCATTAAATAATGACTGGTTTATGGTGACATAATTAAGCATACAGCATACTATGACAGAAAACGTAATATGTCAAAAGCATAGACAGTGTTCAAAGGCAAAAATGTACAGAGAATATCACAATGCAGCAGCAAAAAAAAAAAAAAATGTAAAACAGTCACGATGTTGAGATATCATAGGGCAAAAAATGTCAAAGTCAACTGGTGTGTGTTATACCTTAACTATTTCACAGTGCATACAAACAAAACATGAAAACAATCGTACATACATAAGAAAGACAAAATGTGACGTTCGTTGTGTTCAGCTTGTATGTAGTGTAGTTAATAGAGGCGAGAATTAAAGACTTTAATGGAGAGAGAATTTGATAAAATTAATACGTCACTACATAGAATTGCATAATTATTTATAAAATACGTAAGTACGTCTGGAAAAATATGCACGGTCCGATGTGCAACGACAAGAAGAGCGGCCCGCCAACCCCACCCTGCCGGGCACCTGCCAAGAAAAAATACGATAGTCATCAATAATTAGTCACATAAATATAATTGCATAAGTGATCATAAAATGTGTAAGTTCATCTGGAAAATATGCACGGTCTGATGTGTAGCGACAAGAAAAGCGACCTGCTAACCTTACCTTGCCGGGCACTTGCCAAGAAAAAATACGATAGTCATCAATAATTAATCACGTGAATATAATTGTATAAGTGGTCATAAGTGGCATCATCGTACGCCAAATCATAAAGTGGTTTCATTCAATAGAGGGTCCAATATTCGACACATGGTGGCCGCCCCTACCCTTCCCGGCTCTCAAAGCCCCGACGTTCACAACATTGGGGTGAGGAACGCTGCGAATCCGATATGGACCCGCGCATAGAAGCTCAAATCCACCGCACTCACCCTTTATTCTGCTGGACAAATAGTGTGTACGCACCAACATCCTCTGTCCAATGTGAAAGTCATGGCGTACACAAACCTGTTTTTGCTGTCCTCTCCGGCGCTCCGCGGCACGCTTGACGCTGTCCAGCGCAATGCCAATCATTTCATGGTGTCGCAATCGACGAGATGTAGGAAAGTGCACCAATTCCTTAATTTTGTTAGGTGGCTCAGCATTTTTCAGTACAACAGACGGAGACAGCATAGTGGATTCATTTGGTATGGAATTAATTACATCTTGGAATGAGAATATGTGTGTGTCCCAATCAATATGTCTTTTGTGGCAGTATTTTCTACACAGTTTACCAATTTCTTTCATTAATCGTTCACAAGGGTTCGAAGAAGCATGGTACCTGGATATATAGATCGGAGAAATGTTTCTAGCTCGTAACATGCGTGTCCATATAGCAGAACGAAATTGTGATCCATTACCGGAAATTACTCTCATCACATGCCCTACATGAAATAGAAAATGTTTTACAAATGCTCTCGAAACAGTTTTAGCAGTAGCTTTGCGTAACGGAGTGAAAGTAACAAATTTTGAAGTGAGTTCAACAGCGACAAAGATGTAGCAAAAACCTCTATTAGTTCTCGGAATTGGACCAAAAATGTCTACTGCGGCCATATGTCTTAATTTAACAGGTACAATGGGATATAATGGAGGAATATGTGAAGTGGTGTCTGACTTAGCTTTCTGGCAAATTTTACATGACGCTAAAACTCGTCGTATACGTTTCTCCATGTTGGTAAGATAACAGTTCTGTCTCAGTATAAGAAAACATTTTCTGGCTCCGTAATGTGCATAACTTAAATGAGTGTACCAGATTAATTTGTTAACCAGTTCGTCAGGAATGCATAATAACCAATTGTTGCTGTCAGGATGAGAGCGACGAAATAGAATGTCATTGCGTACAGTGTAATGGTTTCTAATCGTAAAATTATTCTTATTTTGCCAGAGGTGTTTAATTTCTTTCCACATGTTGTCTTTATTTTGCTCTTTTGCTATGTCCTGTAATGACGACGAAATAAAATTTTCAAATGCAACTTGCTGAATGTACATAACGCTGAAATTTGCTTTGCAGAAGTTGGTTGCGACGTCTTGCTGATTGTTGCTGAGAGAACGGGGTAGTGCGTCTGCTATAACATTTTGTGTGCCGGGAATGTGAACTATTGTAAAATTAAATTCCTGTAAATACAGTTTCCATCTGCTTAACCTGTCGTGAGTAAATTTAGCTGAAAGTAGAAATTGTATCGCTCTGTGATCTGTGTAGACGGTGGTGTGTCTGCCATAAAGAAAGTGCCGAAATCTCGTAAAAGCCCATACAACACATAATGTTTCCAATTCTGTAACGGAATAATTTCGTTCAGCAGGTGACAGAATGCGACTTGCAAAGGCGATGTTTTTAATTACTGTACAACCATCTTCTTCAATTTCCTGAAAAATATGTACGCCTAAAGCTGTGTTGGAACTGTCGGTGGCAATGGAAAAGTTTCTGGTAAGATCTGGGTGCGATAAAAGTGGAGCATTCAAAAAGGCATCTTTCAGGTTCATAAATTCAGAGTGTGCTTGCTTATCCCAGGACCAAATAGCATTTTTAACTGTTAATTGGCATAATCTAGGTGTGTCTAAAGCAGAGTGATGAATAAATTTACGAAAAAGTTAATTAAGCCCAAAAAACTGCGTAATTGTTTCTTTGTCGTAGGAACAGTAATGTCACGTAGAGCTTGAAGTTTTTCCGGATCTGGCGCAATGCCTTCTGCTGAAATTACGTGTCCAAGAAATTTTATAGAAGTTTTCCCAAAGTGCGATTTACTAAGATTAACTGTAAGTCCTTGTGCATGAAAAGTTTGTAACAGTCGTTCAAGAATCATATTGTGTTCAGACCAGTTAGCTTCTGCGATAAGAATGTCGTCTACGTATGTCGTAATTCTGTCCTTAAGTTCTGTCGGAAGTATTGTGTTCAAACCGCGAATAAAAGCTGCAGAGGAAATAGTTAACCCGAATAGTAATTTGCAAAATTGATAACAGTCACCAAAACAGAGAAAAGCTGTATACTTTCTGCACTTCGGATGAAGTTGAATTTGCCAAAATCCCGATTTCAAATCTAATGTAGAATAAATAGCTGTACCATGAAATTTCTGTAGTAGTTCTTCTAATGTCTGAGGTCGATCTGTTTCATTAATAATTATGTCATTGATGTGACGCGAATCAAGTACGAGGCGAAGTGAGCCATCTTTTTTCGTAACAATATGTAGCGGGTTTATGTACGGACTAACTGCAGGTTCTATAATTCCTTGGTCAAGCATATCCTGCAACTCTTTTTTAACTTGTTCTCTATGGATATACGGAATGGGATAATGTTTAGCTTTAAATGTATCGTGCTGTTTGACTTGAAATTCATACATAAATCCGGACATAGTACCAGGAACGTTGTCAAAAACTGGAGCTTGCTGTAAAAGAATTTTGTGTAGTTGCGTGCGTTCGTCGTCTGTATTTGCACTGCTTTGTTTAACTTTATCAGAAATCATCTGCATTACGTCGTAGTCAGCTTCGTCTGGAGTGTTATAGTTATGTACGTATGTATCTGTGAACAATGTCGAATTACAGTCTATGTTACGTGATATGGAAATGAACTCTGTGCGATTAATTGTTTGTTCTTCTGCAGATAATGAGTGCTGAAATTCTAAAGCCAATTGTACATTTTCGTCCTTCAACATTAAATAGGAATTCTGAAAATCGATAACTGCGTCGTGTTGTACGAGAAAATTAGTACCTAAAATAACGTCTGTTGTCAATAAAGAAACAATCCGAAAATTTGAGTGAAATGTGTGACCTCCAATACAAATGATAAATGCGTCTGTAATTTAACGTCTACTCCTTTACTCGATACTGCTCCTTTCACTTTCGTTTTGCCTAATGGTAATGTAGGATAGGTATTCTCCTTGTTACACTCGTTGAAAGTTTCTTCATTTATTACTGACATAGGTGATCCGGAATCGATTACTGCTGAAAATTTCGATGAACCTATTTTAATTTCGATGACAGGATGTGAAATGGTTTTCTAAATAACTGGTCTTTTCCTATAAAAGAGTGTCTCTGATATCGTCAAAAGTAATTACATTTTCGTGAACAACATTCTGCGTGTCAAAGGTAGTGCTTGTGTTACTAGAAGATGCGACCTGTACAGTATCTAGTCAAATTCTATCTGACGTATTATTATTGTCAGGACGATTCCGTGGCATTTCGACTATTTGAACTGTTCTACTATTTCTTTCAGACGTATTACGTTATGGATGATACCTACTGTCGGGTTCATTCATGAGAATATGTTGTTCCTGATCATTTTGCTGCTCGTAAGACCTACTGTTATTAAACGTACGCTGATAATTGTGCTCATTATTTTTACGTCTGTCGTAATAGTCATTCCTATACGGTGCGTTGCGATAGGAATTGAAATACTGTGTTTTCTGTACGTAGTTGCTTCTTTGCTGCCGTGCGTTACTATTTGTTGTATCAGGGACTATATGTCCATGCGGCGAAACATTAAAGTTAGGTTGACCTTGTGTTCCACATTGTTGGTTAGGTATGCTAACCGGATGACTTTCATACTGTTGTGGTGGAAAAAGTTTATTGTTACTGAAATGTGATTCCTGTTGCTGAAAATTTTGACGATATTGATAATTAGAATTTTGTCTGTTATTAAAGTTTTGGTAGTTGTCATGCCTAAAGCGTCTGTTACTTTTAGTATTGAAATTACGTCACTGATCGTAATTATTGTAAGTTTGTTGACCTTGGTTATTATACGAAAAATTTTTGTTTACAAAGGAATAATCAGATTGTTGTACTTCCAAGAGCTGTAACAGATCTCTGAATGCGGAAATGTTTTCTTTTTGCTGACCCGTTAAAAGTGACACTCTTAATGATGATGGTAATTTAGAAATGCATAATTGAATGAGTGCAGATTCACTATAAGGTTCACTTAAGTACTGGTTTTGTTGGACCATGTGCTCAAAAAATTGCGTGACAGTGGAAAAATTGGAGTTCTCATAATTTGGTAAACTAATTAACTGATCTTTAATTCCGCACTGTGTCATCTTCGACTAATACGCTGATAGAAAAGCATTCTGAAACTCTTCTACCGAATAGCATTGCCTCGCGATTGGTCTCACATGAGTTGCCGGTTCGCCTTCCAAAAAACTGCAAATAAATTCAAGTTTATGCGTAACGGGCCAAGTCGGTGGAAAGGCAAAGCTAAATTGTTGAATCCAATCCAGTGGGTGAATCTGAGATCTGTCATTTTTAAACACTTTAAATTTTCTCACTGACAGGAAATGTTTGTAATCAAAATTATCGCCTCTGTATGATGGAACAGGTTCAGGATTGTAAGAAAATCTGTTGAACTGCGGTTGTTCGGAATCTAAGTCGTATACTCTCTGTTGATTACCTAAATGATACGCACTGCGTGAGTCTGACAAATGTTCGCAAAGTGGCGTCTGCTGTGATGTGTTCATCACGTAATTCCGTGTTTAACTGTTTGTTCAATGGCATTAATTTTGTCAGACACTGTAGCAATATTGTTGTCTACGTATGTTTTTGCTTTCACAAACATTTTACGTTTGTCTTCTTGTCTCTATGCAGTGATTGTTTCCATTACTTGACGTTTTACTTTATTTTGATCCTGAACAAATTTGCGGAAACGCGTATCACTGTTTTGTATGTGGTGATTAAAACGTTCGTCAATCTGAGTGTTCTGTTGGTCGAATTTCGCGTCTATCTTTGCATCCATTGTCCGCGAAAGTTCTGCTGTCATTGCCTCAAACTCGTCGCGTAATTGTGTAGCTTTTTCAGAGCATTGTTTAGCGACTCCGCTAATTTCCTCTCTGAGTGTTTCTGTTGCAGCTGTTTGTATTTCCCTTAATTCCTGAGCAACAGACCTAATTTCTTCGCAACTTTCTTGAACAAGCCTCAATTTCCTCGCGTAACTGTACCTTAGTATCATGACACTGCGCGGCAACGGCTGTAATCTGCTCGCTAAGCTGTCTAGAATTGTTGTCTAATTTTTCATTTAACTGTCTGGAATTGTTGTTTAATTTTTCATTTAACTGTCTGGAATTGTTGTCTAATTTTTCATTAAAGTAGTGTTTGAGTTTTTCGTTATCTTGTTTGAGATCTTCTTTAAGACTGTCTTGTTTTTCATTCTGTTGTTTGAAATTTTCATCATTATTGTCTAGTTTTTTGTTAACTTCGTTCTTAAACTGTAGCAATACTGTCAAAATTTGATCCCAGCCCAAATTATCGGCTCTATTCTCCGTGCTGTGTGATGGTGAATCTGCAGTTGTCACGTTTTGTGTGACCATTTGGTCATTCTGTATTTTACAAAATTGTTTGCCAGTCAAATGTACACTGTCGGTCACTATTTCGGAATTAAATAGATCCGTCCTACTTTGTGTATCCTGTTAATTTTCATTAGACAAATTTGTGTGTTCATTACGTGAATTTAGTAAACCTGTTGTGTTAGGCTGGGCAGCGCTCATTACAACAGAGCGCCCTGCGTCATCAATTGTCGTCAATTTAACAGAGGAGACAATTGAGTTCGTTTGTTCATCAGTAAGATAATAATCATCATTAGAGGTTGGAACGCACTGATTGTCGGTGAACGCAGGATTGTCATCATTGCACTGCATGTCACAATTACTATCGGTCATGTTGTTTAAGTCGGTAATTTCATTCATAATACCTCGCGATACACTATTCACAGTCTTTCGCGGCATTTTTACAATAGTTAAAATTATTCACAAAACAAATAAGCACAATGCAAAAACAACACACAAATACAACAGAGCAACAAAATGCCGATGATCTGAGGAAAGAAAGTCATAAAATTAGTAAAAGCATTGCGCCAAATGCTAATTATATTTAAGCAAATAAGAGCAGATATCTGACTGTTTCTTAGAAGATTCCCAAAGAAATACGATCCTGGCAGGGTCGCCAAGTGTAACCTCCCCACAAAAACTTTTCTAATGACAGTATTTAAATTACAATGAAAATCGTGCTAAGTGTAACTTCCCAGCAAAAATAAAATTTAATGACAATAAATGAGAACTAGCAATCTGAGCCATGTGTAAGCTCCTCACAAAAATGAAAGTCAATTCAATAAAAAATGAAATCTCAGTGACAATGAAAACGCAAATAGACCGAAATGTCGATCTTAGGCCCTGTTCTTACCTCAGTAAAATTGCATCTGCTCTTATTTTTCGCCATAGCTTGGAGGAAATGCATTGCAAAAATTCTTTGACCTAAGTAAATTTTTCTTTAAGGAAATGCATGGGAAATGTTCTTTCAATTCAAATGATGGTTTTCTTAAAAATGCTTGGTTTGAAAACAAAATTATTATTGGGGCGTTTCTTGGACAAATTAATTACAGTTAATATTCATTACATTATCAGATGTACGCAATGCTGCTTAATTACCTTATTTAACAATATACCTCGTCCTGAATCTTGACCAGAGGGCCACGTCGACGCCCGCCGACTCCTCACACAACTGCGACTGTCTCTTGCGCGCTACTACATGCTCTGGCGACTCGCTACGTACAACTGAACTCCCTGGCAACTCGACCGCAACTGCACCTGCCGACTCCCTACATGCAACTGAACTGCCGACTCCCTACATGCAACTGAACTCTCGCGCGGTCAAGCGCAGACTAGCAACGATAAATAACTCTCTGGTCAGAGATTCTGTCATGCCACGCCATCGCTGTACTAAATACATACGCGTTTCAATATATATATATATATATATATATATATATATATATATATATATATATATATATATATATATAATGATATGTAAGGCTAGTAGGTAGATCCTAAGAGAGCTTGTAACACCTATTTTGTACCTATTTTGCACCTGCGTCGATATTACTGAATCAATTTGTAGTACTGCTTACGCATAATGTTGTATCTGTTATGGAATTTCTTTGACTTTGTATGCATATTTTAGATATCTGAGCCGGCCGCGGTGGTCTAGCGGTTCTAGGCGCTCAGTCCGGAACCGCACGACTGCTACGGTCGCAGGTTCGAATCCTGCCTCTGGCATGGATGTGTGTGATGTCCTTAGGTTAGTTAGGTTTAAGTAGTTCTAAGTTCTAGGGGACTGATGACCACAGATGTTAAGTCCCGTAGTGCTCAGAGCCATTTGAATTTAGTTCTGTGAAATTTTGGACGATGTTGTCTAAATTATGCTTGTGAATTTGAATAACTACTGAAATAATTGTTACATAGTGTACTGTAAATGACTTGACCCATAATTAGGGAACGTAGGGTTAAATGTAAAATATGTGGGGGAGCCCCAGAGCTACGGAAGTAGCCTGGCGGAATGGAAAAGGTCTGGTTGTCGCGCAAGTGGCAACTCGTCCTTTAAGATTGGTAAGTACTTTTGTACCCGTAGTCTAGGGGTAGCGTCTTTGATTCATAATCATCTTCGGTCCCGGGTTCGATCCCCGCCACTGCCTAAATTTTGATAAATAATCAGCGTTGGCGGCCGAAGGCTTCCGGCATAAGAAGTCAGCCTCATTCTGCCAACGGCCTTGTCAAAGAGGGCGGAGGAGCGGATAGAAGTTCAGGGCACTCTCTTGTCCTATGGGTGGGAAATTGCCCCTAAAGGCGGAAGAATCAGCAATGATCAACGACATGAGGATGCAGAAGGCAATGGAAACCACTGCATTAAAGACACGTAACGTGTATCCAAAGTATATGTGGCCTGTAATTGAAGACGTGTCATGATGATGTCTCCATTGGCAAAAGATTCCGTAATAGTCCCCCATTCGGATCTCCGGGAGGGGACTGCCAAGGGGGAGGTTACCATGAGAAAAAGATTGAATAATCAAGAAAGGATAACGTTCTACGAGTCGGGGCGTGGAATGTCAGCAGCTTGAACGAGGTAGGGAAACTAGAAAATCTGAAAAGGGAAATGCAAAGGCTCAATCTAAATATAGTAGGGTTCAGTGAAGTGAAGTGGAAGGAAGGCAAGGATTTCTGGTCAGATGAGTATGGGGTAATATCAACAGCAGCAGAAAATGGTATAACAGGTGTAGGATTCGTTATGAATAGGAAGGTAGGGCAGAGGGTGTGTTACTGTGAACAGTTCACCGACAACGATAGTTCTGGTGTACATGCCGACGTCGCAAGCTGAAGATGGACAGATAGAGAAAGTGTATGAGGATATTGAATGGGTAATGCCGTATGCAAAGGGGGACGAAAATCTAATAGTCATGGGCGACTGGAATGCAGTTGTAGGGGAAGGAGTAGAAGAAAAGGTTACAGGAGAATATGGGCTTGGGACAAGGAATGAAAGAGGAGAAAGACTAATTGAGTTCTGTAACAAGTTTCAGCTAGTAATAGCGAATACCCTGTTCAAGAATCACAAGAGGAGGAGGTATACTTGGAAAAGGCAGGGAGATACGAGAAGATTTCAATTAGATTACATCATGGTCAGACAGAGATTCCGAAATCAGATACTGGATTGTAAGGCGTACCCAGGAGCAGATATAGCCTCAGATCACAATATAGTAGTGATGAAGAGTAGGCTGAAGTTCAAGACATTAGTCAGGAAGAATCAATACGCAAAGAAGTGGGATACGGAAGTACTAAGGAATGACGAGATACGTTTGAAGTTCTCTAACGCTATACATACAGCAATAAGGAACAGCGCAGTAGGCAGTACAGTTGAAGAGGAATGGACATCTCTAAAAAGGGCTATCAAAGAAGTTGGGAAGGAAAACATAGGTACAAAAAAGGTAGCTGTGAAGAAACCATGAGTAACAGAAGAAATACTTCAGTTGATTGATGAAAAGAGGAAGTACAAACATGTTTCGGGAAAATCAGGAACACAGAAATACAAGTCGCTGAGGAATGAAATAAATAGGAAGTGCAGGGAAGCTAAGACGAAATGGCTGCAGGAAAAATGTGAAGACATCGAAAAAGATATGATTGTCGGAAGGACAGACTCAGCATACAGGAAAGTCAAAATAACCTTTGGTGACATTAAAAGCAACGGTGGTACCATTAAGAGTGCAACGGGAATTCCACTGTTAAATGCAGAGGAGAGAGCAGATAGGTGGAAAGAATACATTGGAAGCGTCTATGAGGGTGAAGATTTGTCTGATGTGATAGAAGAAGAAACAGGAGTCGATTTAGAAGAGATAGGGGATCCAGTATTAGAATCGGAATGTAAAAGAGCTTTGGAGGACTTACAGTCAAATAAGGCAGAAGGGATAGATAACATTCCATCAGAATTTCTAAAATCATTGGGGGAAGTGGCAACAAAACGATTATTCACGTTGGTGTGTAGAATATATGAGTCTGGCGATATACCATCTGACTTTCGGAAAAGGATCATCCACACAATTCCGAAGACGGCAAGAGCTGACAAGTGCGAGAATTATCGCACAATCAGCTTAATAGCTCAGGCATCGAAGCTGCTTACAAGAATAATATACAGAAGAATGGAAAAGAAAATTGAGAATGCGCTAGGTGACGATCAGTTTGGCTTTAGGAAAAGTAAAGGGACAAGAGAGGCAATTCTGATGTTACGGCTAATAATGGAAGCAAGGCTAAAGAAAAATCAAGACACTTTCATAGGATTTGTCGACCTGGAAAAAGCTTTCGACAATATAAAATGGTGCAAGCTGTTCGAGATTCTGAAAAAAGTAGGGGTAAGCTATAGGGAGAGACGGGTCATATACAATATGTACAACAACCAAGAGGGAATAATAAGACTGGACGATCAAGAACGAAGTGCTCGTATTAAGAAGGGTGTAAGACAAGGCTGTAGCCTTTCGCCCCTACTCTTCAATCTGTACATAGAGGAAGCAATCATGGAAATAAAAGAAAGGTTCAGGAGTGTAATAAAAATACAAGGTGAATGGATATCAATGATAAGATTCGCTGATGACATTGCTATCCTGAGTGAAAGTGAAGAAGAATTAAATGATCTGCTGAACGGAATGAACAGTCTAATGAGAACACAGTATGGTTTGAGAGTAAATCTGAGAAAGACGAAGGTAATGAGAAGTAGTAGAAATGAGAACAGCGAGAAACTTAACATCAGGATTGATGGTCACGAAGTCAATGAAGTTAAGCAATTCTGCTACCTAGGCAGTAAAATAACCAATGACGGACGGAGCAAGGAGGACATCAAAAGCACACTCGCTATGGCAAAAAAGGCATTTCTGGCCAAGAGAAGTCTACTAATATCAGATACCGGCCTTAATTTGAGGAAGAAATTGCTGAGGATGTACGTCTGGAGTACAGCATTGTATGGTAGTGAAACATGGACTGTGGGAAAACCGGAACAGAAGAGAATCGAAGCATTTGAGATGTGGTGCTATAGACGAATGTTGAAAATTAGGTGGACTGATAAGGTAAGGAATAAGGAGGTTCTACGCAGAATCGTAGAGGAAAGGAATATGTGGAAAACACTGATAAGGAGAAGGGACAGGATGATAGGACATCTGCTAAGACATGAGGGAATGACTTCCATGGTACTAGAGGGAGCTGTAGAGGGCAAAAACTGTAGAGGAAGACAGAGGTTGGAATATGTCAAGCAAATAATAGAGGACGTTGGTTGCAAGTGCTACTCTGAGATGAAGAGGTTAGCATTAGCACAGGAAAGGAATTTGATTTGTGGCGGGCCGCATCAAACCAGTCAGTAGACTGATGAAAAAAAAAAAAAAGGAGTCTGAGTTGAGCAGTGCTGTGGCTAACATCCCAGTAGGAGTAGCGATAGTTGTGGCTCATATTCCTGGAGTTCTGAGGCCAGAAGAGCTTAAGGCCAGTATTTATGGGCCCCAGATGCTGCATTTTGGCCCTATAAAAATATAATTCGTCGCCAGGAATATATATAACAGGGCGTCGCCGCCATGTTATTAGCCACTGCTAATTGCTCCACCAGTGCCACCAGCCTTCCACTAAATTTTTTATATTTGGCACTCTGTAAATGGACCAGGTGTTTGTGAAATTTGGTTGATTTTACTGATAATCGAGGAGTTGTTAAAAACTCTATCTTACACCCGTGATTATACCAAATCACAAACCTGGACAGGAATCCTATCTTAGTGAATTTAATTCCGAGTGTCCTAATTTATTATGAAAAAGTCGTTGAACTTGAATTTAATGCTGTGTTGTCATTTGCACAGCCAATTATACTTCTAAGTAGGTCAAAAGACTGCTTATGAAAGCACATTTGTTATTAAAAGAATTATAGTTTGTTGTGCTTTACTTAATTAATAATTAATGATAAGAATACTTGCCATTTCCCATACATACTGGTGTAGTTTTGTTGATGAGCATGGTTCTTCAGACCATGAAAGTTTATGGGCCCTCATGTACTAGGTTAGTTACTTAATGATTAATGTAAAGGTTCCTTCAGAGCCAGTGTAGTTAGATGTGCATTCTGTTTAGTTGCTTCAAATCGAGTTTAAGAAAGAATTATTTACTGTGTTATCTATTCTAATGCGCGGTGGTTAATGCACAGACATAGAGACCCTGTACTAAGCAATGAAGTTATAGATTACGATCATTAGCAGCCCCTGATTTAAATTCAGAATCATTTCAAGAGTTTCCCTGTTCAGTATTGCACACTAGTTTCATATGTGCCGGTTATTGGTTTTATAAACTGTTACACCTAGTTCATTTAAGTTATGTGTTGTTGAGAGGCATTTTTTACTGTTCACTGTCTCATTGGCCATTTGTTTGTTAATAGCACATTTATCTGGTTATTCTCTGCTGGAGTGTTTCGGAAACGGATTCCAGTTTGATTGTTCTGTTTTCATTAGGTTATTTCAAGGTCACAACTACTTAAAAATTCCTCTCAGAGGTATAACGTTAGCGTCGATTGCCGTTTTAACGTGGTCGGCCACAAGCTGTCTCGGTGAGTAGTAAGACATAACGTTTCGGAAACATGTGCAAAGTAAACTGAACGTTAGAAATTTCAGCGAAACGCACACAAAAAGAAAACCGTATTCCCTACTGACGGTAATTTAATGTGGCAGGCATCCGATGTAGCAAATGTTGACGACAAAGACGCTTCGGCACTTCAGCGCCTCTGAGGCATCTAAAGTAACATCGTCGGTATCGGTTGAGGAGTAAAGTCGATCGGCATCAACGATGTACTTAAGAGGTGCCAACTCTCAAAAGATTTCTTCAGTTACTAATTTACGTTGTAGAAACACATTTTGTCACCTAATTTATCTCAAAGTCTGTCACCGTCCTTTAAGTGGAAACCATCGCGTGATATCTAAAAGTGCATCTTGAGGGAAGTTTAAAATTACCTAAAAGTGTTAAGAAAAGTGGCTGCAGCAAAAAAGCTTAACGATTTACGTCCGATACAATGTTTCACGTAAAATATCAGCACCTCACCCGTCCTAATGTTTACCTAGCTATTGATGCATGTTCTCATTAGTGTTAAATGGTTTCCTCTATCATCCAGTCCATGTCATTAAAGATTTTCTGAAGTGTTCATATCTTTATCCGGAACTTTTATTTATTGTAACATTCTTACAACTGTACGAAAGTTATCGTACAGATAACATTTTTGAAAAATTATTTTCGCTATTTTTAGTAGTCTGTACCTCAACTGGTACAGAACGCTAATACGATCACTTTGTGGTCCATCCATCTGTCTTTCTGCCTGTCTGTGTGTGTCTGTCTGTCCGACTGTTAAGACCCCTTTTTCTTAGCAACGATTGTAGGTAATACCATTAGACCTTCGGAAAAACTATCTTCATGAATCTCTCTATATATACAGGGTGGTGGGAAATTTCCTTTACAGACTTCTAGGGCTTGTAGAGGGGAGTGAGTACATCGTATTTGGAATGGGAACCCATGTCCGCAAACGTCACATACGGAGACTACAGAGCGTCAAAGTTATAGGCGCCGGCGTCTGTACATGTACATATACACGGGATGATTCCGTGATGATGTTACAGACTTTCTAGGATCATTGAGAACGAAAATGTATTAATTTGAAGAAAGAATCCCTGTACTGGAAACGAACGAGTCGAATGTCATAAACGAAAACCGTCCTGATACCTCTGACAGTTGAATATATGTACCAGTTCTTGTGTTGCGAAGAGTGTAGGGTTGGTAACTTTCAGAGGTGGTAGTATGGACAAAATCAATAAAAAAAAACCAATAAACGTGCGTACGTTAACAGCTATGAACACTTGCTCAGGAGAGGAGATGTATCTCAAGTTAGTCAAAATGAACGAATGGTCATAGATCCTCAGGTAAGCATTTTAGAGCCCACGTTTGTTGGACACTTTTCCTTGCTTTTGTCCATACTACCAGCTCTAAAAGTTACCAACTCTACACTCTTCGCAACACAAGAACCGGTACATGTATTCAACTGTCAGAGGTATCAGAACGGTTTTCGGTTACAACGTTCGACTTCTTCGTTTCCGGTACAGGGATCCTTACTTCAAATTAATACATTTATCGTTCTCCATTATCCTATAAAGTCTGTAACATCGTCACGGAATCACCCCGTGTATACGTACATTTACAGATGCCCGCGCGTATAACTTTGACGCTCTAGGTCTCGTTGGGTGACGTTTCCGGACATGGGTTCCTATTGAAAATAAGATGTACTCACTCCCCTCTACAAGACCGAGAATTCTGTAATGGGAATTTCCGACCACCCTGTATATAAATTCAAGTCGCCGCCTCGCACCCATAGGATGTGAAGACTAATCTCAGAAACTAGTGTAGAGATTTAGATTCGGTTTCCATTAATGGATACAATGAGTCACAAAGAGGGTCCTTGTAAACAGTTTATAAATATTTCTTACAAAAAGCCTGAATTATGATAAATTAAAGGTTAAAGCTGTGTAAACGATGCTGCTGGCATCTATGGAACAGCCGCCCCATAACTCGAGAGAGCAGCAGTGACTGGAGTCAGCGGAAAGCTTGAAGAAATTCTTATGTGGTGTGATGGTCTGGTGATAGAGAGTTTGGCGAGAAACTGAAAGGTTGTAGGGTCGAATATCGGGTGGATGGTTTTATTTTCTCTCAATGACTCTCAATGAACTGGAGATTCGCCTGAAACGAAACGTGGCTCGGATTGCAAGTCTCACTGTAGCTCCCCTTTCCGTGGTTGGACAGCTGGTTAGGAACGCGCTAGTCGCCCATGTGACATTCAAATGATAACAGCCGTTTCATAGAAAACTGCACAGCGAAACCATACGAAAGACCAAAACCTGTGGTTTCCAATTATTTGTGCATACCAATAAAACGCAGTATTGTATGCAGCTTTACTTCGTTTACATAAATAAGTTTAGCAGCAATGCAGCTTTCAGTTTTCTGTTTTCCTCGAGTCAAACATAGTTGCCAACATGATTCTCTGCAACGCAGTGCGAAATATATTATTTGTTTGCTCACTTTCAAATAGTAGAAAAGATTGGTAAACGAATTTCCACTGACGAGGAAGAGATTTAGGACTTTTAAACATCGTAAAGACATAGGCACGATCTTCTTCAATGTGATTCAGAAGTTTCTTACAAATGAATGTACAAGATTTTGATATACTGCAACAGACGGCTGAGGGAGCGTTTCGAAATATAACGACAATTTCACAATTTCAGTTTCTGTTTCCCCCAGATCGCCAATCGCAACCGAGGTTTCAGTTCCCTTGAAATTCATCGAACAACGGGCAGTGAGTTATACAACTTTGAACTTTGGTAATGAATATGACCAAGAACGAAAAGACTGTGATGTAAGACAATTTGAAATTTTCAAATGCTGTTTATCAGTCGTTTCACTGCACTTGTTTAAGGACAGTCGCATAGCGAAAATGCATAAAAATCCAAAATATGTGGTGTTTCATTTTTCATGTTTCAACTAAAACGTTTTCCGACAAAGTCCTTTAGCAACTTTACTTCATTTACATAAAAGTACATTCTTTCAGCAGAGCAGCAGATGTCTCAACTTACAGCTTTCTTCATTCCTTGAATCAAACCCAGACGTGGACACAATCCTTTAAGTCACAGGGCGAAGAAGTTGACATAAAGGGTCCACGGCAAAGAAATGTAGCAATTAATCTCGACAATACGTCACAGTGCGTAGTAAGTTTCACAAGAGGAGTGCTGCAAGACGAGCTAAACATGTGAATGATGTGTGCTTTTTTTATTTTATTTCTGCCACTTGAGCCAATCTCCAATACTTATTGTAGTATTCACACACACAAATGCGCCCCTGTCTCGTATCAAAATTTACAGTGGTTGTATGTTACATCAGGAAGTGGCTCCATCATTGCCATATGTCACTCCAAACTCCAATTCAGTTTAGAACACACAACATTCGTGCCTCCAGACCACTTTAGTGGCTTGACCTACTTACATCGCCCTCCGAATTTTATTCGTGGCCCCCAAACAAAATCCGCTACGCCACACATATCGTCTAGCCATAGATACTTATTGTTACCCATACGTAGCCGGTCCGGGCTGTTAGTACTTTAATAAAGAGGAAATACATATTACATTCCGTTTCAGGAAACCCCACGCAGACCTATTCACATAGACCCATTCCCTTATTATTTTGTAAATGTAAGCAGTTAATCAAATTCGTAACAGATGTCGCTGTTTATTCTTGTTAAAATTCATGGTGCAACTTTCAGCTGTCATTTATTTTGCACGATTCGGTAGTACTTTCGGTCAATGACCATTATGAAGCTTAGCTAGTTATTCTATTGACTGACCTGGTGCCCTTTCGAAGGAACCATCCCGGCATTTGCCTTAAGCGATTTCGGGAAGTCACGGATAACCTAAATAAAGATGGGCGTTTGTTGTTGAGGTCTTCAGTCCAGAGACTGGTTTGATGCAGCTCTCCGTGCTATTCTATCCTGTGCAAGCTTCTTCATCTCCCAGTACCTACTGCAACCTACATCCTTCTGAATCTGTTTAGTGTATTCATCTCTTGGTCTCCCTCTACGATTTTTACCCTCCACGCTGCCCTCTAATACTAAATTGGTGATCCCTTGATGCCTCAGAATATGCCCTACCAACCGATCCCTTCTTCTAGTCAAGTTGCGCCACAAATTTCTCTTCTCTCCAATTCTATTCAGTACCTCCTCATTAGTTATGTGATGTACCCATCTAATCTTCAGCATTATTCTGTAGCACCACATTTTGCAAGCTTCTATTCCCGTCTTGTTTAAACTACTTATCGTCCACGTTTCACTTCCATACATGGATGGGAGTTGTATATATTAAATATATGCTTCTGGTGCATGAAATATGTCTTTATATTGTCTTGCTCAAAAAAGTGGTGGAGGCTGCAAGTGTGCATGAATTCGAAAGTATTCCGTCATGGAATTTGAACATTATGTCACAGAATCAGTGACATTCGGCTGTTTTTACATTTATTTCACAATCGTTCATTTCTCTTAATAATTTACTAATGGAAAAATATAGCAACTACTTCGTTAATTAACTTGAAAATATCTACAAACGAACATTAATCTTACGACTGGCTTCCTAACCGCTAGGGGAGCTAGTGTGGAAGCAACTGTCAGCAGTGAGTGTCATGACTGGTATGTTAGACTGTGCTTTCATTTCAACCCGTTCATTGACACGTTAACATAGGTTTTTGGGCAAGCTTGACGAGTGATACGTAGCGCGGCAGGCTCTTTGGTTCGCGAAGGCCAACCAGACGGCTTGCCACGAGAATTCGTTCTGAAATCGAGTAACGTGGGCCTCGCTGCTAATGATCTACTGATCTAGGTTCCATTCAGTCTCGTGGTCAAAGTTTGTTGTTTCACAACATGCTGCTGCAAATCGGTTGATGAGATTACTACATGCTGTTGGCATAAGCAACACATTGTAAATATAAGAAAAGCTTGTATTTTCCATTTCGCAGCTGATCACAGCAATTCTCTCGCTATTACTTACCAGTCTGACTGAAAATGGAACTTAGTTCTTTGTGGACAGATTCGAATCACATGTCCCTCTGGACAGAAATAGCCATACATCCCATTGCCATCAATGGTCATTTGAGATACTAAACCATTTCGATTCTTTGATACTATTTTTGTGTATCCTGTGAAGTTATTTATTTCTTGTGTACTCTGTTTGAATTTCAGTATCAAATAAGGAGATTCAGTATGTGTCTGAATATTCTGTAAACGAACAGATTTTCTGCTCTAGCACGTAATTATCAAATCTGGTGTCGATGTGCCCCTTGAACTTCCTGTCAACTATTCCATTTTTTTTTCAGAGCAAGATGCTTATGGGAGCTTATGATTTGCAACAAGACGCAGAAAGATTTCTTGCACTCTTTAATCGCACCAGCACCCAGAACCATTGCTTTTTATCTTTTTTTGTGGTGGTCATTAGTCTTCTGACTGGTTTAACGTTTCCAGCCCAAGAATTTCTCTCCAGTGCAAACCACTTCACCCAAGACCCACAATCAGATGTTGGATGTATTCAATCTCTGTTTTGCCTTACAGTTTTTAGCTCTACAGTGCCCTCTAGTAATATGGAAGTTACTCCTTGATGTCTTAGCGCATGTACTATCACCCTGCCCTTGTTAGTGTCTTCCAACGTTCCTTTCTTCACCGGTCATGAGGAGAATCTCCTCATTCCTTCTCTTACCATCCACTTAATTTTCAACATTCATCTGTAGTACCATATCTCAAACTTTTTCGATTCTCTTGAGTTCCAGTTTTCCCACAGCCCATGATTAACTACCATACAACGCTGTGCTCCAAACCACACAATACTGTGCTCCAAACATACATATTCAGAAACTTTTTCCTCGGCGAAAGACCAGGAATTCCTTCCTTGCCTGTGATAGTCTGTTTTTGATGTTCTCCTTGCTTCGTCCGAAGTGGGTTATTTTGCTTTCAGGCCAGCAGAATTCCTTAACTTCCTCTACATTGTTATCACCAATTTTGATGCTTAGTTTCCCGCTATTCTTATATCTGCTATTTCTCGTTACTTCGATATAGCTTCAGTATACTCTCAATCCATGTTATGTACTCATGAGACTGTTCATTATACTGAACACATCCTGTAAGTCTCTTCACTTTCACTTTTACCTGAATCTTATCCCTGATATCTTTCCAGCCGAATTTTTATCCCACTCTTAATCTTTCCGTTATTCCTTTTTCAACGAATAGACCGACAGTAGCGACCGAAGACTGCACCCTCGTTTTATCCAGTTTTTAATCCGAGCACGTCGTTCTTAGTCTACTAGTCTTACTGTTTCCTCTTGGTTTCCCTCTTGATTCTTGTAGATATTACGTATTACTCGTCATTCCCTATAGCCTACACCTATTTTTCTCGGAATTTGTATTGCACCATCTACGTTGTCAAAAGCTTTTCCTCTATCGACGAATCCTCTGAACGTATCCTGATTTTTCTCCAGTCTTTCTTCGATTATCAGGTGCAGCCTCAGGACTGTCTCTCTCGCGCTTTTCCTTTCCTTAAGCCAGTTTGATCATCTAACAGTTTCACATTGTTCTGTATGTCATTCTTGTGAGCAACTTGGATGCATGAGCTGTTAAGCTGGTTGTACGATAGTTCTCGTACTTATCAGATCTAGCTATCTTTGGAAATTTTTCCGAAACTCTCATGGTATGTCGCCTGTCTCATACATTCTATACACCAACTTCAACGATCGTTTGGTCGACGCGTCGCCCAATGATTTTAGAAATTCCGAAGAAATGTTATTTGATCCCATGTCTTTTTTAAATTCTGAGTGTAATAGTCGATCCCCTTTCTCTTCCGTATCGACTCCTATTTCTTCTTGTATCACATCGTCGGACAATTCAATTCCTCACCTTCATAGAGACATTCATTATACTCTTTCTACCTACTCACTCTCTTCGCGGCATTGCGCTATTAATGTTGCCGGCCTTGCTTTTAATTCGACTGGAAGTTTTTTGACTTATCTGTATGCAGAGTCAGTCCTTTAGACAATCATTTCTTTTTCGATTTCTTCACATTTCTCATGCAGCCATTTCACCATGGCTTCCTGAGTGATTTATATTGCTATATTCTCGTCTTTCACTGAACATTAGTGTAGTTCCTTGTTTCGACGATCAATCTGTTACCTAAGGTTTTTTCGCAGTTAACCTCCTCGTACCTATGTTTCTCTTATCGACATCTGTGCTTGCTCTTTTTATAAATGTCCACTCGTCTTCCACTGAACTGCCTATTGTGGTATTTCTTATTGTAGTCTCCACATCTTTAGCGAACTTCAAACCCATCATTTTTAGCACATTCTAACATACTAAGAATATTTTTCAAAGTTACTTGATTTTTCAATATGTTCGGGTAAGTATTCGCACAGCAGACTGATGGAAAATGCAGCAAAAAAGCCAGTACACACTGCAGTACAACTCTCATCAAGTTTTCATAAAAACAACCCCTTCTTTGTGTTCAGAGGTCAGAGATTTTGCATTTAAGTAACGTTCAGAGTTGTTTCAGATTATTGAAACTGCATGTGAATGGCACAGAAAATTATCAATAAAGTGTTCTGCATTTCATTAAGAGCTTCAGTTTGCATCCCCTTAGTTTCACTTATTTTCCTTGCTGATCTTATTAATGATTTCTTTCTCTGTGTTTCATAAATCCTATTTCCTTCGTGCTTATGAAGTTGAATTGTTCTCGCCACTTAAATGTTTTGCTAGGGATTGCCGGGAAAAAGGCTGTAGTGAGTTACGTGTACATCACTGTCAAAATAAAAAATGAACACCCTTAAGGGCAAGGTATAACAAATTCAGGTCAAATGAAATACACATCACAGCAAAGGGTACCCAAGCAGTGGCAACAATACACAGTGTACATCCCCCCCCCCACCCCACCTCGCACCCTCATCACCCATGGTAGCAAAGCAGGAGACTTCTCTTGCATTGTATCATAACACATATGCTCAAGAAATCAGCTAGAAAGAAATTTTAAAATGTATCGTTAGACTTTTGCCCGGCTGCAGGGGCATGAGGCATGAGATGTTAGGGAGGGGGGGTCTTTAGGCGAGCCATGTGCGTCGATAAAGGACTGGTCAACAGCGAAATATAGAAGGGCTTTCTCTACTCCTCTGACGGAAAACCCAAAAAGAAGTTGTGGAACATAAATGAAAATTGATAGTCGTGATTCAGCAACTGAAATATTATCTGAGAGACTTGACGTAGTGAGTTAACGTTAGTCGAGAAAGCCTCTAAGGAGACAATGACGCCATTATGAACACCCCACTGAGTTTGAGAGAGATCGTTTAACTGTGCTACGAGAAGCTGGATGTTCCTTCTGCTATATTACAAAAAGACTTGGCAGGAATGTAGTCACTGCAGATGAGAAGTTGCCCTGGAACAGAAGATATATGAAAACAGAAGGAGATGGCGAGCGCTTGTACACCCCACTGGAACTGGAAAACGATGATGATAAAATTGGTGTACATGATTACTCCTAGATGCATTCCAGTCCTTGTCTTCCACCACAGGTTTTACCCACTACAGCTCTCTCTTGTACCATGGAAGTTATTCCCTGATGCCTTAACATATATTCCTTTCCTCGACGATTCTGCGGAGTATCTCCTCATTCCTTACCTTATCAGTCCATCAAAGTTTAAACATTCTTCTGTTGCACTATATCATAAAGGCTTCCATTCTCTTCTGTTCCGGTATTCCCTCAGTCCATGTAACACTACCATACAATGCTGTGCCCCAAATGTAGATTATCAGAAATTTCTCCCCAAAATTAAGGCGTATATTTGATACTAGTAGACTTCTCTTGCCCAGGAATGCCTTTTTTACCCGTGCTAGTCTGCTTTGTGTATGTTATTTTGCTGTCTGGGTAGCATAATTCCTTAACTTGATCTAATAGATGATCACTAATGCTGACGTTAACTTTCTCGCTGTTCTCATATCTGCTACTTCTCATTACTTTCGTCTTTCTTCTATACACTCTCAATTCATATTCTGCACGCACTAGATTGTTCATTCCATTCAGTAGATCATGTAATTTTTCTTCGCTGTCACTGATGACAGCAGTGTCAGCAGCGAATCTCGTCACTGACAGCCTTTCATCTTGAATTTCAGTTCCACTCTTAAATCTTCCTTTTATTTCCGTCAGTGCTTCCTCGAAGTACGGATAGAACAGTAGGGGCGAAAGGCTACATCCGTGTCTTATACCCTTTTTAATCCGAGTACTTCGTTCCTGCTCTTTTCCACTGCTACTGTTCCCTCTTGGCTCTTGTACATACTGCGTATTACCCGTCTGTCCCTATAGCGTCCCCCATTTCGTCTCAGAATTTCCAACATCTTGCGACATTTGACATTGTCGAAGGTTTTTTTAAGGTCGACGAATGTCTTGATTTTTCTTTAGTCTTGCTTCTATTATCAAACGCAACGTCAGAGTTGCCTCTCAGCTGCCTTTACCTTAGCTAAATAAAAACGGATCGTCATCTAACACATCTTCAATTTTTTTCGATTATTTTGTGTATTGTTCTTGTCATCAGCTTGGAAGTTTGAGCTATGAAGCTGATTGTGCGATAATTATCGCTTTTGTCTGCTCTTGTAATCTTCGGAAGTGTGTGGATGATGTTTTACCGGAAGTCTAAAGGTATATCGCCAGACTCACACACTGTACACACACGTTTTGTTGTGACTCCATCCCGTGATTTTGGAAACTCCGATGGAATGTTATCTGTCCCCTCTGCCTTATTCGGTCTTCCAAAGTTGTTTTAAATTCTGATTCTAATACTGGATCCCCTATCTCTTGTATAAAAACTCCTGTTTCATCTTACATCACGTCATCCGACAACTCTTCCCCTCACAGAGACCTTCAATGTACTCTTTCCACCTATCCGCTCTCTCCTCTGCATTTAAAAGTGGAATTTTCATTGCGCTATAACTGTTATCGCACTAGCTTTTAATTTCATCGAAGGTTATTTTGACTTTTCTATATGCTGATTCAGTCCTTTCGTCACTTATTTCTTTTTCTATTTCTTCACGTATCTCATGCAACCATTTCGCCTTAGCATCCTTGCACTTCCTATTTATTTCGTTCATAAGTGACTTGTATTTCTGTGTTTCTTAATTTCCCTGAACATTTTTGTACTTTCTTATTTCATCCATCAACTGAAATATTTCTTCTCTTGCCCATTGTTTCTTCGCTGCCACCTTCTTTGTACCTGTGTTTCTCTTCCCAAGTTACGTGACTGCCGTTTTTAGAGATGTCCACTCCTCTTCAACTAAACTGTCTACTGATCTATTCCTTATCGTATTATCTATAGCCTAAGAGAACTACAACCGTATCTCTTCATTCCTTAGTACTTCTGTATTCCATTTCTTTGCATATTAATTTTTCCTCTTAAGCTTCAGCCTACTCTTCATCACTACTAAATTGTGATCTGAGTCTATATCTGCTCCTGGGTACGCCTTACCATCCAGTATCTGGTTTCGCAATCTCTGCTTGATTATGATATAATGCACCTGAAATCTACCCGTATCTCCCGGGCTTTTCCAAGTATACCTCCTCCTCTTCCTGAATACTTTCTGTCACTGGCTGAAATTTATTGTAGAGCGCAATTAGTATTTCTCCTCTGCCATTCCTAGTACCAAGCCCACATATTCTCGTAACCTCTACTACTCCTTCCCCTACAGTCGCATTCCATTGCCCCCAAGACTATTAAATTTTCGTCTCCCTTCACGTACTGAATTCCCCGTTCAATATCCTCAAACACTTTCCTTATGTCTTCCTCTTTGGCTGGCGACGTCGGCATATATACCTGAACTTTGTCGGTGTTGGTCTGCTCTGGTTCTGATGAGAATACTCACTGAATTGTGCACAGTAACTCACTCTCTGCCCTATGTTTCTATTCATAACTTATCCTACTCCAGTTATTCTGCTGCTGTTGAGATTACCCTGTACTGATCTGACCACAAATCCTTGTTTTCTTTCCATTTCATACCCCATTGCATTTACACTGAGCTTTCGCATTTCCATTTTCACATTTTCTAGCCTCCCTATCACGTTTAAACTTGTGGCATACCATCCGAATTATAGCACGTTATCCTTTCGTTGGTTGGTCAATGTTTTTCTCATGGTCACCTCCCCCTTTGCAGTCCTCTCCCAGACATCCGAATGCGGGACTATTACGGAATCTTTTGCCAGTGGAGAGTTAATCACGATTCTTTTCAGTTACAAGCCACACTTCGCGTGGCTATTGCCTTGTGCATCCTCACGTCGTTGATAATTGCTGATTCTTCCGCCTTTAGGGGCAGTTTCTCACCCCGAGACAAGAGAGTGCCCTCTGTATCCTCCTCCGCTCTTTTTGACAAGGCGTTAGCTGAATGAGGGTGGTTATAAGTAGGCCAGTTGAAGGCATGCAGTAAACCTGCCTGCGTGCTAAACACACTGGATCTACACCTGGAATTATGGCCAGGGGTGCAATTTCGTATAATAGTAGAAGCACTCTCGTGTACGCACATCAAAAACAGATTTGCATCACCTCGGTTCCGAGAGTTCCGGAACCTGTATAGAAAATTGGAATATAGATCAACATAAACATCATTTCCGCCCTTTTTATTGCTAATGAAAACGACACATTGCATGTAGTACCACCACGCAGCGAGACCTTCAGAGGTGGTGGTCCAGATGGCTGTAAACACTGGTACCTCTAATAGTAGCAAGTCCTCTTGCCATGATGCCTGTATTCGTCGTGGCATACCATCCACAGGTACATCAAGTCATTGTTGGTCCAGATTGTCCCACTCCTCACCGATTCGGCGTAGATCCCTCAGAGTGGTTGGTCCACAAACAGCCCTTTTCAATCCATCCCAGGCTTGTTCAATAGGGTTCATGCTGGCCACTCTAGTCGAACGATGTCGTTACCCTGAAGGATGTCATTCACTAGATATGCACGATGATGGCTCGAATTGTCATCCTTGCAAATGAAAGCCTCGCCAATATGGTTGCACACTCAGTCGAAGGATGGCATTCATGAATTGTACTGCCGTTACGGCGCCTTCCGTGACCACCAGCGGCATACGTCGGCCCCACATAATGCCACTCCAAAACAGAAGGGAACCTCTACATTGCTATACTCGCTGGAGAGTGTGTCTAAGGCGTCCAGCCTGACCGGGTTACTTCCAAACACGTCTCCGATGATTGTCTGGTTGAAGGCATATACGATACTCAACGCTGAAGAGAACGTGATGCCAATCATGAGCGGTCCGTTCGGCATGTTGTTGGGCCAATCTGTACTGAGGTGCATGATGTGGTTGCAAAGGTGGACCTCACCATGGACGTCGGGAGTGAAGTTGCGCATCGTGCAGGATATTTCGCACAGTTTGAATTGTACGAGAAGCATTATTCAACATGGTGGCGTTGCTGTCAGGGGTCCTCCGACCATAAACCTTAGTTAGCGGTCATCCACTGCAGTACTAGCCCTTGGGCGGCCTGAGCGAGGCATGTCATTGGCAGTTCCTGTCTCTCTGTATCTTCTCCATGTCCAAATAACATCGCTTTGGTCCACTTCGAGACGCTTCCCTTGTTGAGAGCTCTTCCTGGCACAAAGTTACAATGCGGACGCGATCGAACCTCTGTATTGACCGTCTAGGCATGGTTGAACTACAGACAACACGAGCCGTATACCTCCTTCCTGGTGGAATGACTGGAACTGATCGGCTGTCGGACCCTCTCCGTCTAATAGGCACTGTTCATGCATGTTTTTTTTACATCTTTGGGTGGGTTTAGTGACATCTTTGAACAGTCAAAGGGACTGTGTTCATGATACAGTATCCACAGTCAACGTCTGTCTTCAGGAGTTCTGCGAACCTGGGTGATGCAAAACTTTCTTGATGCGTGTATTATATCCTGGCGCATCTGAGCATAGTCCTAGAGGGTATTTCATTTCTTTCCAGAGCGTAATTCATATATTTTTGATTTGAGTATTTAATGAAGAAATAACAGATTTCTAGTTTCTCTCGCATTGGATCTGTCATTATTAGGGTTTACTTGGCTTATGCAAGGGATGCTGCGAGCGGCTATTGACTGCGTGGTGGTGGAGTCTCAATTTCGTTTCGGGCGCGGCTCGCTGCCACAGTGCACTGAACGCAATCTCACTGTTCACTGGAGCGAGGCAGTTCGTAGAAGGAAGGGCTGCTCTGCCCACAAATTCAGACACCTCTACGGCCTTTGCGTGAGCTATACGATCTTGCGCAATGGGCACAGTGGGGCGTAAAAATAAGAAAACAAAATCTGAACACGAAATATTCCATTTCTGGATACATCAGAATTCTGGGAACCAATTCAACTGCCGTGGCAGCATTAAAAAAAGCAGTGGGCTGTATACGATGCGCGGCGACCTGCCCTCCGCTGTTCACTTACTACTTTGGCAGCCCCTGCAGCAGCGATACGAGGTATTGCACTGTAACCTTCCAGTACTGGTGGAGGTAAAAGTCTACCTAAGTAGGAAGATTATCGTCGCTTTGACCTGTCCTACCGCTCCTGCAAGCTACCGTCTGTAGTAAATGGTTTCTTAAATACGTGTGGTCCACAAAATTACTGGCCCCTGCGAGTTTTTGCTGGGTATTAATAATTACTAGCGGAAGGTTTTAACGAACCGGTAAAAATTTGAACGCAACGGACAACGCATTTTTTTAACCACTACAGAAGGCACCTATACTGGGCTTAATAGGCAGTATATAGCTTTTATTTGCTTTCATGACCCAGAATTCGACTGTGGTACTGACTGCGACCTATTCTTCATGATGGACGGAGTAAATAATCAGTCGAGGGTAGAGATTCATTGACATTTATACAGTACTGATGGTATTTCAACAACTAGTCGTGTTTCTCTTGCAATGTACACCATCAAAACCGGTCTCTAGTTAACATGGTTCAGTTTCGCCACGTAATTATGGAATGGGACAGAGGAGCGCAGACCTGGCTTCAATGTAACTCTATACAACCGCACAATTATACCTAAACCCTCGGTTATTACATTCAATTACTATAGATTACTCAGAACAAGTTCCGCAAAGACACTACAAGCAAATTAGGTCAGGGTGGAAGAGTATTTCGCAAACCTTTATCAAATCAGTGGGCATTAAAATCCGATACTTTTCCTTGTGGCACGAGTATTTTACTCAACGCACAACATCGCCAACAAATCAAATCGTTATGGGGGTGCACAAGGAACATCACTTCAATGTTGTTCAACCCACATGGTCAAGTTTCAGTAGCCAACAGAAACCCAGAAAAATATGGACACACATGATTATTCCTTCCTTATTTTACACTCGCTCACTATCGTATGATTATTCATCGTGTACAATATATTTTCAGACCGAAACTACAATTTATCAATGCGGCGGTTGCTCCAAACGATCACGTGGCGGGAAAGCAAGTTCACAAAGAAAACATATGGAAAATAAATAAAAATCCCCAAAATATTACTGTAAATGGAAGAGCAGATTAAAATACATTGAATGAGTGAATTTCCGTTAAGCACAGAGCAATAACGTGACCGTAAGCTTAAGGCACATGGTGCGTTGCCTGATCAAGGCACTAACGCAAGGTGTACTGCAATTCGAGTAAATTAACAAAATCAATTCCCTTATGGGGTTCAGTGGTAATTGCGCACCTGATTTCAACATCTGGACTTCATTACAGAGTAGATTTCAGACAATCTAATACCTAGGTTAACATTACCAAAACAAGAGCTGCGTCTCCATGTCTGTCCAGCACCGCGACCCAGGAACAAGTGCTCCTCTAACCGAATTCGCCTACTGCCTCGTGATGACTGGGTGTTGTGTGCTGTCCTTAGGTTAGTTAGGTTTAAGTAGTTCTAAGTTCTAGGGGACTGATGACCATAGATGTTAAGTCCCATAGTGCTCGGAGCCATTTTTGAACCGAATTCGCCTAACCGTTCCGCTTACAAACGTGATGGCGGTGGCGCGCCAACCTGACAGAGCCAATTCGCGTGCCTACGTGTCATCTTTGCCCTGACCTGCAAACTTCGTCTCTGCTAAACTTGTTCACACTTGGGGGGTTGGTACTACCCTACCACAGAACGACCATTCATGCAGTGTTACAATCTGTGCCTAAAGCTTTCTGCTAGTTCACACACTGGCTCATTTATACCGTCCAGGCCGCACAAAGGAAAGGAAAATGGGAAACGTGGTACACAACAGAAAAAAATCAATAAATAACACTGTTTAGTCCATTCTCTCCTTTTGGACACCAGCTGAATTATTACCCGCAAGAGAAGAAACTCTTGCTAATAATTTCTGCATGCTAGCAATTTAATAAAAACATTGGAACGGTACAACAAGTTCCGTTTCAGTGTCAATGGTGTAGTGAGCTGTCAGTAGTAGACTTGTGGCGTGAACAGATTGTGTAGACGCAGAGTATAAGGAAGTCGATGATGAACTGCATGAGGCGACGCACTGGCTAGCACACAGGGGTCTACTGCACCAATGTCGATTAAAAGTTTACCATGGTTAAGTCGGCATTTAACCTTGATCAACGCAAAATTCGACCGCACCGACGTAATTAAAGTTATTCGAGGGAGTTAATCGTGGTTAAAGTTGGCGCAGGTCGGATTTTTTTGACTTTATCGACCTTAAAATAAGTAAACACGTACTGCATTAAGATAGTGGTGTGTTTTGGTTTATTAGATGAGGCAGAGGATGAGAAAAATGTTACATCTTGGCCATAAAAATCGTCGGCTCAACCACATTGGTGTATTTGTGAAGAAGGGCAATCCTTTTAAAGATAAGGGGAACAGAAGATTTGACCAGAGATTTCATGTTGTAGAAGAAATACATGTGGCGGTAATTAAGTCAAACCAACGGAAGGTCGGAATTTGATGCTTAGCAAAATAACCATGTATCGCCCGTGAACAGGCCTTAATGACATCAAGGTTATAAGCAACTGGTGTATTTCGCATAGTTACTGGTATCACTGCTAATTTAGATAGTACAAGATCGCAAAAGAATTATCAGTGAGGTATCAGGAATGACAGCAAATATGTTTCCACAGTACATAAAGTTTCCTTCTAGAACAGAATTACTTTCCATGACAGGTGGTTTCAGTGTACTAGATGGATTTCTTGAAATCAATGGTATAGTATTCACATTTGGATTCAGTCACCTGGGGGGGATATAATGCGCAACTTTTCTGCAGTAGAAAATCATATTTATCATTTAACTGCCAAAACGCCAGCGACCACAATCTGATAATACAGGACATAGTTGCTCGATGGTCTGGAGTGGAGCTAAAATGTGCTACCACATTTGACCTCGCTTCCAGTATCTCCCTAACGCTACACTTGCCATTTTATTGCATTATAAAATTTCTGCATTACATTCGACCAGCTATTAAAAGACCAGTCCTTCGTTTGACCGCCATAGCGCTGTAACAATACTCATGTTACGCTAGCAAATTGTAAAGTCTCTAACGAACAAGCTATCAATAGGACGTTAAATTCAAATATTTCATTGTTCCTTCCTTCAATGAGGATATAATGATGTAGATCCATCAATTGACTGGACGTGCCGTAACGTGATACAACATTCTTTGTGTCTTTCTCCTACAACTGCTTCACTTTCCCCTTCTCTTGTAAGTGAGTTTTTAAATATTTTTGAACATGACGGTGTGGACCAGGAATACTAAAATATATACCGCACTCTTCTAATAAGAATGTGTGCTTTCTACAAATATTTTTATCATTGTAATTACATTTTAACTGTGATTTGAGTAAATTAGACCAACATAAAATTATTACATCGTTAGTATTTTCAGTGTATTTACACTGCCTGATTCATATCGGGGAAATTCCTCATTTATATGGCCATGTTACCAGTACGTGCTGTATAAATAGTTCATTAATGCTATTACTGTGTAGATATCTACTAGTAAGGCAATGTTTTTGAGACGATTAGGACAGAATGTAGCGAGGGGGAGGGACTGTATCCACGCTCCCCGCCTCGTCTCTCGAAGCTCTGAACTCAGCTGCCTGAAGGAGTAATTATTGAAATAACAGTTCTGAATACATTGTTGGTTCAATTATTTCGTTTATTTATTTATTTATTTGATTGCCATCGTGTGCCAGCCACTTTACGCAACTGTGGCACTGACACGCAATGTCCTCATTTACGTTGCCGTGCAAGACGTTAGGGCGAAAGTAACATTTGTATGATCTGCCACTGCCAAGTAACATAGTTTGGAACATACGTAGAAAGATGTTATCTGAATAAACACGCAATGGGACGAACTTTTTCTCAAAGACAACACTGAAATCATCGCGAGGCTGTATCACCGGGGCTTACCGCAGTTCACTACCACCAGCGCCACGTCATCATAGCGCCCCTGTGGACAACATACAAAGGACTGCACCATAGTCTAAGAGTGGAATTAAAAATTAATATAACTTTTCCAAACTTCGTCAGTGTATGCTTCAGTATATTAATGCTAACACTGTGAAGTCTCAGAATGATGAAATGAATATGTTTCGCTGAATATATTATTTTAACAGAAAAATAAGAGGTGCTAAATAATGAAGCTAGGAAGCTATAAACTGTTTTGGTCAACATCGGCGTTTTTACGAAAAACGGGAGGCACTAAATGTTAGACACAGAAAGATGAAAATTCGTATGTAGCTTCAATTTGACCGAAAAACCTTATAACTGTGACACCAATAAGCTACCTCCATTTCTTTTCAAGTTATTTACTAAAAACCAAATTTGGAACGAAAACTTCCTTATTGGTAATAGGTTAAGTATCATTTGTATTTGTTATAGAACGTTCTAATTACAGCACTCGATTACACTGATGAAATAATACAGCAATACCAAGTGTCAAGACTTTATTGCAACTAAGTATCAAATGGTTAAAATGGCTCTGAGCACTATGGGACTTCACATCTGAGGTCATCATTCCCCTAGAACTTACAACTACTTAAAACTAACTAACCTAAGGACATCACACACATCCATGCCCGAGGCAGGATTCGAACCTGCGACCGTAACGGTCGCTCGGTTCCAGACTGAAGAGCCTTGAACCGCTCGGCCACAACGGCCGGCAACAATATACAGTTTTCTCAATTTGTATATATATATAGAGTGAAGTTGCGCATCATGCAACCTATTGCGCACAGTTTGAGTCGTAATAAGACCTGCTGTGGCTGCACGGAAAACATTTTTCAACATGGTGACGTTGCTGTCAGGGTTCCTCCGAGCCATAATCCGTAGGTAGCGGTCATCCACTCGCAATATTAGCTCTTAGGTGGCTTGAGCGAGGCATGTCATCGACAGTTCCTGTCTCTCTGTATCTTCCAAACAACATCGCTTTGGTTCACTTCGAGACGCCTGGACACGTCCCTTGTTGAGAGCTCTTCCTGGCACAAAGTAACAATGCGGACGCGATCGAACCGGGGTATTGACCGTCTAGGCACGGTTGAACTACAGACAACACGAGCTGTGTACCTCCTTCCTGCTGGAATGACTGCAACTGATAGGCTGTCGGACCCCCTCTGTCTAATAGGCGGTGCTAATGCATGGTTTAGTGACATCTCTGGCCGTCCGGAGTGGCCGATCCGTTCTAGGTGCATCAGTCTGGAACCGTGCGACCGCTACGGTCGCGGTTCGAACCCTGCCTCGGGCATGGATGTGTGTGATGTCCTTAGGTTAGTTAGGTTTAAGTAATTATAAGTTCTAGGGGACTGATGACCTCCGATGTTAAGTCCCATAGTGCTCAGAGCCATTTGAACCGTTTTGAACCATAATGCCACCCAAAACAGAAGGGAACCTCTACCTTGTTGCACTCACTGGACAGGGTGTCTAAGGCGTTCAGCCTGACCGGGTTGCTTCCAAACACGTATCCGACGATTGTCTGATTGAATTCATATACGACACTCAGGTGAAGAGAACGTGATGCCAATTATGAGCGGTCCATTCGGCATGTTGTTTGGCGCATCTGTACCGCGGTGGATGGTGTCGTCGTTGCAAAGGTGGAACTCGGCATGGACGTCAGGAGTGAAGTTGCGCTTCATGCAACCTATTGTGCACAGTTTGAATGGTAACACGACGACCTGTGGCTGCACGAAAAGCATTATTCAACATGGTGGCGTAGCTGTCAGGGTTCCTCCGAGCCCTAATCCATAGGTAGTAGTCATCCATTGTAGCAGTAGCCCTTGGGTGGCCTGAGCGAGGCATGTAATCAACAGTTTTTGTCTCTCTGTGTTTCCTTCATGTTCGATCAACAGGGCTTTGGTTCACTCCGAGCCTGGACTCTTCCATTGTTGAGAGCCCTTCCTGACACATAGTAACTATGCGGACGCGATCGAAACGCGGTATTGGCCATCTAGGCATGGCTAAACTACAGACCACATGAGCCTGGTGGAATGACTGGAACTGAACGGCTGTCGGACCCTTCCGTCTAAAAGGCGCTACTCATGCATTGTTATTTACACCTTTGGGCGGGATTAGTGACATCTCTGAATAGTCAAAGGGACTGTGTCTGCAATACAGTATTTGCAATCAACGTCTATCTTCAAGAGTTCTGGGAACTGGGGTGATGCAAAACTTTTTTTGATGTATGTATATTTATCTCGCCTTAAAATTCCGCAGAGCAGTGTATTTGTTAGGTATATTCCAATATGTCTCTTCCCATACAGTTTTTAACCTTTACAGCTCCCTCTAGTACTTACTTACTCTTACCTTCCTGGCCTCACAAACCGCAGTCGTTTTTGGTAGCCTCTTCCACAGTATTCTGTCTTCGGCATCTTCTTTCCTTGCTATCGGTACCTGGAGATCCTTGGCAATCTGAGGCGCCTCTCAGTAAAGATTCCTGCTCTCTTCCATAGACGTGGCTCGTCCATCTTAGTTTTCTTGTCTTGGTTTCCGTTACTATTGGTTCATTGTATAGCTCCCTGTTCTTTCTTCTACGCCATTCTCCTTCCTCATAGACTTGTCCGAATATGTTTCACAGGATTTCGTTTTTAAAAACTTTTATGTTTCTCTCCGTGTATTTATTTTCTCTCCATCTTTCTGCCTCATGTAGTAGTACTAGTCTGATTATGATTTTATGTTGTCTTACTTTGGTTACTCTTGAAAAAATATTAGATGACTAATGTGTTGAGTGTATGATGCTCTGGATGCAGCTTTGATCCCCGCCTCTATTTCTTGCTTCTCGTCGTTTTTATTGTTTACTACTACTCCCAGATATTTAAACTCATCTACTTTTTCAAACACGTGGTTATCGATCTGGACAGTTTTTCATCTTTTTGTTCTGTAATTTCTTTCTACCATCATGAATTTTGAAACTTCCTGGCAGATTAAAACTGTGTGCCGGACCGAGACTCGAACTCGGGACCTTTGCCTTTCGCGGGCAAGTGCTCTACCAACTGAGCTACACAAGCACAATTCACGCTCCGTCCTCACAACTTTAATTCCGCCAGTACCTCGTCTCCTACGTAGCTCAGTTGCTAGAGCACTTGCCCGTGAAAGGCGAAGGTCCCGAGTTCGAGTCTCGGTCCGGCACACAGTTTTAATCTGCCACGAAGTTTCATATCAGCACACACTCCGCTGTAGAGTGAAAATTTCATTCTATCATGAATTTTTTTTCTCATGATTTTCCCCGTAATCCAGCTTCCTTTGCTTTTTTAAAGAGAGTTTTTGCCAGTATTTTAAGGTAATCCGACTGTTCAGCGATTAGTGCAACGTCGTCTGCAAAGGCCAGTACATTTATTTTTGTTCCTATTTTAATTCCCTCTTCTGCTTCACTTGCTGATTCGGACGCTTCCTGTATTACAATGTTGAAAATGAAGGGTGATATTACATATCCCTGCCTGACTCATGTTTTTATATGAAACGCCTTGTAATATTATCCATCCAATTTCGCTACCCCTTTCGAGCCTTTCAGTGTCACTTTCACAAGATTTAAAATATTCTTCGGTATTCCGAATCTCTGCATTTTCTCCCACAGCTTGTCTCTTGCTTTACTGTCATTGGCTTTCTTAAAATCAACAAATAGTATAGCCATTGTTGTGTTATGCTCCCAATAGTACAGTTAGTTATTTTTAGTTGTTCCGCAAGTTCCTCTTCTCAGAGGTTCTGTGGCGTCCGTCCTCATTCGTATCAGTCCACAGAATTTTTAATGGTTCTCTATAGCACGAGATCTCTAATGCTTCGACTCCCTTCTTTTTAAGTTTTCTGGCTGTGAGAACATTTTAAGAAATTTGTGGTCCGCAGAACCATCGACAATGCAATTCGTTGAGAACAAGGGGTGAATGACTGGTAAGAGTGCTAACCACATTTAGCGTTTCCTGTTGTGTTATCAGACAGATGACCGTCATGAAACAGGATGGCCCATAGCTCAAGTGTTTGCTTCTGGACGTACTGTGTGTTAATAGGGCAATTTTTTTAAAAAATTGAACTGTACTACCTCGCATATGGAAATTAAATACTTTTAAACGTTTGCAACATCGTAAATATATAAACAAAAGATAAACGCCAAAATTCTGTCCTATTTGCAGCTATCTTCTCGTGCTTTTGCCGAAAGGTTGGCGATTGCTGAAGAAATCAGTGGCTGCATTCGAATAAGTTATTTGAATTTAAAAATGAGTTCAAAAGTGACTTTAGCATCTTTAATTGTTTGAAAAGATTTCAACTCTTGTCACTGGTTGCTATTCGTCTGAGTATTGTGGGAATCACAGAACGTCATTAGGAAGGAAGCAGTAACAATTTTAAATCGACTGCATCAGGAGGTCAAGTCCATACTGACTATGGAAATTTTGTACAACATGAAAACTGCAGCAGGTAAGTTGCAACACTCCCATTGCCGGGGCAGATCCTGCCGCCTTGGTGTAGGTCTTATTACATTCGACGCCACATCGGGTGACCTGCGCGGGTTGGGAATGAAATGATGATGAAGACAACACAACACCCAGTCCGTGAGCGGAGAAAATCTCCGATCAAGCCGGGAATCGAACTCGGGCCCGTAGGACGGCAATCCGCCACGCTGACCACTCAGTTATCGGGGCGGACAGTTTTACAAAAATATCAGTTTGATGAATAATTATATGTGTTGTTAGATCATAATCCCGTAGAGGTTTTTAAATGGCACCGTATTGGCCATCGACTTTAGTATTAATTACATTTTCAACAACTGAAATTTCCATCTAAGGTCATTTTGAAATGGTTACATAAACGTGCTGAAAACATAGCAGTTGGCAACATTAATAAAACGGATGTGAGCCTCTACGGCACATGTGAACATTCGTCGCATACACCATTTATGTGTAAAAGATGGGATCGAACCTCTTGAAACTACATTTGTTCTCATTGCGCATGTCAGTCTCGAACACCGCGCTCAGACTGTAGAAATAGCAACAGAGAGTGAAGTTGATGGCCAGTATGGTGTCATTAAAAACTCGATAGACCGTTGTTAACGACATGGGGCTGCCGAATGTTAAGTTGCATTTCAGGTATATTATTCCATTACATGTTTATCAGCAGGAGAGGGCCCTCAGTGATTTTAAAGTTCATGGTAAATTCGTGGTACTATTGCCTGATTGACAGTTGATTTATTCAGCAATTTCAGTGTCACTCGTTGACTTCGGGATTTGTTTTTCTTTGATTAAACCTCTCTGTGCGTGAGCGTGTGCGCGTGCGAAGTTTTAGCCTTCAGCATTTTTTATTACATTAGTCTCCTCATTTTATTATAGTATCTGCTGCAGTGTATTGACAACTGGATGACCGTTGCCATACGTGCCTGTGGGGTGTATCTGCTTTTAAGTGGCACGGCTTCTGTCCATTCTCATCCCATAACGTTAAACATTTTCACACGGCCACCTTCAGCGCCTTACTGAAGTACGACGTCGTTCATTTCTCGTGTTTGCCTCAGCTGTAGTCGTTTTGGAGTGAGTCCTCCGCAGCATAAAGTAGCGTTCTGGCGCAGTTGATGGCCACTTGGGACGTAACCGCGCAGGCTAGAGCGTTCGTAAAGCTCTCAGGCACACACGCCTTCAAAAGAGCGCAGGCGCGGGCACGAGATAGTAAACACTCACTGGGAAAGGAAAAAAAAAGGAAAAAAAAGTGGCATTTTCTCCTGTGGCCTTTGAGGCATCCTCTCTTCCTTGCGTACCGCCCTGGTGTGCGAATATTCTTTCACCACAGCAACCAGGCAACGAACGAACGATGTTGTGCGCCCGTTGAGTCATTAGCACCGCCAGTTGACAAGCGATGTGATCCCGCAAACTTCCAGCCACTGAAACCCTACGACGTGCAAGCCCTAAAAGAAACAATATCTTGCATACGGTGCGAAACCTCCTGCAGATGTTGAAATGACTGTATTCCATCCACGACACGCATGAAGAGAGGCCACAAAGGAGTATAGCTACCAGTATAGGACGGGGAAACATGCTGATTGCCTATCTTCACGCATGCAAAGTACATTTCTTTTCGCATTCGTTGTTTCTTTCCACATTCATTGTACTCATAAGTCGACACCTCTCGTAATGTTGTCACATTTTGTCAAAACTGTACGTAAGCAGAGTCCGGTTTCCGCAGACCTCACTTAGGAAATGGCATAACAGCCGCATTTGGATAATAACCGAAAATAAACAATATTTAGGGTCATCGTTGTCATTTCAGAATGTATGATTGTCGTACGTTCGAGATAAAAAGTAACAGGAAAGTTGAAATGACGAGTGTGTAGCCGGCACAGTGTTCAAAGATCTGGGAATATGCTGAAGAAAGAATTTGTGTCTAGTCTTGGAGTCACTGTCTTGTAACGTTTAAGATAAGAGGCGCCAACTGTTTGTTGAGTATCCTAAACGTCTAAATATTGGTAGTTGATATTTTCACGGGATGATACTTGTATGTTGCCTTGTAAAGCTTTTCATCAGCCTCAGTTGTGTCAGTCTACATGAAAAAATGGTGACATATAAATAATAGGTTAAATCCATTACTCAATTTTATCCCAAAGTATGACTTATTGTACGCATGCTCTTCTTAAACATATTGTTTCCAGAAGCTCATTGCAACAACTGAAACATTTTTTGCACGTTTTATTGTTAGTATGGAAGTCCGTTGTCGGAAATAACTGTAACTGTTAAGAACAAGATTGTTTATTTTCTGGTGGAAAGCATTTGTTGCAGTGACTTTTAGTTCTGCTGCTTCTCGGCCTGGCTAGGCGGTAAGTAATAATAAAACTGTGATGTACATTTTTATAATTTTGCTCATATTATTCTGGATTACTAGTCTGAATACTCAAAAGCAATATATATTCTAAAATTGAAGATTACTTTATTAGCATTTTTGTGGCATCGGCCAATATTTTTACAGATGCAATGTCATACACTGGAGAGTAATGGAGCTTTTCCTAGCAGTTATGCGATTTATTTCCTTACAGTTTGGAAAAGGAGAGAGTTAAAGTTGAGGCAGGTTGTGATTCAGAAGGACAATTCGCCGCTCTTGCTGATTTAGAGAAACAGTCCTGCGAAAAACTGAAGAGGTAAGAGTAGTAAATAGTGACGGCCTTGTTGAAGACATTACATCTTGTAACGTCCCCTTAGAAAAATTTATGAATGACTGTGCTGATAAACCTCTTACATTATTTGATTTTCAAACTGAACGTACTCAGACATTCACTAAAGTGACTCACAACATTTTTAGCGCAACGCAATCTGACTTTCAGTAATCCCTACAAAAGAATTGCCCTGACTTACAATAACCTATACCATTCATGAATTCTTACCTCACAAAAATTTTCGTTACTCGAACTACTGCAATACAGCGAGCGCCAATACTGCCAGCTAAATAAAAGATTCTAACTACTGAAGGCACTAGCTACTGATAGGCATAGTTAGCAAATGAAATATTTTGATAGAGAACAAACAATGTATTTACCTTAATAGTGTTCAAAAGTCATTATGTATATATATATATATATATATATATATATATATATATATATATATATATAGGGTGGCCCAGCTATCTTGTCCACCCAAAATATCTCTGGAAAAATAACAGCTATTGGAAAACGACTTTCACCGGTATCAATGTCTACAAAACACTTTGTAAATGTGGACGGTACTCTTGGTGCTTCCGCATCTTCCTCGAAGGGAAAAAAGAACGAAGTACGGGGAGTAGGTAAAACTGCTCAATTTGTTCTTTTAAACGGACCTACATTGTTTTGTGGGGCGAGGTTAAATTTTTCTCTAATGAAGACTTCATCTTCTTCGAGTTTGGGTAATGGATGGGTAACTGTTGCTTTCGTTGCCTGTAACAGTGCAGGGAGACCTGGTTTGGAATCCTTTGAAACTCGTGAAATTTTGGCCTACCGTACTATACCTGTATCAGAGGTTATCATCTCTGGTGAGGGTTCCTACATTATGCCACATGGGAGTTTGTCTTTGACTTGTCGTAGACGTGTTAAAATAAATTCTGATTCCAATCTACATTTATGGGTCAAGGCCAGTGGGTCACCTTCTTTGGAAGATTGTCGCATAGTAGGCGACTGTACAGTGTATAACCATTGAAGCAGTTCTCAACAAAAGGCCCTTTTAAGGGCCACAATACTACACATTGATCTTGCCAAAAGCCGAGAAGCGATTCTTCTTGGTGTTGTAGCTCTCTGGGGCACCCTGGGATGCTCTCTGGGCAACTCTCTGGCTGCTCAATAGATGGCTCCACAGTAGAGCGCGTGACCTTGAGCGTGCGAGAGAGAGCGCTGTGGAGTGTGTTCTTTTAAACGGACCTACATTGTTTTGTGGGGCGAGGTTAAATTTTTCTCTAATGAAGACTTCATCTTCTTCGAGTTTGGGTAATGGATGGGTAACTGTTGCTTTCGTTGCCTGTAACAGTGCAGGGAGACCTGGTTTGGAATCCTTTGAAACTCGTGAAATTTTGGCCTACCGTACTATACCTGTATCAGAGGTTATCATCTCTGGTGAGGGTTCCTACATTATGCCACATGGGAGTTTGTCTTTGACAGGGTGGCCCAGCTATCTTGTCCACCCGAAATATCTCTGGAAAAATAACAGCTATTGGAAAACGACTTTCACCGGTATCAACGTAGGGCTGGGGCCCATGAATGTACCTATTTGGAAACATTCTAAAACGAAAGCATATGTGTTTTTTAACACAAACGTATGTTTTTTTTAAAAGGACCTCCTATATTTTTTCTTCGGCAATCCATAGCACGACAAACCACATACACAATGGCGTTGATTGCATCGCAATATTCCCATTACATCCCGAGATATTAAGACGCGAAGTTGATGCTTGAAACACCCGACATGCGCTGCCAGCGCACGTCCTGAGGCTCAGGCGTGAACCCCATGCTGCCCGTAATCGCGATGTGATTGACATGTGTAATCACACTTCCATACTTATCAAGAGGTCCGAAACGAGTAATACGGTCTGCTGCCATCCTGCATTAACGTCGTACATTCCAGCAGGTATTTGTCCCATCGGCTAGGGGTGGTGCGGTTCTGTAACATATCTGTGTACCGCAACGTTAGTCGCAAAATTAACTTCGATTATCGTTAATCCGTTACTAAAAAGGTAATGCCGCTCAACGTTAAAACTTTACTTTACTGTAGATCTAGCGCAAGTGACAGTTAATCATTCACTCGTAATAGTAAAATTCATGTTGATGGTTTTAGTGAAACGAGCAAGGGGACTAAAACTTTTACCGTTGTTTAGGTAAAAATGTTTTGATTTGGGAAGTTCAGGTAGGACATAGAAGATGTATGTAAACATGTTTAACCAATTAGTTTTATTATCACATAATTATCAATGTTATGTTTATCTAATGCGTTAAATGACAAATTGTTGCAAGCAAATGTTTCTTAACATCACTGGGTAAAATGGCCCTTTGTAGAAACTTCCACTGTGATACCAGCACTACATACTAAACATGGCGTTCACATCTCATGCTCAAAGTGATCTCCATTGGTTTGCATACATAGGGTCACTCTGCGGATGAAGGATGCCCTACTTCGTGCTAGTTTCCTCTTTGATGGCTGTACAAACATCAATAATGCGTTGCTTCATGTCCTCTGGTTTTGTTGGTTCATGTTGGTAAACAGCATCCTTCACTGCTCCCCAAAGAAAATAATCCAGCGGTGTAAGGTCCGGAGATCGGGCAGGCCACCTAACTGGGCCACCTCGTCCAATCCACCTACCAGCGAACTTACGGTTCAGAAGTTGTCAAGTTGTCGTGCTCGTAAGGCGTTGTGTGCAGGGCATCCGTCATGCTGATACCACATGACCAGTCTCCGGTTCAGAGGTACGGTGTCCAAGAGAACAGGAAGATTGTGTCGTATAAATCTGGAGTATTATCTGCCATTTTGGATGCCATTTATAAAGAAAGTTCCGGTGATGGTATCTCCAATAATCCCACACCAAACATTAACTTTCCACGGACGTTGATGCTTTACCTGATGGAGCCATTTTGGATTGTCTGCGGATCAATAATGCATATTCCTCATATTGACAATTCCTTTGTTGGAAAATGATGTCTCGTCGGTAAAGAGAACATCTGCAAAAAAATTTAGATTAGTCAGAAGTTTTTGCTGAGCCCACCAACAAAATGTTACCCTATTGCGGAAGTCATTTCCATGAAGATCGTGGTGTAAATGAAGATGGTAAGGATGAAATTTATGACGTTTAAGAATACTCTGTGCAGTTGATTTCGACACACCAACTTCACGTTCAATTTGACATGTGCTGATTTGAGGATTCACAGCTATGGTAGCGAGCACAGCAACTTCAGCACGTTCATCTGTGCGTGTTCTAGGATGATGTCGAGATCTTGGATTTAAGCTTCCCGTTTCACGTAGACGAGATGTGAGACGACCAAACATCCGGCGCGAAGGCGATGGCTTGTCAGGAAATCGTCTTCTGTAGAGTCTTTCTGCCTGAACAGCATTTCGTCCACCTACAACAGGGTACAGCACAGGTATGTAGAGTAGGGTAGAAAACAGACATTTTAACTTAATAATCATAATGTTCGCTAACAGTACTATCAACAAACAAGCAATCTCATAACGTACGAGTATTTCCCGTCAACGTACATTCTCCATGGATCAGCAGCATTTCTACCATATCTTCATGTGTGTACATTATACTGTACAGTATAAGTTCCACAACACAACATTTATTCACAATGTGTACTACATCCGTGCCGTCACTAGTTACTCTGATGGACGACTACACTGGCAAGCGGGGTACTGCACGACAAAGCAACAACTAATGGGATGCTCGGAGGGTGGTGGAGTACAAGAGTTACCATGGGTTGCAAATCATAAACAAGGCGAAGTGGTAACTGTGGCAGTAGTGGGAACTACGTTGGACACTTGACCAGGTAGAGCCAGGCCCTGCGCGACAGGCACAATGGGTCATATAACGCATTAGATAAACCTTATTTTGGGTGTGCAGGATAAATAAGACAAACTGACGGGTGTACACCGATCGGTACTGGTTCACATTGTGTACGTAGATACGTAAAACGTGCAAGAGGGAAACCATTATGTGCTTATGAGAGTTTATGGCAGCAGACCGTATTATTCGTTTCGGACCTCTTGATAAGTATGGAGGTGTGATTACACATGTCAATCACATCGCGATTACAGGCAGCATGGGGTTTACGCCTGAGCCTCAGGACGTGCGCTAGCAGCGCATGTCGGGCGTTTCAAGCGTCAATTTCGCGTCTCAATATCTCGGGATGTAATGGGAATATTGCGATGCAATCAACGCCATTGTGTATGTGCTTTGTCATGCTATGGATTGCTGAAGAAAAAATATAGAAGGTCCATTTAAAAAAAATACGTTTGTGTTAAAAAACACATATGCTTTCGTTTTAGAATGTTTCCAAATAGGTACATTCATGGGCCCCAGCCCTACATTGATACCGGTGAAAGTCGTTTTCCAATGGCTGTTATTGTTCCAGAGATATTTCGGGTGGACAAGATAGCTGGGACACCATAGTTCATGACATCCAGTCTTACAAATTTACTGTCTCTGTCCAGATCACCCGCTCTCAAAACTCCGCCATCTCACTCCCCACATCCACCACTGCTGGCGGCTCATCTCCAACTGCGCAACGCTACGCGCTGCTAACATCCAGCTGCCCAACACTACAATAACAAACAACAATGCAAACCAGCCACAGACTGCACACAGTACAGCCAGTGATTTTCATACAGAGCGCTACGTGGCGTTACCAATAACAAAACCTAAACAGCCTACTTACATAGCCCCCATGCTCCCCACAAAAAATTTTACAAATTGTTTTGGGCACTGGCCAATACATATTTGTTAAAATTTTTTCACAATTACAATAACAAAGAAATCCAATGCACACACTTATTGATACAATGTTGTTCAAAAGCTAAAATTTTCTCACATACCATAAAGACAGTCTTGATCATTCATCACAGTAAAATTGCAGTGTTTCTCTCAAAGTCTGAGCAGTAAAAGAAAATGCACACGGAAGTAGTGGATTTCCATGCATTCTTGAAGAAGTAGTGTTGTCCTTCCAACGGAAAGATAGTGCTGACTCTGACATGCAGACAGGTAATGGGCCACAACAGAGCAAACCCACAGCAGAGTCATTCGAAGTTCAAGAATATTGGTAGGTAGGTCATCACAGAGTAGACCCACTGTAGTCTTGTTAGAGATTACAGTATTGGTGCACCACCAGAGGTACAGACCCACTGCAGTCCTTGTAGAAGTAATGGTATTGGTGGGCCATCAAAGAAGCAGACCCAATGTAGTCCTTGTAGAAATAATGGTATTGGTGGGCCATCAAAGATGCAGACCCACTGTAGTCCTTGTAGAAATAATGGTATTGGAGGGCCATCAAAGATGCAGACCCACTGTAGTCCTTGTAGAAATAATGGTATTGGTGGGCCATCAAAGATGCAGACCCACTGTAGTCCTTGTAGAGGCGGCCAGCAGCCACCTGTTGCGACTGTGCAGGTGCACAATCACCATCGAAGAGTCTTCCGGACAATATAGCAAGTCCATAAACCACCACCTGTGCACTCATAAAGTTTTTGGCATTGTCCTTAGAACCAGCAATGCTGTTAACCAGTCCCTTGCTGAATTGTTAACACACGTGCAAACACTAACAGTCCCTTTTTTTGCATATTGCGCATATACTATGACCAACAGAAATGTGTGCAGTGAAATGAATGCTTACGAGTTACTTAATTTGATGAACTGGTGTCAATTACAATTTAAATTTACGACATGACAAACACAATTACAAAGGTACAAAATACATCATTAAAAAACATAACAATACAGATAACATTTTTAGTAATACAGGCTTTACAAAAGAATAGAAATAAACATATACATCATTGTTACAGGAATTGTTGTTGTTGTGGTCTTCAGTCCTGAGACTGGTTTGATGCAGCTCTCCATGCTACTCTATCCTGTGCAAGCTTCTTCATCTCCCAGTACCTACTGCAACCCACATCCTTCTGAATCTGCTTGGTGTATTCATCTCTTGGTCTCCCTCTACGATTTTTACCCTTCACACTGCCCTCCAATACTAAATTGGTGATCCCTCGATGTCTCAGAACATGTCCTACCAACCGGTCCCTTCTTCTAGTAAAGTTGTGCCACAAGCTCCTCTTCTCCCCAATTCTATTCAATACCTCCTCATTAGTTATGTGATCAACCCATCTAATCTCCAGCATTCTTCTGTAGCACCTTATTTCAAAAGCTTCTATTCTCTTCTTGTCTAAGCTATTTATCGTCCACGTTTCACTTCCATACATGGCTACACTCAATACAAATTCTTTCATAAACGACTTCCTGACATTTAACTCTATACTCGATGTTAACAAATTTTTCTTCTTCAGAAACGCTTTCCTTCCCATTGCCAGTCTACAATTGATATCCTCTCTACTTCGACCATCATCAGTCATTTTGCTCCCCAAATAGCAAAACTCCTTTACTACTTTAAGTGTCGCATTTCCTAATCTAATCCCCTCAGCATCAACCGACTTAATTCGAGTAAATTCCATTATCCTCGTTTTGCTTTTGTTGATCTTCATCTTATACCCTCCTTTCAAGACACTATACATTCCGTTCAACTGCTCTTCCAAGCCCTTTGCTGTCTCTGACAGAATTACAATGTCATCGGCGAACCTCAAAGTTTTTATTTCTTCTCCGTGGATTTTAATACGTCTCATTCCCTTCCCAACCACTGCTTCCCTTTCGTACCCCTCGACTCTTATAACTGCCATCTGCTCTCTGTGCAAATTGTAAATAGCCTTTCGCTCTCTGTATTTTACCCCTGCCACCTTCAGAATTTGAAAGAGAGTATTCCACTCAGCATTGTCAAAAGCTTTCTCTAAGTCTACAAATGCTAGAAACGTAGGTTTGCCTTTCCTTAATCTTTCTTCTAAGATAAGTCGTAGGGTCAGTATTGCCTCACGTGTTCCAACATATTTACGGAATCCAAACTGATCTTCCCCGAGGTCGGCTTCTATCAGTTTTTCCATTCGTCTGTAAAGAATTGGCGTTAGTATTTTGCAGCTGTGACTTATTAAACTGATAGATCGGTAAGTTTCACATCTGTCAACACCTGGTTTCTTTGGGATTGGGATTATTATATTCTTCTTGAAGTCTGAGGGTATTTCGCCTGTTTCATACATCTTGCTCACCAGATGGTAGAGTTTTGTCAGGACTGGCTCTCCCACAGCCGTCAGTAGTTCCAATGGAGTATCGTCTACTCCGGGGGCCTTGTTTCGACTCAGGTCTTTCAGTGCTCTGTCAAACTCTTCACGCAGTATCATATCTCCCATTTCATCTTCATCTACACCCTCTTCCATTTCCATAATATTGTCCTCAAGTACATCGCCCTTGTATAGACCCTCTATATACTCCTTCCATTTTTCTGCTTTCCCTTCTTTGCTTAGAACTGGGTTTCCATCTGAGCTCTTGATATTCATACAAGTCGTTCTCTTATCTCCAAAGGTCTCTTTAATGCTCCTGTAGGCAGTATCTATCTTACCCCTAGTGAGATAAGCCTCTACATCCTTACATTTGTCCTCTAGCCATCCCTGCTTAGCCATTTTGCACTTCCTGTCGATATCATTTTTGAGACGTTTGTATTCCTTTTTGCCTGCTTCATTTACTGCATTTTTATATTTTCTCCTTTCATCAATTAAAATCAATATTTCTTCTGTTACCCAAGGGTTTCTACTAGCCCTCGTCTTTTTACCTATTTGATCCTTTGCTCCCTTCACTATTTCATCCCTCAAAGCTACCCATTCTTCTTCTGCTGTATTTCTTTCCCTCATTCCTGTCAATTGTTCCCTAATGCTCTCCCTGAAACTCTGTACAATCTCTTGTTCTTTCAGTTTATCCAGGTCCCATCTCCTTAAATTCCCACCTTTTTGCAGTTTCTTCACTTTTAATCTACAGTTCATAACCAATAGATTGTGGTCAGAGTCCACATCTGTCCCTGGAAATGTCTTACAATTTAAAACCTTGTACCTAAATCCCCGTCTTACCATTATATAATCTATCTGATACCTTTTAGTATCTCCAGGGTTCTTCAATGTATACAACCTTCTTTCATGATTCTTAAACCAAGTATTAGCTATGATTAAATTATGCTCTGCGCAAAATTCTACCAGGCGGCTTCCTCTTTCATTTCTTAGCCCCAATCCATATTCACCTACTATGTTTCCTTCTCTCCCTTTTCCTACTGACGAATTCGAGTCAACCATGACTATTAAATTTTCGTCTCCCTTCACTACCTGAATAATTTCTTTTATCTCATCATACATTTCATCAATTTCTTCGTCATCTGCAGAGCTAGTTGGCATATAGACTTGTACTACTGTAGTAGGCGTGGGCTTCGTGTCTATCTTGGCCACAATAATGCGTTCACTATGCTGTTTGTAGTAGCTTACCCGTACACCTATTTTTTTTATTCATTATTAAACCTACTCCTGCATTACCCCTGTTTGATTTTGTATTTATAACCCTGTATTCAGCTGACCAGAAGTATTGTTCCTCCTGCCACCGAACTTCACTAATTCCCACTATATCTAACTTTAACCTATTCATTTCCCTTTTTAAATTTTCTAACCTACCTGCCCGATTAAGGGATCTGACTTTCCACGCTCCGATCCGTAGAACGCCAGTTTTCTTTCTCCTGATAACGACGTCCTCCTGAGTAGTCCCCTCCCGGAGATCCGAATGGCGGACTATTTTACCTCTGGAATATTTTACCCAAGAGGACGCCATCATCATTTAATCATACAGTAAAGCTGCATGCCCGCGGGAAAAATTACGGCTGTAGTTTCCCCTTGCTTTCAGCCGTTCACAGTACCAGAACAGCAAGGCCATTTTGGTTAGTGTTACAAGGCCAGATCAGTCAATCATCCAGACTGTTGCCCACGCAACTACTGAAAAGTCTTCTGCCCCTCTTCAGGAACCACACGTTTGTCTGGCCTCTCAACAGATATCCCTCCGTTGTGGTTGCACCTACGGTACGGCTATCTGTATCGTTGAGGCACGCAAGCCTCCCCAGCAACGGTAAGGTCCATGGTTCATAGGGTGGGGGGGTTACAGGAGTTATGATGTAAGTAAATAAACAAAATAATGAGAATAGTTTCTAAACATTAATTTTACATATGACCATTGAAACAGAACAGAATAAATAATGTCTAAACATCTTTACAAAGTAAATAACATATTATTAATGCAAATTATCTTTGAGGATAACAGTATTCCTCATCATAGTGAATGTAGCTGAGTATTAGAAAAATGCTACAACATAAGTCTTATCAGATAAACATATACAGACAGGAAGAACGCAAATACACAAGGGTACACAAACACATAGCGAACTAATACAAAAGGAAAGGACAGGGTTCGTTTTCAGTGTAACATTTGAGACTGCAGGCAAACCCAAAACTTCATTCCATTCGTTTCCACACAGAAATCCTATCCAAGCATGCTTTCTGTATTTATATGTTCACATATTTCTTACCTCATTATTTATTTTCCATTATCTTTATGTAAGTAGGTTGTTTAGCTTTTTTTATTGGTAACGCCACGTAGCACTCTGTATGAAACTCACTGGCTGTGTTGTGTGCAGTCTGTGGCTGGTTTGCATTGTTGTTTGCTATTGTAGTGTTGGGCAGCTGGATGTTAATAGCGCGTAGCGTTGCGCAGTTGGGGGTGAGCCGCCAGCAGTGGTGGATGTGAGGAGTGAGATGGCGGAGTTTTGAGAGCGGATGATCTGGACAGAGACAGTAAATTTGTAAGACTGGATGTCATGAACTCATATATATATATAAAATGACTTTTGAACACTATTAAGGTAAATACATTGTTTGTTCTCTATCAAAATATTTCATTTGCTAACTATGCCTATCAGTAGTTAGTGCCTTCAGTAGTTAGAATCTTTTATTTAGCTGGCAGTATTGGCACTCGCTGTATTGCAGTAGTTCGAGTAACGAAGATTTTTGTGAGGTAAGAATTCATGAAAGATATAGGTTATTGTTAGTTAGGGCAATTCTTTTGTAAGGATTACTGAAAGTCAGATTGCGTTGCGCTAAAAATATTGTGTGTCACTTTAGTGAATGTCTGAGTACGTTCAGTTTTGCTCAGCTGTTTGAAAATCAAATAATGTAAGAGGTTTATCAGCACAGTCATTCATAAATTTTTCTAAGGGGATGTTTCAATCCTTATCCACTCAAGAGCAAAATCACTGCCGTTCCACATTGCAATTACAATCGCGATCTCAACTTAGGAAAACAAGACACTGGGTAGAAGAAAGACTGGGCCCTTCACATAAATTTGAGTTATCTCGTGACCGCAAGTCAAATTCGACTGTAACTGATATCTTTCGTACAGTTTTTGGAGATGATTTGGTTGGAAATCTGATGAGAGAGACAGTAAAATATGCTGCCCAAAAGGCACATAACATACAAGTTATTGATGATGACATCTACAAATACATTGCTATTTTGCTATTATTTGGATATTGTAAGGTCACGCATGGATGTAAGTACTGGATGGCCAGACCTGACGTTAAGACCATTGTTTCGAATTCTATCTCCAGAATTGCTTTTGACAAAATTCGTAAACTCCTCTATTTCAATGACAATGACAGCATTGAAAAGCAAGATTGAGATTAAAAGGGTCGGCGATTAATTTCTCATCTAAGTAAAAGATTTCAAGACTTCATTGAGCCTCTACGATCAAACGTCTCTTTGGATGAGGTCACTGAGCCTGATTATGGCCTCCACATTATCAAACAGTTTATGAGGTGCAAAGTAATTCGCTACAGTTTTAAATGATGGTGCTTAACTACATTCAATGGATATATCATCAAATTTGAGCCATATATTTTGAAACAAGTCAAAGCGACTCCAGAAGCCACTGGGGCATTCTGTGGTTGTAAAGCTTTGTGTGGGCTACATCCCTCAGAACAGCACAGAGTACATTGATAATTACGTTACCTGTTTGCTCCTATTTGAATCTCTTACTTCAAATGGAATCAAATGCGTTGGAATCCTGAGCGGTGTCGGCTCGAGAAGGCTCCCACTCCAGCTATAAAGAAGACTCCAAGAGTTACGTGATACAGAAAGTTCTATCACATAGGTAAGATGGAGCGAAAATAGTCAAATGACTCTAGGTACGAATGTGGAGAATGTAGACAATACACAGGTAATATTATCTCAATAAGGATACAAAGCTATTTGTAGAAATGCAGCATCTTTACATTTGAAATAGGGAAAAAGTAATGTAGACTGTCAAAACATCTGAAAACGAGTTCTCAGGATCGAGATGCATTGTGCATTGAAATAAAATCACAATTGTGTCTGAAGACGGTTTTTCTTTATTTTACGACAGTAATACAACACGGTAGAAACATTGGCAACTGTGGGTAAAATTAAGAAAATATAGTAACCGATCAACTCCTTGCCTTTCATTATTTTATGCGGGGTGTCTCGGGAGTAAAAGTTTCGAGACAGTTTTAAATTAGATGTAAAAAACGCCGGAGGTATCTAGTGCTCTTATTGTCTAATACTGGGTGAATATAGATTGCATATTGCAATGTCGTGAGCTACGTTTTCAAAAGATATGAACATAGTTTTAACCTATAATACGTGACTTCCTGTGTTAACCGTTTAACGTAGGATTGTAACTTTTAATGACTGGAATATGATAACACTATAATTTTTAAAGCTGGTGAATAATTAGACTAAGGACTAACATCATACTTTTGTTGACCCTGGAAGTTATTAGGTATGTAATCCGCAACTGGCATTGATTGACCAGGTGACCGTTTTTGCCGTTGAGTAATGTAGACCCACTTGATGCCTACTTCTACGTATATGTCACACAAGGGGGTGAATAACAACAAATGAAATGATGTACATACCGGATGTTTAAAAATGAATATCGGGGTTTAAAGGCTTTGTAGCATTTATTACATTTAAAGTACAGTTGTAAATAATACATCAAATGAAAGATTTATTCAAACTGTTATTCTTACAAGTGGTCAGAGTTAGGCATCGATAGGAGAGCTCTTTATAAATCATGGTCAGAATATTTGGAGTAATTGTTGCAAAAGTACTGTTTCTGAAGTCGGGTAGAGCAGCCGGTAGCGGAGGCACCTACATACGATGCTTTATGAAACACTAAAGATAAAAATCGCATTGTGTCAGACCGGGTGAACGTGGAAGCGTTGCGAAATAGTCTCTGTCATCCGGCCCTTTCGGCCGATCCAGCGGTCGGGTACAACGTCATTTAGCCAATCACGGACTGAGTTATACCAGTGACGTGGCGCACTATCTAGCTACCAAATAAAGTTCTGTGATTTAGCTTTTTCCAATTTAGGAAAGAGCCGTGATTCTATCGCATCGCGATAAGAGACACCAGTTGCTTCACCGAAAAGGGAAGGTCTGTAAACTTTCCCCCGGGATATGGCACAACGAAAAACCAATTTAGTGTCATCTTGTTGCTACTGTACCACCTCGTGGGGATTCTCTGGCCCCCATACTCGCGTATTATGTGTTTTCACGTTTAGAAATAGATGGAACGTCGATTCATCGCTCAGGACGACACGATTCAGAAAATATTCATCGTTATGCAGCAACATTTCGTTTTCAGCGTTGACTCATAATCCATAGTGTGCAGGCTTTAGAGCTTGTAACAACTGCATACAATAAGGACGCAGCTGTAAGCGACTTCTTAAAATTCTCTACACAGACGTCAATGGAATTGCTAATTCAGGATTAACATTCCGAACTGCTTTCTTGGGGCTACATTTGAAAGACTCTCTTAGTAGTTCAACACGTTCTTCAGGCACTCTTAACCGCCCAGTACACAGGAAACAGTTCATGCACACACGCACAACTATACAATCAAAGCTGTTTGTGTTGCTCTTTCACTGTGTTGTGTCGGCTACTGTTGGAGTCAGCACCGACTCAGACAAGGAAAGACAGAAGTTGCGATGGGTATTGCAGGAATTCAAAATGCTCTGCACATAACACTGAAATTAATAGAACTCTTTATTTCTAAAAAGAAAAGAAACGTAACTTAATTTCTCATTATGAAGTGGCTTCTGTGCTTGCTGTGTGTGGTGTGCGTACTGTAAGATCTTCGGTACACACACCATCATATTATTTGACTTGTCGCTCTAACGAAGTAGGCGAGTGTCAGCAATATGTCTCGTGGTCTTATTGTCGCGTGTTTATCTTCTGCCGTTAGGTCAGACGATAGAAATGCCACTTGCACGCTTAGAGCAGCAGATTGACGGTGACCAACTTTAAACAGAACTTGATTAATTTTCACACACATTTATTAAAATAATAACAAGCATAAAAATAAGTTAACTTGGTTCTGGATGCTATTTACAATTGACAATCTCAAGTTCTTTTGGTCTTGGTACGTTAATCTCATTCTCACATATCTCTGATACTTGACAAAGTGTCTATTCATTTATCTTCATGGCTATGTACAGGAATATGATAATCTTATTGACTATAGACTGGTGCAGACTAACGCAGACTGATGCAGACTAATGCAGACTAACTAATCGGAGGTCTGTACACTCGTTATAATACCTCGAGCGTTCAGGTATCACTGCGCGAGTGTGATCCGCTAGGAGAAAAGGTTCTACGTTAGCAGCAATCTCATTGGCTGCGTTACATATTAATACGCGGATCGGCGGAAGCTGAATTTGGTCCGTCTTTATGGCAGCGCCATCTCGTAGTACGGAGACAGACGAGCGCTGAGCCTGCGCTGTTGTGCTTAGCGGAGCGCGCTCTAGTGGGCAAAGTTGTATACGCGCTGACTACGCGGAACTATGTAAACAACACTGTGCCTCCTACTTGCAGTTACTTTGCCTATTATTACTACTCACAGAACGCAGGGAAAGTAACGTCTTCCCATTTCTCAGTACTGAAGTCTGCGACTAAGCTGGGTCGACGAACGATGGGCGGCTGGTTAAGTCAGCGTCGGCAGTGGGCGCTGAAATCTGTGTTCCTGGAGGTGTGCCGCTCCCTTCTACTTCCACTGGCACGGGTCAACGCCTTCTTGGTGGAGTTTCGCGGCGCTCCGGTGGTCGGTGTGCCTTCAGTGGTTTAGGGCTGCACACGTTGGATATTCAGGGTGTATTAAAAAGTATCAACCGATCTAAAAAATGTCATGTCCGCTACCAGCTGCTCTACCCGACTTCAGAAACAGTATTGTTGCAACAATTTCGCCAGATATACTGATCAAGATCTGTTGGAGCTCGCCTTTCGACTCGATGCCACACTTTGAACGGTTGTAAGAATAACAGTTTGAATAGCTCTTTCATTTGATGTACTATTTACAACTGTAAAATAAATGTAATAAATGCTACAAAGCCTTAAAACGCCAATATTCATTTTGAAACATCCGGTATATACATAATTTCCTGGCAGATAAAAACTGTGTGCCGGACCGAAATTCGAACACGGGACCTTTGCCTTTCACAGGCAAGCGCTCTGCCAACAGAGCAACCCAAGCCGATTCATGCCCCGTCCTCACAGCTTTACTTCTGCCAGTATCTCGTCTCCCACCTTCCAAACTTTACAGAAGCTCTCCTGCATGCCAGAAAGTTTCATATCAGCGCGCACTCCGCTGCAGAGTGAAAATCTAATTCTGGGAACACCCCCCAGGCTGTGGCTAAGCCATGTCTCCGCAATATCCTTTCATTCAGGAGTGCTAGTCCTGCAGGCGTGAGTCGTGCTTGGGCAGCTCAGATGGTAGAGCGCTTGCCCGCGAGAAGTATAGGTCCCGAGTTCGAGTCTCGGTCCGGCACACAGTTTTAATCTGCCAGGAAGTTTCATATCAGCGCACACTCCGCTGCAGAGTGAAAATCTCATTCTGGATCATTTCATTTGTTTTTATTCACCCCCTTATGCAACTTATACGCAGAAGCAAGCATCAAGTGGGTCAACATTACTCAGTGGTAAAAACGGTCACCTTTTCAGTCAATCCCAGTTGCAGATTGCCTACCTAACTGCTTCCAGGGGCAAAAAAGTATGATGTTAGAGCTTCATTTAATTATTCGCCGACTTTAAACATTTATTAAACATTTATAGTGTTATCGTATTCCAGTCATTAAAAGAATCTTAGCCGGCCGCGGTGGTCTCGCGGTTCTAGGCGCGCAGTCCGGAACCGCGCGACTGCTTCGGTCGCAGGTTCGAATCCTGACTCGGGCATGGGTGTGTGTGATGTCCTTAGGTTAGTTAGGTTTAAGTAGTTCTAAGTTCTAGGGGACTGATGACCACAGCTGTTAAGTCCCATAGTGCTCAGAGCCATTTGAACCATTTTTGAACCAAAAGAATCTTACGTTAAACGCTTAACACAATAAGTCACATATTAAAGTTTAAAACTGTGTTCATATCTTTTGGAAACGTAGCCTAAGACGTTATAGATAAACAATCTATATTCGCCCAGTATTTGACAATAAGAGCACTAGAGACCACCGACAATCTTTGCATGTAATTTCTCGAAACTTTTTCCCCCTGACACCCCACATAAAATAATCAAAATAAAGGAGTTGATCGGTTGCTATATTTTCTTAATTTTACCCACAGTTGCCAATGTTTCTTCCGTGACTGTATTACTAACGTAAAATAAAGAAAAACCATCTTCAGACTCAGTTGTTGTTTTATTTCAATGCACAATGCATTTCGACCCCGGGAACTGGTTTTCATGTGCGTGGGCAGTCTACATTATTTTTTTCCATGTTTGAAACGCAAAAATGCTGAATTTCTTCAAATGCACAAGCGTTATTATCTCAATGAAACTACAAGTGTGTGTAGCGTCTTTACATTTGAAATACGTACATAAATATGTTTATTTGAACTATTGTTACTACTGGTAACTGTAAGTTATTTTCGATTTATCTTAGATTAGTGAACGTATATTCACAATGTGCCACTTTGTAATATACCATTGTAATCTTATGAGGATCAGAATTGATTTAAATCTGAAACAAAAGTTATGTAGACTATCAAAGCACCTGAAGACGAGCCGCCAGGACTCGAAACGCATTGTGCATTGAAATAAAGTCACTATTGTGACTGAGGCGGTTGTTCTTTATTTTACTATTTTTTCGCTGTTACTGTGAACCTCATTATCAGCCGTGTTTCAATTTATTGCTTCTTCACTATGGAGATACGAGTTAGATCCTTTGAAGAGATATGTGCGTGAACAATGTGCTGTTCCAGCTACGTAGCAGCAGTGTGCGCTCACTTCAGTTCTAATAAAAATGGTGTCGGGACAACAGAAACCGTTTTATGTTCTTAGTTTTGCGCAGTGCGGGTCAGTAATAACTAGTTCGTACTATAGTTATGGTGTGGACCCTCCTACAGCAAAAAGAATTAGACGATGGCACGAACAGTTTCGTAAAACAGGTTGTTTGTGTTAAAGGCAAATCGCCGGGCCGTCCCCTAGAGTGCGACGGAGACGTCGAAGGCATCCGCCATAGTTTTACAAGGACTCCTCAGAAATCCGTTCGCTGTGCGGCTCGACAGCTCAGCAAGGTCCCGAAGTCCGTCTGCCGTGTATTACGTCGACGTTTACACATGAAACCATACAAAATTCACCTTCTCCAAGCTCTTCGTAAATGTGACAAACAACGTGTAGAATTCCGTAATTTAGATCTTTCCAAGCTGAAGGATGACAGTTTACTTCCACGCTTAGTGTTTAGTGACGAAGTAACATTCTATTTAAATGAAAAGGTGAACCGTGATAATGTGAGAATATGGGGAATACGAAGTTGTACAACATGAGAAGGACTCTCCAAAATTTAATATGTTTTGAGCTGTTTGACGGGAAAATGTGTACGGTTCATTTTTCTTTGCCGAGAATATTGTTGCATGTTGCACACATCTCGATATGCTTGAGAACTTTCTTTTCCCATGGTTGGACACTGATTCAAACGTCTTTATTTACCAACAGGATGGGACACCGCCACACTGGCATCTGGAAGTGCGGGAATTTTTAAATCAAATTATTACTGAGCGATGAATCGGTCACACTGGACCAAATAATTCAGTATTACATTACTGGTCTCCAAAATCAACGGACCTGACTGTTTGTGATTGTGGCTTGTGGGACTTTTAAAAAAGTCTGTTTATGTGCCTTCTTTGGCAACAACTGTGAATGAACTGAGACATCGCATAATAGCACCTGTGGAAGCTGTAACAGAAGACATGCTCGCTGCAGTGTGGGAACAATTTGAATGCGGCATCTCAAGGGGCGCATATTGAACACCTATGAATAGGTATGAAAAAAAAAGTTTTTGATTTTCCCGTTCATCAAAAACAAAATTCATTGTATATATTCATTAGTTTCAGAAATATAGTCGTGCCAAGTCGGATGATTCTTTTAGGTACACCCTGTGAGCCTTGCACGGCTCGTGTTCATGCCATTTATTGTTTGTTATCTTCTATTACGGTACTACCGCCTCGTTTTCTTATTCCATTTGCTGGTGCCACTAACTTCCTGCCTTACTTGCCCGTGAGCGGCGGCAGCAGCGCGTATCGATAAATGCACTGTCGTACCATCTCTGGAGCCACCGATAGTATTTCCGGGTCGTCGTGTGTCTAGCAGTCAGTTGGAGACGGACCAGCAGTGCAGTCGGGACGCAGCAGCAGTAAACTCGAGTCGTGTGAAGTTAGCACCCCTTTTTCGAGAAATATACATTTTTTTCAGAGTTCTTGATAGATATGGCATAGTTCTAGAGTTCTTTGTACAAAATTTCAATAGTTCTGCAGAATTTAGCGAAGAAAACAACAAAATTCGAAAAAATTTTCGTATCGAAAACGTTCTTTGGCAATTTCCGCAAAATGTAAATAAGTACAAGAGTTCTCAGCACAGTTCTGAACAGAGCTCCAAGAGTTCTTTCGAAAATCCAAGTAACATTTTTTGTGAAGCTAATAGTTTACGAGATAATTGCATTTTAATGAGAAAATCTTTTCACTTACTGTGAAGTTGGCACCCTTTTTTTAGAAATATATATTTTTTTCAGAGTTCTTGATAGATATGGCATAGTTCTGGAGTTCTTTGTACAAAATTTCAATAGTTCTGCAGAATTTAGCGAAGAAAACAACAAAATTCGAAAAAAATTTTCGTATCGAAAACATTTTTTGTCAATTTTCGTAAAAATTAAACTTGTACAACAGTTCTGAGGACAGTTCTGAACAGAACCCCAAGAGCTCTATCGAAAATCCCAACATTTTTCTATGGCGATAATGGTTTGAGATAAATTGATTTAATATGGGACACACTTTCTTTACAGAAAATATAAATATATTCGTACAACAGTTCTGATGACAGTTCTGGACACCACGTGAAGAGTTCTATCGAAAATCCTAGTGAAATTTTTTTGTGCAGGTAATAGTTTAAGAGGTAATTGAAACTTAATTAAGAATTCCATAAGAGCTCCTACTGTGAAGCTGGCACCCTTTTTTTCACAAATGTATACTTTTTTCCGATTTCTTGATAGATATACCATAATTAGAGAGTTCTTTGTACAAAATTTCAATAGTTCTGCAGAATTTAGCGACGAAAACAATATTCGAAAAAATTTTCGTATCGAAAACATTCTTCGTCTATTTTCGCAAATTGTAAATAAGTACAACAGTTCTGAGCACAGTTCTGAACAGAACTCCAAGAGTTCTATCGAAAACCCAATTAACATTTTTTTGTGCAGCTAATAGTTTACGAGATAATTGCAATTTAAGGAGAAAATCTTTTCACTTACTGTGAAGTTGGCACCCTTTTTTTCAGAAATGTATATTATTTTCAGAGTTCTTGATAGATATGGCATAGTTCTAGAGTTCTTTGTACAAAATTTCAATAGTTCTGCAGAATTTAACGAAGATAACAACAATACTCGAAAAAAATTTCGTATAGCAAACATTCGTTATTAATTTTCGCAAAAAGTAAATTCGGACAACAGTTCTGAGGGCAGTTCTGAACAGAACCCCAATAGTTCTATAGAATATCCTAATTACAATTTTTTGTGCAGCTAACACGTTACGATATAATTGAAATTTAATTAGGGAACCTCTTCACTTACTGTGAAGTTGGAATCCTTTTCTTCAGAAATATATATATATTTTCAGAGTTCTTGATAGAAATGTCATAGTTCTAGAGTTATTTGTACAAAATTTGAATAGTCCTGCATAATTTAGCGAAAAAAACAACAATACTCGAAAAATTTTTCGTATCGAATACATTCTTTGTCAATTTTCGCAAAAAGTAAATTCGTAGAACAGTTCTGAACAGAACACCAAGAGCTCTATCGAAAATCCTAATAACATCTTTTTGTGGCGATGATAGTTTATACGGTAACTGCTTTGATGTTAGACCCACTTTCTCCACAGAAAAAGTAAATTCGTTCAACGGTTTTGATGAACAATTCTGGTTAACACGTCAAGACTTCTATCTGTAATCATAATAACATTTTTTGTGGTTGTAATAGTTTGTGTGGTAATTGATTAATTGTGGGGCACTCTTACTCAAAAAAAAAAAATTATGTCTGTTCGTATGCTCTGATGCCAGCTCTGGATAGCATTGTAAGAGTTCTATCGAAAAAACTAGTAACATATTCTGTGCAGGTAATTGTTTACGTAGTAACTGCCATTATTAAGGAATGCTTATGAGCATTTCCCGTGAAGTTTGAACCCCTTTTACGATAAATATAAATTTTTTTCACAGTTTTTGATATATATGCAATAGTTCTAGATTTCCCTGCTCAAAACACGAATAGTTCTACAGAATTTCGGGAAGAAAACAATAACACGGCAAAATTTTGGTATTGTAAAAAATTATTTGTCAGTTTGGAAAAAATAAATTTGTATAACAGTTCTGTTGGCAGTTCTGGATAGCACCGGAAGAGTTGCATTGAAAATGATAAGAACATTTTTGTGGCGATAATAGTTTATACAATTATTGTTTTAATCTGATACTCACTTTATCTAATATAGCAAAATTCGTAGAATAGTTCTGATGACAGTTCTGAATATCACCCACAGAGTTCTACCAAAAACTATAATAACATTATTTGTGACGATGACATTATATGAGATAATTAATGTGGGACTCACTTTTGTCATGTAAAAGTAATAAATTCGTACAAAAGATCTGACGGCATTTCTTAATACGACCCTAAGAGTTCTACCGACAACTGTAATAACATTTTTTGTGGGGATGACAGTTAATGAGATAATAGCATTTTCGAGAGACCCACTTGGTCTACATTATAATAAATTGGCACAACCCTTTTGCTGCCAGTTCTGGATAGCACCGAAAGAATTCTTTTAAAAACCCTCATAACATTTTTATGGTGCCAGTAGATTATGAAATAGATTGTGTGTTCACTCTGCAGTGGGTGTGCGCCGATGTGAAACTTACTGGCAGATAAAAACTGTGTGCCGGACCGGGTCTCTAACCCCAGGCTGTGACCAAAGAATATCGTCACAATATCCTTTCGTCCAGGAGTGCTTCTTCTGCAATTTTCGTAGGACAACTTCTACGAAATTGGGAACGCAGGAGATGAAGTACTGCTGGAAGTACAGCTATGAGTACGATCGTAAATTCTCACTTTTATTTTGGAAAACCGAAAATCGAAAACCGGATGTATATTCTACTAAATACAAAAAGTCTAAATGTTCAGCACTATACAAATGCCAGTACACCTTCTTAAGACTGACTGTAGTAACTGTAGGTGGAAGCGTGGGATGTGCACGCTTAGATGATTCAAGGAGAGAAGGCTCGTCAGTGCAAAACAAACAGATGGCTGAGAGAGCAGATACATTCACACACGCCACTAGCCAGATGGTGTCACACCTGTCGAGAATCGCACCAGAGGTACAATGAGCTGTGGTGGAGTGCTGTTGGCGTGGTTACTATGCAACTTACTTGATGGGCATCAATACACCGTTACATTAATGTACAATACTTGAGAAACAATGTCATTCACACACTCCGAGTTCCTTATCACTCAGTACTAGACTAAATTACCGGCCTGGTGATAAGCAGCCTATGTACCTCACCGACTACACGTCTTCGCGTTATAAGAAAAAAAAGAGAAAAATACCAAGGGACACAAAATATGAATCCGGATAAACCGGAAATCCGGATTATTGAGGACCAAATAAACGAGGTTCTTATTTACAAATTTCGAACTTCTTATTAACTTTAATACTGTATCCCCTCAACATTATAACACCTCGATCAGTCATGTATTGAATTAGGATTTAAACATACTACTTAGTTCGTTTGTACGATATATTCAGTAAATATACTTACATTTCTATACATTGTAAAGACTTTTAACTCTCGCTGTAGTGTAACTCATCAAACTTCCACACTTCCTTTCTAACTAGAACAAATGTTTGCAACAATATTGACGACATCAATTTCAAATTTATTCGTTACACACAGCACATGTTTTTATGTATCCTAGCGGCTGGTGATGTTGCAATATAACTTTCATCCATGAGGGTCCTGGGCATATTTTTAGCTGTTAGTGGGTCCTGGATGTCATGAGAGTTCAAAACAATTACTGTTTTACGTGATAAAATTCATCTGGTTCTTCCTGATTCTAAAAATATACACTTCATGTGTGCCTTTCATTGTTGTATGTATGATTCAGTGTCGACGCTAATGCTCTCTTGATGAGATATGAGCCGATTGCTCGTTTTTATCCACTGTGCCCTTTCGTATTTCATTTCAGCGATTAGTTTATTTGTTTATCAACGTAGTAAGTAGTACAAAGCTAATCCAGAATGTAAACTGCACTTAAATTCTGTTTGAACTGTTTAATAGTCAGTGTCCGCTGTCTGAACGTCAAATATCAGATTAATATACTGCGCCTGGTTGCGTTATTTTATAGGAATTTTATTATTTTAAGTGGGAAGTACTAGATAATGTTGAAGAAATTCGAAGCATATTGTTCGAAGAGCATAATATTATTCGAAATTTACCTGTACCAATAGGTGCAGCCAAAGCAGCATTTGTGATGCTGCAATTACCTCATAGATAACGATATTTGTCTATTGTAGTTTTGTATTCCAATCAGAATTTTGAGAGCATCAAAGCCGCATTTCAGCGTGAGAGAGGGGTAAAATCAATAGATGATATTGAATTGAAAGCCTTCATCAGTCTCTTGTTTTTAATTGTTGTTAACAAAAGTAACAGATGAAGCCTGGAAGATCTGTGTGGAACTGATGGTGATGGCATTGAAAAATTTCACCTCGCAAACGAACATAAAACGTTTCAAATTTACTCTGGAGAGCCTTAGATTTTACAGTCGCGCTATTCGTGATGAGAGGAGACAATTAGACAAGCTAACAGCTATTCGGGAAATATTTACTGTGTTTGTACGCAACTACCACAAATCTTACACCCTTGGAGAAAATGTTACAGTAGGCAAGAAGCTGGAAGGATTCTGTGGAAGGTACAGTTTTCGCCAATATGTATCAATCAAAACAAACGAGTATGGATTCTTAAGTGTGGATTCTTAAGTATTTTACCTGTACAATTTGGAAATATACGCTGTGTTGCAACCAGAAGGATTTACCAACTGAGCAATAAAGAATTTGATGTTCTGTGACTGTGTAAACCTATATATCAGTCAGGTCGAAATGTGAAAGCGGACAACTGGTTTACTAGTACTGGAATGATAATAGAGCTATGAAGGGAGAGTTTTTCTTTTGTTGGCATGATGAAGAAAAACAAGTGTGGAGATTTCTCTAGAGTTTGCTATCAGTAAAAGAAGGGCTGCCCACATTTCCATTTTTGACTTCCACAAGACTGAACTCTAGTTTCCTCCGTACCTAAAAGGAGAAGTGAGTGATCCAGGCATCACGTTTGCATGAAGATAATTCGATAGATGCTGACATTGTAGATAAACGGAAGCCATCCACCGTAAATTTTAAAATAGCGTTAAGTGTAGTATTTTCACAGCGGATAAGCCGAATGCTTTGTACAACGCTGCAAGAAATGTGCGCCGCTGGTCAATGGTTGTATTTTTGTAATGATCAGTACAGTTGGAATCTATGCACAAGTGATTTATCGTGGCAACAGGAAGAATTGTATCAAAAGGAAAGGGTTCCTGAATCAGCTTTGTTATACAATGTTGTTTTCTTCACTAAATTCTGCATAACTATTGAAATTTTGTACCGAGAACTCTATAACTATGACTTATCTATCAAGAACTCTGAAAAAAATATATATTTCTGAAAAAAAGGGTGCCAGCTTCACAGTAGGAGCTCTTATGGGGTTCTTAATAAAGTTGCGATTACCTCTTAAAGTATTACCCGCACTAAAAAATTCTACTAGGAATTTCGATAGAACTCTTCACGTGGTGTCCAGAACTGTCATCAGAACTCTTGTACGAATATATTTATATTTTCCGTAAAGAAAGTGTGTCCCATATTAAATCAATTTATCTCAAACCATTATCGCCATAGAAAAATGTTGTTGGGATTTTCGATAGAGCTCTTGGGGTTCTGTTCAGAACTGTCCTCAGAACTGTTGTACAAGTTTAATTTTTACGAAAATTGACAAAAAATGTTTTCGATACGAACATTTTTTCGAATTTTGTTGTTTTCTTCGCTAAATTCTGCAGAACTATTGAAATTTTGTACAAAGAACTCTAGAACTATGCCATATCTATCAAGAACTCTGAAAAATATATATATTTCTAAAAAAAAGGGTGCCAACTTCACAGTAAGTGAAAAGATTTTCTCATTAAAATGCAATTATCTCGTAAACTATTAGCTGCACAAAAAAATGTTAATTGGGTTTTCGATAGAACTCTTGGAGTTCTGTTCAGAACTGTGCTCAGAACTGTTGTACTTATTTACAATTTGCGAAAATAGACGAAGAATGTTTTCGATACGAAAATTTTTTCGAATATTGTTTTCGTCGCTAAATTTTGCAGAACTATTGAAATTTTGTACAAAGAACTCTAGAACTATGGCATATCTATCAAGAAATCTGAAAAAAGTATACATTTGTGAAAAAAAAGGGTGCCAACTTCACAGTAAGTGAAAAGATTTTCTCATTAAAATGCAATTATCTCGTAAACTATTAGCTGCACAAAAAAATGTTACTTGGATTTTCGAAAGAACTCTTGGAGCTCTGTTCAGAACTGTGTTCTGAACTCTTGTACTTATTTACATTTTGCGAAAATTGCCAAAGAACGTTTTCGATACGAAAATTTTTTCGAGTATTGTTGTTGTCGTCGCTAAATTCTGCAGAACTATTGAAATTTTGTACAAAGAACTCTAGAACTATGCCATATCTATCAAGAACTCTGAAAAAAATATATCTTTCTGAAAAAAAGGGTGCCAACATCACAGTCAGTGAAAAGATTTTCTCATTAAAATGCAATTATCTCGTAAACTATTAGCTGCACAAAAAAACGTTACTTGGATTTTCGAAAGAACTCTTGGAGCTCTGTTCAGAACTGTGCTCAGAACTCTTGTACTTATTTACATTTTGCGGAAATTGCCAAAGAACGTTTTCGATACGAAAATTTTTTCGAATATTGTTGTTTTCTTCGCTAAATTCTGCAGAACTATTGAAATTTTGTACAAAGAACTCTAGAACTATGCCATATCTACCAAGAACTCTGAAAAATATGTATATATCTCGAAAAATGGGTGCTAACTTCACACGACTGTAAACTCGGGGACGGAGCGCCGGTGAGGCGCCGACAGCCAGTGCTCGCCGACCGCTGGCGACACACATGAACTGACCGCCGGAGGGAGATTGGAGCGGACGTTGCTCGTCTCATCGGCCGACGTATATCTGGTCCTTTCACCGTTTCCGGGCCTGGGCAGTTGGTCAGTTGGCATGGAGCAGCGAGGAAACCTCCACGGCGCGTAGTTTGGCCGGGGCCGCTGGTGGCGTCTACGCGGGTTCAGAGTGTGTGGTGCTGTTTCCATTGCTACGAGGTCCGTGGCTCACCGATGTTGGACACGAAAGTTGAATTTTGACTTAATCTACCAACAAGTCACGACTGTTCACATTGTGCCGTTTGGATTTCTTTGTCGGCTCTTGGGACATTTCCGCGAGCAACAATGTGTGTTTTCAAGTTGGCTAATTTGAGTTGAATTGCACCAGCGGAATCTTCTGCCTTGTGGCCGTTAACGTCCCGGTTACCTGCCCTGGTCGTTGACGTAAATTCAGGCTGTGTTTTCCTCATCGTGTTGTCGCTGTCCAGCAAGATGTGTAGTTTGACAGCTCAATGCATAATTGGTTGTGGGCGCCAATACCTTCTATGTTCTTTCATTGAACTCCCTTTTGTGTGTCGGTCGGGTGGAGACGAAGTTATCTTGTCGGTGGGTCCGTTGACTGTCTGTCGGTTGGGTTGTCGTCGGATCGAGAATGGTTGGGCCGACAGCCTGTCTCACCTAAGCGAGCCTTAGTGTTTGAATTCCAGGCCGCCCCTCGGAAACTTCTGAGCGCCGTTGGGTGTACTGCCTTTCCTTATTTGTTCTTGTTGTTTGTATTGGTATGGCTTCTAGCCGATTTTTAAATTAAGGTTGTTTATCCCTTAAGGCGTAAGATTGTTTGGGCCTTCAGCCTAATTTAAAGAACTGTTTTAAGGTAAGGCCTTTGGCCTTTTAAATATTTATTTTGGTTTGCGTCTTGTGATGGGCCTTCAGCCGATTTTTAATTAAGGTTGTTTTGCTCTTAAGGTGTCAGATTGCTTGGGCCTTCAGCCTAATTAAAGAAATGTTTTAAGATAAGGCCTTTTGTCTTTTAAAAATTTAATTTTGGTTTGAGTTTTAAGAGATGGGCCTTCAGCCGATTTTTTTAAAACTAAAGTTGTTTTGCTCTTAAGGTGTGAGATCGTTTGGGCCTTCCGCCTAACTGAAAGAACCGATTTAAGGTAAGGCCTCCTGCCTTTTAAATTTCTGATCTTGGTTTGAGTCTTAAGTTATTGGCTTTCAGCCGATTTTAAATTAGTCTTGCCCTTAAGGCATGAGATTGTATGGCGTATTCAGCAGGTTATTAAGTTCCAAAAATTAATACCTTTTTCAAACATTTTCTTGGCTCTTGTAATGTCTGGTCAAATAAATAAATTTGTGTGTTCGAGAGTGACTCACAGCCCCTGATTTTGGCCTCTTTCCACAATTTAAACTACCTGTCCTGTCCTGCGGGTTTAGCAGGGCGTCTCACCCTGCATTATTTATAATTCTAAGTTGAATGTAATAAATGTTGCAAATCCTTAAAACACCGTTATTCATTTTGAAACACCCGATATATCTGACCCGCTCGAATAGCTTAAAGCGTAGCGCTCTCGCTTGCGAGACATGGAGCTAAGCTAGATGCGGTTTGGATTCGAGCTGTGGGTTAACGATTATAGCTCAGCTACACGAGCCAGACTGAGTTTGGTCTTAGGCGGCTGTCCACGCTCGTGTAGCCAAACACGAGGCTTTAGATGCTCCAACATTGAAGTGGACGTGGGACTGCGGCTAGTCATGAACTTGAGAAATAAGAATACCAACAGACGTATATATTAATACACGGCCAGTATGGACACTACATTAGTACTAAGCACAAGCCTGAAGATAACACTAATGTAGTGTCGAAACTCGCCGTGTAATATATTTTATGAGAGGTACGGCGTTTGGTATTCCATATTTCCAGGAATACTGGCCGGTCTCCGATGACCACTTAGAAAAATACGCTCTATAAACATTCAAAATACGAGAACAGATCAAATTTCACGCTATGGACAGACACATGTGGCATGTTCCTCTATTAGGTGTGGCCCCAAGAACGGCATCCGGCAGTGAAGTTGGAATTAAATAAACCTGCCAAATAATGAAAACCCATGGGCGCTGAAAATCTTGAAAAGAGAGAAACACAGAGCTTGTTTCAAATAAAAACAGCTTCATGGGAAATCACTTCACTGAAGATATATAATCCGACTGTGGCTAAAACATAAAAATACTTAACTAGCTCATATAGAAGTTACATATTTTTTCCGAACATTTCGTTACTCACCACTCACTGACTTCCGTTGAGACGTGCTTACTCTGCAGCAAAATTTAAATTCACATTATAACCTCGAATACGGTTGCCTTTCACATACGACTGCAGTGATTATGTTCGTTCGACACATTCTTTTTAGCTTCCCACGCTTTATGACACGACCGCCCTCGGTCTAATTCCCCCGCAAAAACCGTTGTATTACTGGGTTATGGGTACCGACCGCTAATGGCAACAATTCCAGTTGATCATTCACAGATATAATTGCATTCGCCTGAAATGGCGCATCTGAACGTCATGTGCATAAATCAAGACCGCTGCATAATGAGGCGAGGTAACGGGGTTTTCCTGTGTGGCGCGTGTCCGACAAAAATAGATTTCACTTCTGACTAGCCGCCCTGCATGATTTTCGCCACCCGGTATGAAATTGTGTTATCTGGATTAATCCGCTAAAGCGATCGTAAATCTGTCATTGGTAGTTACAGTTTCTGTACTAAAACGCAAATCTGATTACAACACACCTTTATGCCTCTTTCGGAAGTACTATAAACGTGTGTGGAAACCAGTAAAATGATTTAATGTATACACAGAAATGTAGTGCTCGAATATTTCCATACATTTGACAGGTAATATGTATATATAAAACTGTCTGAGAAAATGAACTGTCAGTTTTCTACAGTTTTCAGCGTGTTAGTGATGAGGTAAGATAACAGGACAGGCGATAATGAAAATACGAGGGTTGGAACTTTAATAGTGACAACTATTTAATTACAGCTCGTACAGAATAGATACGTGTTTCAGAGTTTTACTGACCTTCAGAGTACTCACCAGCATTGTGTATAACCCGTTGCCAGCGATGTGGAATTCATAGTATACTCTTAGCAGTGCCAGTTGTGTTGACAGTTCGTGCGGCGCGGTCTATTGCCCGACGAATTTGTAGCAGTTCTGAAGCGAATTCCATGAAGTGTTTCCTTCGGCTTAGAAATCTAGTTGAACTCACGAGGGCTTCAGTCAGGGGAGTGCAGTAGGTGGTGTAGTACTTGGCAGTCCCATCAGTCAAACAAATCACTAACAGCTTGCACTGTACGTGCTTGAGCATTGTCCTGCAAAATGATGGTCAGGTCCTGCAGAATGTGTCATCACTTCTGTCTCTATGCTGTTCGTTTTTGGAACACAACCTACGACCAGCTTAGAGACAGAAGTGATGACACATTCTGCAGGACCTGACCATCATTTTGCAGGACCATGCTCAAGCACGTACAGTGCAAGCTGTTACTCATTTGTTTGATTGATGGTGCTAGCAAGTACTACACCACCTACTACACTCCCCTGACTGAAGCCCTCGTGAGTTCAACTCGATTTCTAAGATAAAGGAAACACTTCACGGCATTCGCTTCAGAACTGCTACAAATTCGTCGTTCACGCGCCGTTGGAACTGTCACCACAACTGGCAATGCTAAGAGTGTCCTACGACCTCCACATCGCTGGCAACGGGTTATACACAATGCTGGTGACTACTCTGAAGGTCAGTAAAACTTTGAAACGCGTATCTATTTTGTACGAGCTGTAAATAAATAGTTGCCACTATTAAAGTTCCAACCCTCGTAAGTACCTTGGACTTCATTTCATTTGTACGATCTAGTTTTTGCTATAGTGGACAAAAATATAAACAATATTAAAGTCATTTGGAAGAGAAAGCCGTCATCATTTACGTTTTACTGCCTACACATCTTTATCGGCAATCTGAATCAGAAACAAGAAATTAATGTATCCGTACAATCACTGCGAAATAAAGAAAAAATATTTATTTTCATGTATATCAGTTATAACTATCTAACCATCAGAAATAAAATGATACCATTAACTTAACGTAGGCAACGGCCTTGCAGAAGTGGATACACCAGTTCCCGTCAGATCACCGATGGTAAGCGCTGTCGGGCATGGCCGGCACTTGGATGGGTGACCATCCGGGCCGCCATGCGCTGTTGCCATTTCTCGGGGTGCACTCAGCCTCGTGATGTCAATTGAGGAGCCACTCGACCGAATAGTAGCGACTCCGGTCAAAGAAAACCATCGTAACGATCGGGAGAGCGGTGTGCAGACCACACGCCCCTCCTATCCGCATCCTCAGTGAGGATGACACGGCGGTCGGATGGTCCCGATGGGCCACTTGTGGCCTGACGATGGAGTGCAATTAGCTTAACGTCAAATGCAAAGTTGTGGAATACGGTTCGAATTGTAAACAGATACATCTGCTTGACAGTGGTAATAATCGAAATCAGTTTAGGGAACACTGAAACCAGTTCTGTGAACATTAATTCTTGCCTAATCAACGGCCTCCAGTTGTTTACTATGTGAGGACACCATTAATGATATGTATTGTCTCAGAAAATCCACCAAAATATGAAAGATGTTTACTGAAAGAGGAGATAAAGCTGTAAGAAGGACATTTAAAAATTAAGTTTACTACCAGTGTACAACTTTCAAACAGTTTTTACGTTAACGTAGCATTGGCCAGAGAACAACCTAGAAGTCCAAAACCATAATTCTGCGTAATACCATTATAAGCTACTCTTTTACATGACCATCAGTTATCAAATTTTACCAAAGGATCGAATAGAATTCTTGTGGGAAGAAAGTTAAAAGCTGTTCCAGTGCACTCAGTTCCGAGAAAGAACACCTTACAAAAATTACAGTTCGAAAACGCTTCTGGATAAGTCTCCTCTCGCTAAGATTGAGACATGGCTGAAAAGAAAAGAGGAATGATGCATCGCTGAAATGTTGTATAAGTTTTTTAATTAAAATGACTGAACGAAAATAAGTAAAGAAAGTCAGACAATGAACCAGAGTTCATTAATCCACTCTCGCAACAATGACGCAGTAATACTTTGATTACGCGTTGTGAGGTTCACATCAAGATAATTTCAAGATCGAATATAGCACGAGACATGTTTTCATTGGGCAACAAGTATGGCCCAGCTCCGTACCTGATTTCCCTAACGCACTTTTGCGTCGTGTCCATGGTCCAGATGATGCTGGTTGGGATGCTCGGGAGGAACTTTCGTCGTCAATATTTGCGCAACAAGGAGATAAGAGGTGGTGGCCTACAGTTCCCGACCATCAGACTTTGTGTTAACGACCAGCATTAAGTCCCCTTATTTTTCAATTTCGCGACGTTTATCATTACACGAAGAGCAGATTCAGCACCAGAAGACATGAAACGGATAACACTTGCTCCAGAGACTTCCGTATCCAACATTGCTGCCAGTTCATGCGGGACTTAGTATTCTGAGGGATGGCCAAGTTTGTTACACGACTGTCCAGTTTGAAACCGAAAAACAAAGACGCAGCCTTCACCTGGGGTTGAGATTTATTTAACATTACGGCACGTTCTGTTAGGAGTTTCATTATATTCCTAATAGTTATGCTTTCAAACTGACAGTATATATTCATATTCAGTAAAGATGACGATGATACGACGCAACATTAAATATCGTTTAGGTTACGCACATCATAATTTCTTTTATAGCGTAGGAAACCAGAATTTCGATTATAAGTCGCCTTTCTTTCTATAAAATATTTTCCTGGACTGATTTTTATTTGAGTGCAATGCTTTTTCTCATTTTCTCTTCCAATAGATTGATCGTTAGGTCTTACAGAGGAGATCAACATTTTTTACTGTGTCCTGACATGTGCACCACACCACCAGCAATACAATGTTTGATATTGTTCTTTGTGTGTTATCCAGAGCGAATATATTTCGTACCATTTAAGTCAACAGGAATGTAGCAAGGTTGAAGTCCAGCCTCCTGTTGTTCATTTTCTTACAAAAAGTTGTGAGCTCCTATTGGGCACCGAGCGAGGTGGCGCAGTGGTTAGCACACTGGACTCGCATTCTGGAGGACGACGGTCCAATCCCGCGTCCGGCCATCCTAATTTAGGTTTTCCATGATTTCCCTAAATCGCTCCAGGCAGATTCCGGGATATTTCCTTTGAAAGGTCACGGCCGACTTCCTTCCCCATCCTTCCGGAATACGATGAGACCGATGACCTCGCTGTTTGGCCTCTTCCCCCAAACAACCCAATTCAATCCTATTGGACAAGGAGAGGAGGGATGTCTCTCGGAAGATATGTCTCCATAATCGTCTCGAAGCAGTTAGGAAAACCAAGATGAATGAACGACGATTCGAACGCTGCTGATCGCTCCTATGTGCTCATTGACTACATTCTCGTCGGTGTGGCATGCAATAAATAGAATTATTCAGCATCACAGCAACTCAAAACTAAACTGGACTCTTATTTGACTGGTAGGGAGTAAAGCTGGTTATTTATGAATATCAAACAGTGAAGGTAGTAGTTAAAAAGATGGGCCATATGAGAAGGTTAGGAGGAGCGGACGAAGAAAGCAGTCAACGAAGCTTATAAAAGTAATAATACTTCAATTCGTCACACTCTAGCCCAAAAATAAAGAAGTTTTCTATTTTATTCTTGCTTAGTGCTCTAGTGAATGAAACGTACAACTGGAGAAAGAAAGAAGCTAGAGCATCTACCTTCTATGTTGTTACGGAATATCAAAATGTCACACACAAAGATGGAAGTAGTAAATAAAGAAGTATCAAGGGGAATAGGTTGCTTAGAAGCAAAGATAAATGCCTTAGACTAGCCGTACGGGAGTAAGTGACAAAAGACGATGTTACTGCCCTTTGACGGAGAATACGCTGTGATGCGAGAGCTCCTAATAGAGCGCAACAAGTGATAAGGTGGTTTTCTGAGTCACGCTTTGAGGCGTGCTTATTCAAATCTGCATCCGGGATATGGTTTTTATGGTCCATTTTATGTAGTCTCCATCTTTACGGGAGCACTGTATTAGGAATTCTGGAGACTAATCGCCTAAAAGATCGACGATTGTCTCACTAAACTTTTCAGGCACCTTCTGAAATTACTTCATGTGGTCTTCTTCTTATACCATTTCTGTAGTAGATGTGAGCCTCTTCCGAAACCAAATGAATTTAACAGAATTGTGATCACTATCTCTTCACGGGTTGTACTGTATCCCATCTTCCAGTTTGGCTGAAAGTAATGCTTGACATGGCAGACGCTCTGGTCGCATCATTTTGATGTTGCCCTACTATCTTTTTGGCAGAGGCTAATCTCTTCTGTTACCATCGTTCTCACGTCTACTTGCTGTCTTTTGACGTTGCCCTCTGTTTCTTGAAGTCCACCCATAAAGTGACCTCTGAAACACCATCCCAACTTCTTCAATTGTTTGTTCCCATCTCCTTATCTTAGGACCCAAATTTTCACTAACATACTTAAGAGCAGTTTTAGCCACTACGTTGGTCAGTATTAGTGTTATCTCTTTCCTCAAACTTCTCCTTTTTATCTCCTTATGTAACCATTTATAGTTTCATATTCCTGTATGTTTTGCACCACACCTAAATTACTTTTATGTATTTACATATGTGGCCCGAGATAATTAAATGAATCTATTTCTTCTATTGATAATACAATGTAGGATTTCGTTTTCTCTGCCTCGTGATGACTGGGTGTTGTGTGATGTACTTAGGTTAGTTACGTTTAAGTAGTTCTAAGTTCTAGGGGACTGATGACCATAGATGTTAAGTCCCATAGTGCTCCGAGCCATTTTTTTAGGATTTAGTGGCCGGTATTTTCACGTAAGACTTCCGGGCTGATAGGCCGTGATCGACGTATAAAACTCTCCCCTGACGTTTCATCTCCGACTGTGGGAGACATCCTCCGAGGTAAAGCGGCGAACTTCTATTGTTTCATTGTACGTTCTGTTTTTGCCCTTCTTACGTGCTTCCCGCCCATTGCCATTCCTTTTACTTTATTTACAGACTAGCAGAGAAATTCAGCGTTGCCGGGATATTTATTTATTCTAGCCCTTTTAACCCACCTCCTACTCCCTCCTCTGTCTATCTCTTCTTCACCCTCTCTTGTTCACCACTCCACTTCTCACCTTTGTGAGCATCTCCACTTCCCTCCTCTCTTTGTCCTCCGTCTCTTTCTTCTCTTCCGTATATGTCTCCCCTTCTTCACCCACAGCCCACCATCAGTAGGAGTTGGGTGGCTTTTGTCCCTACAGTGTTTCTTTCCAGATTGTAAGTGTACAAAGTTAGGTTGAATTCGATCCAGTTGCTTAGACGCTGGCATATATTGCACACATATTGACATTTTCTGTTGTTTTAAACCATTCGATTCCAGAGAGAATGTTAACCTTTTCCTTAGCATTCAGGCGTACTGAAACACTTAGACAAAACGATTGCCTCATTCTCGCGACGTAATTGGCACACTGAACGGCAGAAATATGTGAAAAATTCCATTTCATAATTTTAAAAGTATTTCAGGCGGATACATCCTCACCCCCACCGTAGTGACAATGATGAATCTTACTCCAACAGTACGTTTATACACATAATAAGTCATATACTTAATTTCAACACAGGATTCTCCGCCCCCAGTAGCTGAGTGGTCAACTCGACAGACTGTCAATCCTAAGGGTCCGGGTTCGATTCCCGGCTGGGTCGGAGATTTTCTCCGCTCAGGGACTGAGTGCTGTGTTGTCCTAATCATCATCCTTTCATCCCCATCGACGCGCAAGTCGCCGAAGTGGCGTCAAATCGAAAGACTTGCGCCAGGCGAGCGGTCTACCCGACGCGAAGCCCTCGTCACACGCCATTATTATACCAATGCAGCCAATCGGTTGCATATAAACGGTAGGTGCCGTCGGTTGGCTGTTTAATCCCATGCTGAAAATAGTATACGGTTGCTGAGTAATAGCCAGGTTCAAAACTGTCATACACTTAACAAATTTGGTTGGAATTGCTCCAAGTGTGCCTGAACTATTGTCCAATGTCACTCTCTTTTCATCCCACCCTCCCTTCTCGTATGCGATGTGTGTGTTTCTCAACCCTCCAGTGCTTCTTTCCAGGTAGTAAGTAACCAATAAACCACCGATACTTCAAGGAATCGAACTCCCGTATATAAAACTGCTACAAACATCTGATTACTTTACGAATGAATTAATGCGTTAAAGAAAAAGTTTCGAAAAGGTTTGAAATTACATTTAAAGATTGTTGGAGGCCGCTAAGAGCTCTCTGTCAAAACAATGAATGAGCATAATCTGCGTGATTTGCGCTGGGTTCCAGGAAAAACTGCTTATCACGCTGTTCAGTGTTTGTGACGTCTTATCTCCTAACTATGTGTCGTAAACTGATGTAATTCTGCAGGTAGTTTAGTGGTATATGTAGATGCAGTCTGCAAAATGTATTACAAATTGAGTTACGAGTAAAGAAGCAATAAATTAACACGCCAAGATTGATGGGACAGTTTTCACGCATCTAAGAGTTTATAGTGCAATATCTCCTGAACTATGTGTCGTACAGTGATATAGTTGAATATCGTCGGAAAAACGTGCTTCGAATGGAATCAGTAGAAAAGAAGTAATAAACTGAAATGTCATTCCTAATGTGGTAGTTTTGTTGCATGAAAAGCGAAGATGTAGTAAGCGATAAAGTTGTTTTCGTTTATCATTTAGTGAGGGATGTCAGCAAGAAGAAGTTGCGTAAAGGTTAGATACTCTGTAAAGTTTGTTGGAAGTCACTAAGTGCTCTCATTTTCCAATACTAAATGAACATAATGGGGACACACAAGCTGCGACATCGTTGCGAAAAAACAGTGACCCGTATATGTAATAAGTTTCCTTTAATTTACGTCTATGGTCACAATCTAGTTGTTAACAGATAAAGTTTGTGACCATAGACGAAAATTAAAGGAAACTTGTAATGTGGATATTTGCAGCATGGTTAGTTATGCTCCTAGTTCATAGCAGCCCCACTCCTTTGAGTGGTAGATTATTCTTACCCCCAATACTGATTTTTCACCGATAGTAACAGTTATGTCCACCAAGTTTGGCTTAAATTGATACGGTGGTTTAGGATGAGATATTGGAGCATAGATGCACACGTACACTTTTGTATAGACACAGAGATATAGTCCTTCTACGACTTTGTAAGTCATTGCTCAATTTAGTCACGTTCTTTTGTAAAGAAATTTCACTGTCTGCTAGGAGAACCTGGTCATCTGCAAATATAACAGAGTTAGTAAGTTAATAAGTTTCCTCCTCCCCATGTTCACGGTCTTGTGGATTTTACAATTCGATTTTGTATATATATTCTGTGTACACATCAAAAAGAAATGGTGAGTCTTAAAACTAGGTTTACATTTAATAACTCCTTATTAATACTTAATTTAGTATAGTCGTATGGTGATTTAACGGCATTCATCAAATGTAGAGGCAAATTGTAGTCAGTAAGCGTTTCTTATGATTTCGTCCTCCTCATGTTACTGTAAGTCTTCTAAAAGTCAAGGAAGAACAGAAATAGTGGTTTATCGAACTATCCTCACTTTTCTATAAGTTGTTTTAGAACAATTCTGTATCTGCACAGAACCCACCTTTGCAAAAGTTGCATTGCTCCTCTCTCAAAAGTAGTCGCTATTGGTTGGAGTTCCCTTTTAATGATGGATGGATATATTTTGTAAGAAAGATCTAAAATAGCTGTATCTCTGTAATTTGAACATTCTTTCATATTTACTATCTTCTATTATTTACTGTTCGTGCAACTATCATTTCTGTGGAATTTTTCCCAATAAGTGAATACCATTCAACAACTAAAAAAATTATTTTTCCTTTTCAAACTTATATATTCCATGGTATCCAGATTTTTTAGCTTTTATAATTGTAACCTTCTTGTTCCAGGGCTTCTTTAAAATACTTCCCAAGCCCTGTCATTCTCATTCCACTGTATCTTCCAAAATTCACAGTATTTGTATAGTAGGGCTCACCTTGCTTCACTAATAGCTGTTTGTCATACTGTAATCTTTCCTTTCGTGGTATTATATCGATCTTGGCTTTGCCAGTGACTTTACTACTCAAATTTTAGAATATTTTGAGTCAAAACTATTAAGTTCCATTTAAATCATTGTGTAGTCTTAAAAGTTCTACCTGTGTTTACCTGTCTAGTAAGTTTGCAAATTACAGTGCTTTTCTTTGTATGATGTACTTGCCTTTGCACATTCTTTTCTTTAATCCAAGTCCATTACAGCTTGCTTGAGTTCATCATTCTATAGATTCCATAGATTTGGTTTTCGTCGTTTTCGTGCTCCGAGTCTCCTCTTTCTCTCTCCCTCCCCCTTTTTTTCTTTTGAGTCATAATTCTTGTGACTGGTTTGTTGCGTGCGAATTCCTCTTTCTTTCAACCTTTCCATCTCAAAGTAGCCCTTGCAACCTGTGACCTCATTAATTTTCTGGATGTATTCGAATCTGTCTTCTTTTACATTTTTCCCGTCTACAGAAGTTATTCCGCGATGTCTTAAGAGATGTCCTCTCATCCAGTCCCTTCTTCTTGTCAGTGTTTCTCATATATTCCTCTTCCCTTCGATTCTGCGGAAAACCTTTTCATGCCTTATCTTATCAGTCCACCTAATTTTCAACATTCTTCTGTAGAACCACATCTCAAATGTTTGGATTCTCTTCTGTTCCGGTTTTCCCACAGTTCATGTTTCACTACCATGGCATGCTGTGCTTCAAACGTACATTCTCAGAATCTTCTTCCTCAAATTAAGGGCTATATTTGATAACACTAAACTTCTCTTGGCCAGGAATTCTCTTTTTTCCAGTGATGGAGTGCTTTTTATGTCCTCATTGCATTGTCCTTCATGTGCTATATTGCTGCGTAGGTATCAGAATTCCTTAACTTTGTCTACTTCTTGATCACCAATTCTGACGTCAAGTTTCTCGCTTTTCTCATTTCTGCCATTTGTCATTGCTTTCGTCCTTCTTCGATGTGCTATTCTGTACTCATTAGACTACTGATTGCATTCAAAAAAATCCTGTAATTCTTCTTCACTTTCACTGAGGGTAGTTATGTCATCAGCGAATCTTATCATTATTTCTTTATTTCGTCACTGCTTCTTCGACTAACAGATTGAACAGTAGGGGCAAAAGATTATATCCCAGTATTACACCCTCTTGTATCCAAGCAACTCGTTCTTGGTCGTCCACTCATATTATTACCTCTTGGCTCTTGTACATATTTTATATAATCCGTCTCTCCCTATAGCTCAACCCTATTTTTCTCAGAATTTCAAACATCTTGCACCGTTTTACGTTGTCGAACGCTTTTTCCATTTCGACAAGTCATAGGGACGTGTCTTGATTTTTCTTTAGGCCTGGTTACATTATCAGAGGCTCAGTCAGAATTGCCTCTCTGGTGCCTTTACCTTTCCTAAAGCCAAACAGAGCCTAAGTCTAACACAACTGCCATTTTCTTTTCCATTCTTCTGTATATAATTCTTGCCAGCAACTTGGATGTATGGGCTGTTAAGCAGATTGTGCGATAATTCTCGCACTTGTCAACTCTTGCCGTCTTCGGAATTGTGTGGGTGATATTTTCGAAAGCAAATTATATGTTGCAACACTCGTACATTGTGTCCACCAACGTGAATAGTCGTTTTGGCTCTATCTCCTCAAACAATTTTAGAAAGTGGATGGAGTGTTATCTATCCCGTCTGTCTTGTTTGATCTAAAGTCTTCCAAAGGTCTTTTAAATTCTTACTCTATACAGGATCCCCTACCTCTTTCTCGTCGACTGCTGTTCCTTCTTTTATTACGTTTACAGAAAAGTTCTCCTTCTCATAGGGAATTGAATCGTACACTTTACACCTATCCACTGTGTATGCTGAGTCAGTCCTTCCGACAATCATCTCTTTTTCGATTTCTTCGCCGATTTCATATTGATATTTCGTCTTAGCTTCCCTGCAATTTCTATTTATTCATTCAATTTTGGTTCTGTTTTCTTGAATTTACCTGAATATTTTTGTACTTCCTCCTTTCGTATTTCTTGTTACCCTTGGTTTCTTCACAGTTACCTTCTTTGCACGTAAGTTACCCTCTCCGCTTACTGTGATGGTGTTTTTAGAAATGTCAATTTCTCTTCAACTGGACTGCCTACTGAGCTATTCATTATCGCAGTATCTACAGCCGCAGAGAACTTCAAGCGTGTCTCTTCATTCCTTAGTACTTTCGTATCCCACTTCTTTGCACCTTGATTGTTTCTGACTTGTGTCTTAAATTTCAGCATACTTTTAATATTACTATATCTGCTCCAGGAAACGGTTTCGGTACCTCTTCCTAACCATGATGTAATCTAACTGAAATCTTTCTGTATCTCCTGGCCTTTTCCAAGTATACCAGCTGTTCTTGTGGTTCTAGAACAGAGTATTCGCTATTACTAATTGTTATTTATTGCAGAATTGAATTAGTGTGAGCCGTGGAAAGAAATTGTTGTTTTGAAGAGCGCGCCGCAGCACGTAGTGTAAAGCAGCCGCCCTCCGTTCCTGGTGGTGGCGCCGCTGTGGCAGTCGCAGCTTTGGTGTCTCCCTCTGGTGGAAAAGGGGAAAGGTTGCCTGTTCACGTGCATTTAAGGGGCGCTATGAGCTCACCAGTGGCAGTTCGTCAGTGTCGGCGAGTCTGGTCAGTCAGTCAGTCTGATTCGGCGAATCTGGTCAGTTGGTCAGCCGGTTCAGTGAGGGGCAGTCAGTGTCTGCCTGTCGACCGGAGTGCTAGTATGTGTTAGGCCGCCAGTCTGCTCGAGTTTGGTCAGGCAATGGTAATTGGCGGATGGATCAATCGGTTGGTCGGTCGCGCACTGAGACACAAGATGACTTGTCCGTTGGCGCATGTGAGGTCGCCACGTGAGTCCAGTGGGCCGCGCCGTATAGCGAGGGGGAGTGGCTTCACGGCCGGCACGAGAGCAGCAGGAGTCAACCCACGACATCGGTCTGGCCGGCGCGAGCTGCGACGCCGTGAGACGGGAGATCGGCGCGCCTTCCTGCGTCCTTTGAAGCGGCTGGCAGCGGACGGTTCGGGAGAGCGTTTTGGGAGAGCTGCGCCAGGTCTTCGCCAGACATCGCAGTTTATTAAAAGTTAAGTGATTTGTATTGTACTTGCGTTCTTGGTCAGTCTTTCGTCCCTAGCTTCCTCGTCTGTCTCTCGTCCGCATTTGTTGGGCAGTTAGTGTCTGTCTGTCTGTCGGTCTGCCGTACGTTAATAGCTGCCTCTGTCATGTTTTTCGGATTCGGTGTTAACGAATTTATTTCTTAAGGTGTAAAGGCCGAATTCCTGAAATATGTTTTATCTTGCCTATCATCTTGCGAGGTGGTATATGTGTAATGTAGAGCATGTTGGTACATTTTATGTAAAACTGCATTTCATGGATTTTATTTAAATGGTCATTTTAGTATATAAAGTTGCCACCCTTCCACCGTAAGAGTTCTTTAAAAACAAGTTGCACTTTCGGTGGCAAATAATTTTTAATGTGTGTGCTTTGTACCATTTCCATCCCTCTTACGGGGTGCATAGTTTATGTGTTTGTGTGAGTTGTTACAATTTTTAGTTTAAAGTAATCTGGTGTGTAGCAGATTTGCACCAGTATAGTTTTTCAGAGGAGGTTGTGAGCGGTCGTGAGTACGGCAGTGTTAAAAGGGAGCGGTAAGGGTCTCAGCCAGAAAGTTCATATTATAAAAAAAATAATCTGAATAAATTTTAACTTGATATTTACAGGGTGCTTTTTGATTATAATTTTAAATGTTAAAAAAATATGGCTTTTAGGAATAAAATTTCCATTTATTAAAAACAATTTTTTTTCTTTGATCAATTACCATTGGCAACTACTTCGACGCACACACAGTGTGATTAAATGTGTTAATGTTCTTGATGAATCGTTAGTAAATAGTGTAAATTTTTTAAGAAAAAAATTTGAGAGTAAAAATCCACTGTTCATAGTGTTTCTCTCCCCTCATTCTTAGCACTAAGCCCATATTCTCCTGTAATCCTTTCTTTTACAGCTTCCCCTAGTACCGCATTGCAGTCCTCCATGACATTTTCATCTGCCTGTAATATCCTCATATACTTCCTCTATCTCTTCATCTTCTGCTTGCGACGTCGGCGTGTATACCTAACTGTTGTTGTCGGAGGTCGACTCTGATGAGAACAACCACATCACTGAACTGTTCACATTAATTTACTCTCTGTCCTACGTTATTAGTCCTAACGAATCCACTCTCGCCTAGCTGGAGTTCAGGCAACGTGTACACATAACAACTCGCAGCATCTGAAGAGTACGACTGGGTCGGATGTCGAAATACTGCGCATAGAATGGAAACAATAACTCTGATGAACACCCAGAATTTCCCTATTAACCTGACGGTTAGTTCGAATACCGCAGTGGTCTTCTTCCGACCTTTGAACCGAATGACTTATCCAGGTGTAGAGAAACCTACAGATTAACGTGGGTAACGTGGACGATAGGTTAAAGTTAGATATAGTGGGAGGAGGATCAAGACTTCTGGTCAGGTGAATACAGGATTATAAATACAATATCAAATAGATGTAATGCAGGAATAGGTTTAATAATGAATAAAAAACTAGTAAGCTACTACAAACAGCATAGTGAACGCATTGTTGTGGCCAAGATAGACACGAAGTCCACGCCTACTACAGTAGTACAAGTTTATAGGCCAACTAGCTCTGCAGATAACGAAGAAATTGAAGAAATGTGTGATGAGATAAAAGAAATTATTCAGATAGTGAAGGGAGATGAAAATTTAATAGTCAAGGGTGACTGAAATTCGATACAAGGAAAAGGAAGAGAAGAAAACGTAGTACGTGAATACGGATTGGGGGGAAGAAATGAATGAGGAAGCCGCCTGGTAGAATTTTGCACAGATCATAACTTAATCATAGCCAACACTTGGTTCAAGAATCATAAAAGAAGATTGTATACATGGAAGAAGCCTGGAGATACTGACAGGTTTCAGACAGATTCTATAATGGTAAGACAGAAATTTAGCAACCAGGTTTTATATTGTAAGACATTTTCAGGGGCAGATGTGGACTCTGACCGCAATCTATTGGTTATGAACGGTAGATTAAAACTGAAGAAACAGCAAAAAGGTGGGAATTTAAGGAGATGGGACCTGGATAGACTAACTAAACCAGAGGTTGTACAGAGTTTCAGGGAGAGCATAAGGGAGCAACTGACAAGAATGGGGGAAAGAAATACAGTAGAAGAAGAATGGGTAGCTTTGAGGGACGAAGTAGTGAAGGCAGCAGAGGATCAAGTAGGTAGAAAGACGAGGGCTAGTAGAAACCCTTGGGTGACAAGAAATATTGAATTTAACTGCTGAAAGAAGAAAATAAATGAAGCAGGCAAAAAGGAATGCAAACGTCTCAAAAATGAGATCGATAGGAAGTGCAAAATGGCTAAGCAGGGATGGCTAGAGGACAAATGTAAGGATGTAGAGGCTTATCTCACTAAGGGTAAGATAGATACTGGGTACAGGAAAATTAAAGAGACCTTAGGTGAAAAGAGAACCACTTGCATGAATATCAAGAGCTCAGATGGAAACCCAGTTCTAAGCAAAGAAGGGAAAGCAGCAAGGTGGAAGGAGTGTATAGAGTGTCTAAATAAGGGCGATGTACTTCAGGGCAATATTATGGAAGTGTAAGAGGATGTAGATGAAGATGAACGGGAGATATGATACTGCGTGAAGAGTGTGACAGAGTACTGAAAGACCTAAGTCGAAACAAGACCCCAGGAATAGACAACATTCCATTAGAACTACTGACAGCCTTGGGAGAGCCAGTCCTGACAAAACTCTACCATCTGGTGAGCAAAATGTATGAGACAGGCGAAATACCCTCAGACTTCAAGAAGAATATAACAATTCCAATCCCAAAAAAGCGGTTGCTGACAGATGTGAAAATTACTGAACTATCAATTTAATAAGTCACGGCTGCAAAATACTAACGCGAATTCTGTACAGACGAATGGAAAAACTGGTAGAAGCCGACCTCGGGGAAGATCAGTTTGGATTCCGTAGAAATATTGGAACGCACGAGGCAATACTGACCCTACGACTAGATTAAGAAAAGGCAAACCTACGTTTATAGCATTTGTAGACTAAGAGAAAGCTTTTGACAATGTTGACTGGAATACTCTGTTTCACATTCTGAAGGTGGCAGGTGTAAAATACTGGGAGCGAAAGGCTATTTACAATTTGTACAGAAACCAGATGGCAGTTATAAGAGTCGAGGGGCACGAATGGGAGGCAGTGGTCGGGAAGGGAGTGAGACAGGGTTGTACCCTCTCCCCGATGTTATTCAATCTATATATTGAGCAAGCAGTAAAGGAAACAAAAGAAAAATTCGGAGTAGGTATTAAAATCCATGGAGAAAAAATAAAAACTTTGCGGTTCGCCGATGACATTGTATTTCTGTCAGAGACAGCAAAGGACTTGGAAAAGCAGTTGAACGGAATGGACAGTGTCTTGAAAGAAGGATATAAGATGAACATCAACAAAAGCAAAACGAGGGTAGTGGGATGTAGTCGAGTTATCTCGGGTGATGCTGAGGGAATTAGATTAGGAAATGAGACACTTTAAGTAGAAAAGGAGTTTTGCTATTTGGGTAGCAAAATTACTGATGATGGTCGAAGTAGAGAGGACATAAAATGTAGACTGGCAATGGCAAGGAAAGCGTTTCTGAAGAAGAGAAATTTGTTAACATCGAGTATTGATTTAAGTGTCAGGAAGTCGTTTCTGAAAGTATTTGTATGGAGTGTAGCCATGTATGAAAGTGAAACATGGACGATAAATAGTTTGGACAAGAAGAGAATAGAAGCTTTCGAAATGTGGTGCTACAGAAGAATGTTGAAGATTAGATGGGTAGATCACATAACTAATGAGGAATAGATTTGGGGAGAAGATGAGTTTGTGGCACCACTTGACTGCAAGAAGGGATCGGTTGATAGGGCATGTTCTGAGGCATCAAGGGGTCACCAATTTAGTATTGGAGGGCAGCGTGCAAGGTAAAAATCGTAGAGGCAGACCTAGATATGAATATACTAAACAGATTCAGAATGATGTAGGCTGCAGTATGTACTGGGAGATGAAACAGCTTGCACAGGATAGATTAGCATGGAGAACTGCATCAAACCAGTCTCAGGACTGAAGACTACAACAACATCACAACAACGAATCACGGGGCAGCTCGGCAGTTTCCACACGAATAAACATTGCCTGAGTTAAGGAAGTAAGTGACTCATAAAAATGGTAGGAAAGGTCGAGTATCGAACCTAAAACATTACCGTATTAATCCCTGAGGTAACATAATGTTGAAAGATGACTTTCTTCCTGGTTTGGGTTGCCACGAAGAACAAAAACGTCCCTGAAACTAGCGAGCCGCCCCGGTTTCATTTGAGTAGCACTAAGCATCTACAGACGAACTGTTTGTCTGGCGAAGCGGTAGTATATATGCAAAGGATCCTCATGAATCAACTAGTAATAAGAAACGTACAAAATTCACCTTATCGTTCTTATTTGGAAGAATATTTTATACTTTATGAATGAAAAAACGCGCAACGCTGTTGTACTGTTATACAATTTTTATTATTTTGCAAAGCAGTATTCCATCGTCACGAACAAGGTTAAATAAGTGTGGCGGTGAATTTTTTGTGAGATCAAAGGTTTTCAAATAGTGAAACTATAGAGTACCTCAGTTGGTTCCGCAGATATCAGTTGTTAATGCGTGTCTAAAATTTCAGTAAAAATGCGCTGTACAATATTTAGATTAGGTAAAATATGTAACACATTAAATACTGAACTACTGACAAATTACAACAATTGTTATAAGAAGAAAAATAACAATATATAGAATAATTATGATGATACGTTGCAAGGAAGTGACTGAGGAGTATACTCACGTTCTTAAAAGGTCCAATATTACAGCAGGTACGGTATAAAAAGTGGGCCTAAACAGGTAAATGAAACGACAGTAGTTATATGAGGGTTGATAAATAGTTTTAATTTGCAGGCCACATTAAATCTTTGCGGAGCCGATGTATCCGCTTCGGAGTCGCGCTGGGTTGCATACACTCTGGAGCAACACACTCAAAGGAAAACTGATAGCCCCTTATACAAATTAAAATATTTTTAACAGAGTAAATAAAACAACAGTAACAGAGTAAAAGAGGATACCGAGTAAGTCCAAGATGGAGCTTGAACTTTTTACAACGCCAATTGACTGTATACCGCGATATTTGATATAAATTTCAACTTGATACCTCTGCTCGTTCTCGAGGAAAATGGGTATTTGCACATGGACGTATCTTTTAATTCTTTTAATTGCATTGACTCAGAAGCTTAATCTTTTTAATCTGCCAAGGTCCGTAGACCTTAGCATTCGATATAGATTTCATATTGAGACCTTGACTCGACCCTGTTGGAAAGGGGTCTTAACAGTCGGAAACACAAGCACTCAGATAACAAACATTAAAATTTTTTTTTTTGCTGCGATATAATAACAAATTAACACTTTTCGATCTTTTCACTTTACTTATACTGTTAAACATTGCTTCTTGCCAAATTTCATGATTTCAGGCCAACAGAAATTCCCCTATATGTTTTGACGAGTGAGTTTGAGAGTATCAAGATGTGTGTCACAAACGACCATACCATTCTTTTTTTTAATTTTTTTTTTTTTGAGAAAGCTGATCAATTTATTGGTCATAACATCCAACAGTAGTATATAATTTTCATCTAATATTTAAAAGTAATGAAACAAACTAAAATTAATTACTGGTTCCTTGACATTTTAGAAAAACCCAAGTCTAGACCGGAAAATGATGTTCGTCATTTGTTCATACATGTCTTTCAAAGATAACATTTGATTGTATTGATTTAGAAGCTAAATGTTTTACACCACGAAGGGACCATAGGAATAGTTATTTCACATAATTATCTTGATACGTCTGCCTGTTCCGAGAAAAAAGGGTCTTCGCAGACGGACAGTCGGACAGAAATTTTAATGTTTTCTGTTGTCACTGTGGGCTTGTACCATGGAAGCAATGAGAGGGTGTTGTTTGGTGGCCAGTATTCTCTGTCTGTAACACAACTGCACGCATGTCTTAACAGGGTTTTTTTAGTAACATAAACAGAGAGCTACTTAAGATAGTCCATGTGTTGTGATACAAGATCTTCTGGAAAAGTCCACTTTAGCCTCACTGCTGGTGAAGTACACATCCCACTATGCACACCACTCTGGTCGCTATGTGCTGCCTGGGACCGAGACTCTGATTGCGACTGCTACTGTCTGCAACTGCGAGTGACTGGGCTGCGGCTGTTAACTCTGTCTGCAACTAACTGGATTCTCAGGGACACGGAGGTGATCTAAATACTGGCGATCAAGAGGGCGTTGGCGGCCCGTTTCTTTCAAATTTGTCTTTGGCCTCTCTCCTGATAGGCTCGCTTGTTCTGGTGTCTAAAATCGATCTTCCCGCAGCCTCTTTGTCCCTCGGAGCGCTAGCGACAGCTCACGTCAGCACAGAAATAAAAGTAAACCTATAGGTGTTTAGTGTTTACTGAATGAGACAAACCTAATGAAAATGACCAAGTGCAAATGGGACACTAGGACACACGCATTGCGCATTCCTGACAAAATACTCTGTGTTGACCTGTCTGTAAGTAATCTGAACCACTTTCACATGGAACTGGTGAGGGTGCTCGACTATCAATTAGAAGTGTAACGTAACCGCTTCTCTGCTTCCTATATATATACACTACTGGCCATTAAAATGGCTACACCAAGAACTACTGGCCATTAAAATGGCTACACCAAGAAGAAATGCAATTGCAACGGGTATTCATTGAACAAATATATTATACTAGAACTGACATGTGATTACATTTTCACGCGATTTGGGTGCATAGATCCTGAGAAATCAGTACCCAGAATAACCACACCTGGCCGTAATAACGGCCTTGATACGCCTGGACACAAACAGAGCTTGGATGGCGTGTACAGGTACGGCTGCCCATGCGGCTTCAACACGATAGCACAGTTCATCAAGAGTAGTGACTGGCGTATTGTGACAAGCTAGTTGCTCTTCCATCATTGATCAGACGTTTTCAATTGGTGAGAGATCTGGAGAATGTGCTGGCCAGGGCAACAGTCGAACATTTTCCGTATCCAGAAACGCCCGTACACGACCTGCAACATGCAGTCGTACATTATCCTGCTGAAATGTAAGGTTTCGCAGGGATCGAATGAAGGATAGAGCCACGGGTCGTACCACATCTGAAATGTAGCGTCCACTGTTCAAAGTGCCGTCAGTGCGAACAAGAAGTGACGGAGACGTATAACCAATGGCACCCCATACCATCACGCTGGGTGATACGCCATTATGGCGATGACGAATACACGCTTCCAATGTGCGTTCACCGCGATGTCGCCCTAACACGGATGCGACCATCATGATGCTGTAAACAGAACCTGGATTCATCCGAAAAATGACGTTTTGCCATTCGTGCACCCAGCTTCGTCGTTGACTACACCATCGCAGGCGCTCCTGTCTGTGATGCAGCGTCAAGGGTAACTTCAGCTATGGTCTCCGAGCTGATAGTCCATACTGCTGCAAACATCGTCGAACTGTTCGTGCAGATGGTTGTTGTCATCTGCTAGTGATACGAGGCCATTGGGATCCAGCACGGCGTTCCGTATTACCCTCCTGAACCCACCGATTCCATATTCTGCTAACAGTCATTGGATCTCGACCAACGCGAGCAGCGTTGTCGGATTCGATAAACCGCAATCGCGATAGGCTACAATCCGACCTTTATCAAAGTCGGAAACGTGATGGTACGCTTTCCTCCGAGGCATTACATGAACGTTTCACCAGGCAAACTGCTGTTTGTGTATGAGAAATCGGTTGGGAACCTTCCTCATGTCAGCAGGTTGTAGGTGTCGCCATCGGCGCCAACCTCTTGTGCTTGCTCTGAAGAGCTAATCAGTTGCAAATCACAGCATCTTCTTCCTGTCGATTAAATTTCGTGTCTGTAGCATGTCATCTTCGTGGTGTAGCAATTATAATGGCCAGTAGTGTAATAAAACCTGTTTTATTTACTTACTAAAACATGACTACAACTTACTTTTTATGTTTGCATGAAGTCATTTTCCTCTATTATGTTTGGACAGATCATGAATGCAGTGTATGTAGAAATGGCAAAAGTTATATTTTATATGATATTATTACAGTTTAACAAGTTCAAGATTTCTTACTTCACTAGTACTGTGAAACCTTGCTTCTTACCGAATTTCATGATTCTAGTGTATCGGGAACTAGGCTACGGGGTTTGATGAGTGAGTTCTCGAGTATCAAAATGTGTGATGTATGTGGCCGTAATCTTTTGATTACATTGACTTAGAACCTTACAATTGTTACATCGCCGAGGGGTCATAAATTTGAACTTGATCCATTTACTCATGCCAGAGGAAAACTTTCGGACTGACAGACGGACAAGAAAGCGATCCTAATAGGATTCCGTCTTTACAGACGGATCCAAGGAACCCTAAAAATATAGCATGGGAGTGGGACGGGTGATTTACGATGTGCTTTGGGTGCGATTATTAGTAGTGTCAGCATTTAAAAGTGGCGAGTAAGGGAAATGTACCTTATCATTCAGTACTAAGCACGGACAAGTGAACATAGGCTTATTAAATGCCATAATTTCAAGGTAATTCATCTTCCTTCCGTTGTCGACGTTAGAAGGGTGTTACGAGGTGGAAGATAATGTCTTACATTTTACATCCCATTTTGTCTGATAAAACCCCTCTCGTTTATGTGAAACAGTGACGATTTTCATTTGGAACCAACTCAGATATTGTGTAGTTTCACGGTTTCAAAATCCTTTATACTATAAATATTTCACAGACACCTTATTTTTTCTTTGTATCTGACGAGGGCGTGTCAGTCGAACAATGGTTTTCAAGATAGAAAATATTGTAGAAAGTTACACTAATGTGTTTTTTTCTATTTATTATTCGTAATGCAGCCTGTTAGCGAAATAGTATCAAAATACCTATAGTAGTTTCTGTGATTAGCTTCACGTATACTCAAAAACCATGGTGGGGATCTCCAATTTATAATATGTATAGCAGATATAGAAAATGTACACCAAAGTGACGTATAATATGGAAACAAGGGTAAGAATGCCGAAGAATAAAGGTAAGGAATGAACAAAGAGTAGATTATCGAGGAACGCTTATTGAGGATCTATACACTACTGGCCATTAAAATTGCTACACCACAAAGGAGACGTGCTACAGACGCGAAACTTAACCGACAGGAAGAAGATGCTGTGATATGCAAATGATTAGCTTTTCAGAGCATTAACACAAGGTTGGCGCCATTAGCGACATCTACAACGTGCTGACATGAGGAAAGTTCCCAACCGATTTCTCATACACAAACAGCAGTTGACTGGCGTTGCCTGGTGAAACGTTGTGATGCCTCGTGTGAGGAGGAGAAATTCGTGTCATCACGTTTCCGACTTTGATAAAGGTCGGATTGTAGCCTATCGCGATTGCTGTTTATCGTATCGCGACATTGCTGCTCACGTTGGTTGAGATCCAATGACTGTTAGCAGAATATGGAATCGGTGGGTTCAGGAGGGTAATACGGAACGCCGTGCTGGATGCCAACGGCCTCGTATCACTAGCAGTCGAGATGACAGGCATCTTATCCGCATGGCTGTAACGGATCGTGCAGCCCCGTCTCGATCCCTAAGTCAACAGATGGGGACGTTTGCAAGACAACAACCATCTGCACGAACAGTTCGACGACGTTTGCAGCAGCATGGACTATCAGCTCAGAGCCCATGGCAGCGGTTGCCCTTGACGGTACATCACAGACAGGAGCGCCTGCGATGGTGTACCCAACGACGAACATGGGTGCACGAGTGGCAAAACGTCATTTTTCGGATGAATCCAGGTTCTGTTTACAGCATCATGATAGTCGCATCCGTGTTTGGCGACATCGCTGTGAACGCTCATTGGAAGCTGTATATTCGTCATCGCCATACTGGCGTATGAACCGGTGTGATGGTATGGGGTGTCATTGGTTACACGTCTCGGTCACCTCATGTTCGCATTGACGGCACTTTGGACAGTGGACGTTACATTTCAGATGTCTTACGACCCGTGGCTCTACCCTTCATTCGATCCCTGCGAAACCCTACATTTCAGCAGGATAATGCACGACCGCATATTGCAGGTCCTGTACGGGCCTTTCTGGATACAGAAAATGTTCGACTGCTGCCCTGGCCAGCACATTCTCCAGACGTTGCACCATTTGAAAACGTCTGGCCAATGGTGGCCGAGCAACTGGCTCGTCACAATACGCCAGTCACCACTCTTGATGAACTGTGCTATCGTGTTGAAGCTGTACACTCCATAAAAGCTCTGTTTGACTCAATGCCCAGGCGTATCAAGGCCGTTATTACGGCCAGAGGTGGTTGTTCTGGGTACTGATTGCTAAGGATCTATGCACCCAAATTGTGTGAAAATGGAATCACATGTCAGTTGTAGTATAATATATTTGTCCAATGAATACCCGTTTATCATCTGCATTTCTTGTTGGTGTAGGAATTTTAATGGCTAGTAGTGTGGATAAGAAAACATTGGAAAAGCGCAATAATAAATTGACAAGGGTGTATTTTTAATAGAAAGGCTTCCGACTACGAAAAGGGAATCAAGGACGAGCAAGAAAAGCTGCGCTGTGTAGCAGCAGCCGCGGGCCTCGCAGAATCCGGTAATCCGGGCAGGCTGTTCGGCATTCCTGGTGTGCGCCTGCCGGATAAGCGCTGCTCATTACCCGCGCTAATCCGATTGCCTCGTCTGGAGAGGAGACGTATCTGGAGCCGCGGGCGGGGCGCAGGCGAAGACTGCTAACTACACACAGCGCCGTCACTTCTCAGCAGCGCTGCGGGCATTAGCGCGCCGACATAATACGGAGCAGGCGCTCCCCGCGCATAACGAGCAGGTGCCGTTACCATAAATCACAGGCGTCCCGCAGTGGCGCCGCCGCCGAGCAAGTAATGAAATACGACAAAACTGCTGGCACACTCTAAACGAGGCGGTATCACCATGACATCTCTCAAAGGCCTTTGATTAAGTAAATAATGGAATTCTTTTAGATAAGCTAAATCATTTGAGCATTGCAGTGCACAAATGGTTTAATTCATACTTAACTGGAAGAATGCAGAAAGTTAAAATAAGTGGTTCATGTAATGTTAAAACAACATCTGATTCCTCAAACTGGGGGGCTATCAATTACGGGGTCCCACAGGGTTCGGTCTTCGGTCCGTTACTGTTCTTGATATACATTAATGACTTACCATTCCACATTGATGAAGATGCAAAGTTAGTTCTTTTTGCTGATGATACAAATATAGTAATAACATCCGAAACCCCTAGAACTAAGTGATGTAATTGTAAATGATGTTTTTCACAAAATTATTAAGTGGTTCTCAGCAAACGGACTGTCTCCAAATTTTGATAAAACACAGTATATACAGTTCCGTACAGTAAATGGCACAACTCCAGTAATAAATATAGACTTCGAACAGAAGTCTGTAGCTAAGGTCGAATTTTCAAAATTTTTAGGTGTGTCCATTGATGAGGGGCTAAACAGGAAGCAACACATTGATGGTCTGCTGAAACGTCTGAGTTCAGCTACTTATGCTGTTAGGGTTATTGCAAACTTTGGTGATAAGAATCTCAGTACATTAACTTACTATGCCTACTTTCATTCACTGCTTTCGTATGGCATCACTGTTGAGTAGATAAGTATTCATTGCTCAAAAACGTGTAATCAGAATAATTGCTGGAGACCACCTACGGTCATCCTGCAGACATCTATTTAAGGATCCAGGGATCCTCACATTAACCTCACAGTATATACACTCCTGGAAATGGAAAAAAGAACACATTGACACCGGTGTGTCAGACCCACCATACTTGCTCCGGACACTGCGAGAGGGCTGTACAAGCAATGATCACACGCACGGCACAGCGGACACACCAGGAACCGCGGTGTTGGCCGTCGAATGGCGCTAGCTGCGCAGCATTTGTGCACCGCCGCCGTCAGTGTCAGCCAGTTTGCCGTGGCATACGGAGCTCCATCGCAGTCTTTAACACTGGTTGCATGCCGCGACAGCGTGGACGTGAACCGTATGTGCAGTTGACGGACTTTGAGCGAGGGCGTATAGTGGGCATGCGGGAGGCCGGGTGGACGTACCGCCGAATTGCTCAACACGTGGGGCGTGAGGTCTCCACAGTACATCGATGTTGTCGCCAGTGGTCGGCGGAAGGTGCACGTGCCCGTCGACCTGGGACCGGACCGCAGCGACGCACGGATGCACGCCAAGACCGTAGGATCCTACGCAGTGCCGTAGGGGACCGCACCGCCACTTCCCAGCAAATTAGGGACACTGTTGCTCCTGGGGTATCGGCGAGGACCATTCGCAACCGTCTCCATGAAGCTGGGCTACGGCCCCGCACACCGTTAGGCCGTCTTCCGCTCACGCCCCAACATCGTGCAGCCCGCCTCCAGTGGTGTCGCGACAGGCGTGAATGGAGGGACGAATGGAGACGTGTCGTCTTCAGCGATGAGAATCGCTTCTGCCTTGGTGCCAATGATGGTCGTATGCGTGTTTGGCACCGTGCAGGTGAGCGCCACAATCAGGACTGCATACGACCGAGGCACACAGGGCCAACACCCGGCATCATGGTGTGGGGAGCGATCTCCTACACTGGCCGTACACCACTGGTGATCGTCGAGGGGACACTGAATAGTGCACGGTACATCCAAACCGTCATCGAACCCATCGTTCTACCATTCCTAGACCGGCAAGGGAACTTTCTGTTCCAACAGGACAATGCACGTCCGCATGTATCCAGTGCCACCCAACGTGCTCTAGAAGGTGTAAGTCAACTACCCTGGCCAGCAAGATCTCCGGATCTGTCCCCCATTGAGCATGTTTGGGACTGGATGAAGCGTCGTCTCACGCGGTCTGCACGTCCAGCACGAACGCTGGTCCAACTGAGGCGCCAGGTGGAAATGGCATGGCAAGCCGTTCCACAGGACTACATCCAGCATCTCTACGATCGTCTCCATGGGAGAATAGCAGCCTGCATTGCTGCGAAAGGTGGATATACACTGTACTAGTGCCGACATTGTGCATGCTCTGTTGCCTGTGTCTATGTGCCTGTGGTTCTGTCAGTGTGATCATGTGATGTATCTGACCCCAGGAATGTGTCAATAAAGTTTCCCCTTCCTGGGACAATGAATTCACGGTGTTCTTATTTCAATTTCCAGGAGTGTATATTCACTTACGTAATTTGTTGTTAATAATCCATCCCAGTTCAAAAGTAATAGCAGTGTGCATTGCTATAACACCAGGAGAAAGGATGATCTTCACTATGCAGGGTTAAATCTGACTTTGGCACAGAAAGGGGTAAATTGTGCTGCCACAAAAGTCTTTGTTCACCTACCAAACAGCATAAAAAGCCTGACAGACAGCCAACTAACATTTAAAAACAAATTAAAAGAATTTCTAGATGACAACTCCTTCTACTCATTGGCTGAATTTTTGATATAAATTAAGGGGAAAAAGAACAACAACTTAAACATTAGTGTCATGCAATATTTTGTGTAATGTAATATCTTGTACAGACACCTTTTATTAACCTGACACGTTCCACATCATTACGAAGTGTCGTATTCATGATCTATGGAACAAGTATTAATCTAATCTAATCTATACCAGTCTGCAAACGGGATTTGTTCTGTCACCTCACGGTAGAGATGCAAGGGTTTCCCTTATCAGATAACTGTACGTGAACGACCTCTGTATTTAGAGAGGCCATCAGGGCTACTACATTCTGTGTTGACCTGTCTGTAGATAATCCGAACCGATTTCCCGTGGAACTGGGGAGGGTGCTCGACTGTTAATTAGAAGCGTAATTTAACTGCTTGTCAGCTTCCTCTGTGTGCTAGAATCTTCCTAAAACGGTCTACCAAAACCTCTCAAAAATAGTTACCAAGCGAACTAATTCCTAACCTAAACTTATGTACTGTGCAAACTCTGACTATATTGAACTATACAAAGACGTAATATGGTTCGATCAAAGCTGTCTACAAATTGAAGCTAATTGTTTCTATAAATGTGCAATGTTACCCTGAATGTGACTTGACGTCTGAGACAAATGCGAAATTGAACTTACAAAAAATTTCTGTCCTTAAACTGTATTTTCGTTACCTCATATCTTGACAAACAATTTTGCAGATTTCTCCAAAGATTGCACAGCATGCAGCAGCAAAGCGACGTTAAAAATCGCGACTAAATCACGTACGCAATGTGCGTACGTACATAACAAACTGAACGATGGTAAACTGAATGAAATGTGGGAATTTTAACTGGTAGTAATTGACTTCTGACAAAATTCAAATGACACTTTATTCAAAAGTAATGCCTTAGAAAACAACTAAATGTTGAATTGCTATAATAATAATTATAAAAGGTGGCAATTTTATTTACGCACTGTCTTTTAAATAGCTATGATGGTATCTGATACTCAATTATTTCTGGCTATGATTTAATCTTTAAAATATAGTAATTCTCTTAATGTTAATATTTAATTAATTAACTTACGTCGTTCAGATTTCGTAACGCTGACGGCGTTAAAATTTAAAGCTGTTCAGTCCCTGTTTTGTTATCTTTTAGTTGTTACGAGCCAGCGATGGTGCCATGCTGGTCGCTTTCAAGTCTACACATTTATAAAAATCAGGTCCAGGAAACACTTTTATGATCACGGTTGCGATTTACCCGGTATTCGCGTACTTGTACTTATTAAGAATTTTCGTTTCCGAAAGATGCAGGTTCGATTAAAGCTGTGTGCACTTTTGCGTGTATAATGAAAAAATTCCTAACACGTCGCGTAACAAAGAGTAACATGCGAATCACAACCGTGGTCAAACGAAGAAAACATATAATAACATAAATGTTCTTAGCTGTTATTCAGGACAGGTTTAGATTAACCACCCCAGTTTTCAGTCTTTAGAAATCACAAGACGATACACATTAGAGATATTTGTTTTGAATAACTTGTATTTACCTTTTCTTGTACAGTATGGTGATTGTCCGCAAGGATTATCTCTCTCTCTCCTTTTTGTAGCCTTTATACATTCACATTACATACATCGATAAAGAAACTTTTCTTTCTCTACCGACCAGTACGAGAACAAAATTCGCCCAGACAAAATGTCTTACATAGACTCAGTTCTCACTTACCAATCATATATAGTTTCGTAGTACAAGCAATGTTAGTTTATTCCGTGCACTAGAAAGTCTTTGATTCACTGAGCACAAGAATTAAAATAATAAAATTATAATTGCATTTTTAATATCGTCAATTCTTCTTTATATCATGAAAATAAGGTTTGACATCGTCGTAATATTATTTTTCATCGTTGTAGCACTATACTGTTCACAACAGTATTTACATAACAGACTTTAAGAAATAACTCTAAGCAAGGGGAATCTCATCTTCCATCCAAATAACAGTCTTACTCTCAGAGCTTCGTTATGCAAGCTCATAACACAAAACAATAATACGCTCTTGCGTGCTTACCTCACTATCTCAGCAGTTCAGAAAAACTCACAAATAATCTCTTGAACTTCTCTCTCCATAACTGCATAAAAAATATTAATAGCCAAATTCCATCAGACTGATATCACACTTTTAAAGATAATTTCCTGACCATTCTGCAAAATACGTCTGCTACTCAATACTGCCACACTTAGAATGCGTGTAACTTTGCTAGCGGTCTCAGGCAGAAACGGTGAAGCAACACAAAGATATTGTAGCAATAGTCAGAGACTACTCAGCTACATGATTTTGCTCTGTGTGAGCTATGCATATTGATATTTACGTAAGAAACAGAATTTTCAGAGTGACCAAAATAATATGCACATCTCACACGTGAAATGTGTTAAAGAGTTCGACTACCAACCAGGCCATAGATTCCAGAAACCTACTAATTGAACCTGGTGGTTATTTCAGAGGTTGTATGCAAAAATAAGCTTAATAGTTCACACCAAACCCCAAACCACCCCTCCCTCCTCCCCTCTCCCGTCATCCGTCATTCTTCAAAGAATTGAACGCCCGTATATATAAAACAGCTTCAAACGTCTTATTATTTTAATCCGAATTTACATTTAGTAATTGATGATAAACTATTTCCCTTACATTATGTTATGGGGCTGTAAATGATTTAATGTTAGAAAAAGTTTGAAATTCGTTTTAAACTTTGTTGTAATCCGCTAAATGACCTCATCATCAAACACTGGATGAGTGTAGTCTGGGCAATTTACGCTCAGTTTTAAGAACAGCTACTTTTCCACGCATCTCAATATTTAAAGACATCATATATCCTGAGCTACGTTTCGTACAGTGCTGTAATTATTAAGATACATTCAGTGATACATGTGGATACTGCCTCAAAAACGTGTTGTTAATAGAGTTCGTAATAAAGGAGTAATAAATTAAAACAAAATGCTCATCATTTTGTATGGGATGTCGGCGAGAAACAGTTCCGGAAATGTTTGAAATTATGTGTAATATTTGTAGAAATTCACTAAGCGCTCTCATTCTGAAATACTAGGTGAATACAGTCTGCGTATTTCGCGCGTCTTGAATTACGCTGCCTCCGCACGTAAATACGGATTGTAATTATTATATTTGGCTTACTGTGTTAAAACATAAGATTATACCTCTTAATCAAGATTTTATGACAGCATATTAAATTTTTAAATTTCGCGTATAGTAATATGCGATTAAAAAATAAAATTTTTCTAGCCCATGGAAGCAATTAGACTGGCAAACTGCAACTATGAATTTCGTTTTACACGTTTAGTAATATAGATTGATTTAGCGAAGTGTGTTGTATGGTTAATAGATATTAGACGGTTGACAGTGAGTGTGTGTACATGAGTTTTGAGGCTGTAGCTTAGTCTGTGCAATTCTAGTGTTGCTTTCTAGTTTGTCATCACGTCCCACTGTCATGCAGTAGCAATAAGCGTTTAAATGCAGTGGGAGTGGATGCAAACCATCGACGCGTATTCAGTACATTGATACGGGTTGGTAACTATTTAGAGATTTTCTTTATTTGCAAACATACTTCGTAGCTACATTTTTTACCTTCACTGTTCATCCATTACATCAGATTCTTCCCATGACAGAATTAAACTAATTCTCGGAGAAAACTTCCTTTCGTTGAAAATATTCTTCTCGACAAATTCACTTTACTACAGCGATGCTAACGTACAGGGACTGTCTGACTTTGCTGTTCCAAAGATATTCAATTGATCATATCTTGCTACTAAAATTTTACTAACGAAATTTGACTCAAACTTAGTTATAGAATTTTCCTCCGTAGAAATGAAGGTAAGAATGTGTAACGTGAACTACTGACTACTTATTTTTGCTTAAAATTGCTTCTAAGAGCTGTTAAATTATTACACTGTTCAAGTTAATTGACGTAGATTCAATTCACCAAATATTTTCCTTATACTCTTTCGACTATTGCTGGAGCACATTTTATAAGTTTTCAACACATCTTTCAGTAGTCGTATACGGTACAAAAACTACTAAATAAACTTCAGTATATTCTTCATAGGTGATAAAACACAATATGCACTGAAGAGCCAAATATCGTGTAGGGCCCCTGCGAGCACGCAGAAGCGCCGCAAAACGACGTGACATTGACTCCACTAATGTGTGAAGTAGGGCAGGAGGGAACTGACACCATGAATATTGCAGGGCTGTCCATAAATCTGTGAGATTAGGAGCACGTTACAAGCCATCCCAGATATGCTCAATAATGTTCATGCCTGGGGAGTCTGGTAGCCAGCGGAAGTCTTTAAACTCAGAAGAGTATTCCTGGAGCCACTCTGCAGCAATTCTGGAAGTGTGGAGTGTCGCATTGGCTTGCCGGAGTTGCCCAAGTCCGTCGGAATGCGCAATGGACATGAATGGATACAGATATTCAGACACGATGCTTACGTACGTGTCACCTGTCAGAGTCGAATCTAAATGTATCAGGGATCCCGTATCACTCCAGCTGCACACCATTACAGAGCCTTCAACAGCTTGAACAGTCGCCTGCTGACATGAATCCATGGATTCATGAGGTTGTCTCCATACCCGTACCCGTTCATCCGCTCGATACAATTTGAAACGAGACTCGTCCGATCAGGCAACATGTTTCGAGTCATCAACAGTCCAATGTCGGTGTCGACAGGCCCAGGCGAGGTGTAAAGTTTTGTGTTGTGCAGTTATCAGGGGTACACATCGATGATATTTCGTTGAATGGTTTGCACGCTGAAACTTGCTGATGGCCCAGCACTGAAATCTAGCAATTTGCGGAAGGGTTGCACATCTTTCATGTTGAAAGCTTCTCTTCAGTCGTCGTTGGTCCCGTTCCTGCAGGAACTTTTTCTGGCCGCAACGATGTCGGATATTTGATGTTTTACCAGACTGGTGATATTCACGGTACACTAGTGAAATGATCGTTCGGGAAAACTCCACTTCATTGTTATCTCGGAGATGCTGCGTACCATTGCTCGTGCGACGGTTGTAACACAACGTTCAAACTCAATTAAATGTTGATAACCTGCCATTTTAGCAGCAGTAACCGATATAACAACTGCGTCAGACACTTGTCTTACATAGGCGTTGTTGACCACAGCTCCGTATTCTGCATATTTAGATATCTCTGTATTTGAATACGCATGATTATACCTGTTTCATTTGCGCTTCAGTGTATAACAAATATGTCTGTCATAATCAAAAGTAACACTTTGAAAGCTGTGTGTAGCCTGTTACATAAAAGTTCGCAATTTGGCAGATGTACATAGATTAAACCAAATTTAATACATTCAAAGCTGTGAATAACTCGATACTTAAAAATTTACAGTTCGACAGATAGATAGACACTGCTTCCTTAGAAGCAAACAGTTTTTATGCATCCTCATCAACTTTTCAGTTACACGACTGCGTCGTTTACGGCTGCAACCATATCGCGATAGAGGATAAAATATGTTTATGTGGAACTTACGGGACTTCGACTTCGAAATTGTGTCCCTGTATGGAAGTAGTGTAGCCTTCAATAATTTTTGTGTAGTTTTGAAAGACGTTATGTTTCCTGTATGAAATTCAGGTAACATTCATTAACGGCATTCCATACAGATCTGCTTTTAGCAGCTGGGTAGATGCTGCACAATGCGAGCACAGTGACTGAATACAAGTTTTTAGCCTGCGGTTCTGCGTCTCGTGTTGTGCATATCTTTGCTTTTCTACCAGGAATTCTCTGTAATACCTTAAGCAAAATCTAATTTGTTGGTTCCATTTGTTTCATTAACGCATCTTCATTCTGGTAAGCCTTCTGTTCCTGCTTATTTTCATCGAAAATAGTTGCGTCATTTGATAGCCATTTCGTTTGTCGCTGTTTATCTTACACTGTTTTGTCCCTCTTCTCAAATGTTCGAGAATTTTATTCACTGATTCTGTACGACAAGGAAGAAAATCCTTGCGAGAAGGAGCTGAGCTGCAAACCTATTCTACACCTTCGTAAAACTAACATATCCTTCTTGGTATTCGACATGTGTTACTCTCATGCGATCGAATGTACTTTTTTGTCACACTTACAGCTGGTAGAAGAGCTTTGTGTGAAATTCCGGACCCCTCCTATTGTGGCAGTGTCTCATGAGAGTATCAGTTGTATTTATTGACCTGTCTATCGATAAATTCGATTCCACTCTTCGTACATAAAACGGAGTCAGAGTTCTCGAATCAGCGGAAACTTTAAGTTTCTCCGCGTATGTTGACTGCGTGTGTATCTACATTTGCTATAACGGACTATACTTCAGAGCTAGATGGAAAAGCAACTGCCGAAGAGAAGCGACGGTGTCTGTGACTGAGCGAATGATATTTTCTCGTGGTTCAAATTTTTCACACCCACGTAGGTGCACCGGAGGAAATGTGTGAGGAAGTACATGTCCCACTCACCACCCTCCCACCCATTCACCCTCTCGCCCACACACACACCCTACTACCTACCCACCCACCCAATTCGCCCCCCTTTCCCGCCCCCCCCCCACACACACATATTCTGTATTTTCATGATGGTTTCCTACCTTTACATGCCTCAAACGACCAGGATACGGCTCTACACAGCAACAGTTTCTGCACACTCTCAGCTTACGTCTGTATCTGTCTACTTATACAGGCTGTAACGGGTAAGTGCAGATCTTTCTATTGGTGACTGAAGACTATGTACTGCAGAACACTATATCCGTATTTACGCGATTTACAGACTAATAATTAAAGCTGTTAGAAATCACATGCTGAGCTGAATAGTACCTCTAATACGTGCCGAGAGCAAGCCATCAATCCTGATTTTTTCGAGGGCAGCGTGTCAAGCGTTGAAGTGTGGCCGTGTGGACGCAAAACGGTTAGTCTGCACTGACAGGTGTAGTCCACTTAGTGGTGCTGTTACGACGATGCAGAAAACATCAGGTCGTAATGTTTGTGACTTGTTTGTGGGAAGACTGTCTCATAAATACAAACATCTGCGCTTACACCCGTTACATCCTGTATAATTCACAAAATCAAATCTTAGTGTTATCATGTAATACATGAACGTTTTAATAGAATGACTTTCTTCTGTAATTAATTGTGAAAACTGAAGCTGGTGAATGTACGACAGTAGAAGCAGAAACCATATAGTAAACATTAGTCTGAAAACGAGACGCGACTAACTTCACTACGAAGTAGTGTCCTGGTTAGACCAGATGTATATAAACCTTAAATTTTCAGGTAAGTCCCAATATAATTGGACTCAAATTCATCCATACCATAAAGCACGCTACCTGCCACAGTTAACCGCATGCTCCTACCGTCGAATTCAACATGTCTTTCTCGCGTTTATATGCAACACCGCCCTCATCTCTTCTGTGATTAATGATTTCTTTAAAGTTCGTTCAAACACTCCTGGATCATCTCGTAAATCCTGACAAGACTGTACGATTCCCTGCTCCATTTCATGAATATTATGAAAAGGAGTGCTGTATACTCGACTTTTGATATCACTCCGACAGAAAATACGAGAGATTTGAGGTTAGGCGACTTAAGAGTCAAAATTATAGCCCGTGCTGACCTACGGTATCCATTCCTTTCCATATTGACGCGTTAGACGTCTTTCAGCAGCAGTAAAATTTACCGGAGACCGAGCACGCAACTACCACGTTCGCCATCCTTGGGTAGTGGGTGAAATTTGAGACTAATTAGATGAGACTTCTCGTAAGATACTAGTTTGTGGGTGTGATACGAACGAATAGAATTTCCTTACTTTCAAGTTGCCTGACCACTCCATCCGTCCAAAAAGTATGTTACCTCATGACCACTATTCTTCTGTCTCTATCTCTCTCTCTTTCTTTTAGTTAACACAATCGTTGTCACTTGACGCTTTCACTGAAGTTACTTTCGAGGGACGTTGCCTCACGAGTTCACCGGTTACTGACGGATCACCGAAGTTAAGCACAATCAGATGTGGTCGGTACACAGAAGATTGACCAGCTGAGTACGCCACATGCTATTGTCTTTACAGGAAAGGGGAAGTTCCTGATCATCATAGTCTGAGACAATCTTACAGGCTAAATCCGAAACCTGTCTGCAATGTATCTCTCATGATATGCGGGGATATGACATCGTTGCTGATGATCCGTCTGTCGGATGGGGACGTTAAGCTCGGCGGCCCCTTTGGGGTTAATCGAGAGGACTTTCTCTCATCATCATCCAATACAAAATGTCATAACACATTCTCTCTTTCTCTCTCTATCTCTCTCTCTCTCTCTCTCTCTCACACACACACACACACACACACACACACACACATACACACATACAAACTCACACATTCCCATACAAACACACACACACACACACACACACACACACACACACATATTACAATTACCTACTCGTATCCGTTGCAATTAAAGACTCGATTAACATTTCAGGAAGGGAAGGTGCCACTGTGCGCGAAGGAAACGAAAAACCTATCCAATGAGGCTGCTGAATCTGTCCTTACGGACATCTGCATGTGCATTTACATATATACTGCGTAAACCACAGTACGGTGCGTGCTGGAGGGTACCCTGTGTCGCTGGTAGTCTCTTCCACTCGCAAAAAGAGCGAGAGATGGTCGACTGCCTACATGCTAATGAGCTCTAATTTCGTCGGTCTTACCTTCGTAGTCATCACGGGAAATGTATGTTGGTGGCAGTAGAATCGTTCTGCAGTCAGCCTCATATGCCGGTTCTCTAAATTTTGTCAATAGTGTTCCATGAAAAGCACGTCGCCTACCCAACAGGGATTCCCATTTGAGTTCCCGAAGCACCTGCGCTTTGTTCGAATCTATCGGAAACAGATCTTGCATCCTATCTAGGACCCAAGAATAGGCTGTACTAACGCCCTACTCTGAAGAGCCAGAGAAACTGGTACACCTGCTTAATATCGTGTAGAACCTCACAGAGCACGCAGAAGTGCCACAACACGACGTGACATGGACGCAAATAATGTCTGAAGGAGTACTGGAGGAAACTGACACCATGAAACCTGCACGGCTGTCCGTAAATTCGTAAAAGTACTAGAGGGGGGGGGGGGGGGGAGGCGGAGATCGCTTCTAAACAACAGGTTGCGAGGCATCCCAGATGTGCTCAATAATGCTCATGTCTGGGGAGTTTGGTGGCCAGCAGAGGTGTTTAAGCTCGGAAGTATGTTCTTGGAGCTAATCTGTACCAATTCTGGACGTGCGGGGTATCGAATCGTCGTGATGGAGTTGCCCAAATCCATCGGAATGCAGAATGGACCTGAATGGATGCAAGTGATCAGTCAGGATGCTTACGTATGTGTCAATTGTCAGAGTCTTATCTAGACGTATCAGGGGCACCATATCATTCCAAATGCAGACGCCCCACAGCATTAAAACGCCTCCACCAGCCTGAACAGTCCCCCGCTGAAATGCAGGGTCCATGGATTCATGAGGTTGTCTCCATAATCGTACACGTCTGTCCACTCGAAACAATTTGAAACGATACTCATCCGACAAGGCAACATGTTTCCAGGCATCAACAGTCCAATGTTGCTGTTGACGGGCCCAGGCGAGGCGTAAAGTTTTGTGTCGTGCAGTGTTCAAGGGTACACGAGTGGGCCTTTGGCTCCGAAAACCCATATCTTCATCTACATCTACATCTACATGGATACTCTGCAACTCACATTTAAGTGCCTGGCAGAGGTTCATCGAACCACCTTCACAATTCTCTATCATTCCAATCGATGAACTACCTTCACAATTCTCTATTATTCCAATCTCGTATAGCGCGTGGAAAGAATGAACACCTATATCTTTCCGTACGAGCTCTGATTTCCCTTATTTTATCGTGGTGATCGTTCCTCCCTATGTAGGTCGGTGTCAACAAAATATTTCGCATTCGGAGGAGAACGTTGGTGATTGGAATTTTGTGAGAAGATTCCGTCGTAACGAAAAACGCCTTTCTTTTAACGAGTTCCAGCCCAAGTCCTGTAGCATTTCTGTCACACTCTGTCCCATATTTCACGATAATACAAAACGTGCTGCCTTTCTTTGAACTTTTTCGATGTACTCCGTCAGTAAGGATCCCACACCGCGCAGCAGTATTCTAAAAGAGGACGGACAAGCGTAATGTAGGTAGTCTCCTTAGTAGGTCTGTTACATTTTCTAAGTGTCCTGCCAATAAAACGCAGTCTTTGGTTAGCCTTCCCCACAACATTTTCCATGTGTTCCTTCCAATTTAAGTTGTTCGTAATCGTAATACCTAGGTATTTAGCTGAATTTACGGCTTTTAGATTAGACTGATTTATAGTGTAACCGAAGTTAAACGAGTTCCTTTTAGCAGTCATATGGATGACCTCACACGTTTCGTTATTCAGAGTCAACTGCCACTTTTCGCATCATTCACATATTTTTATAAATCGTTTCGCAGTTTGTTTTGAACTTCTGATCATTTTATTAGTCGATAAACGACAGCGTCATCTGCAAACAACCGAAGACGGCTGCTCAGATTGTCTCTCAAATCGTTTATATAGATAAGGAACAGCAAAGGGCCTATAACACTACTTTCGGGAACGCCAGAAATCACTTCTGTTTTACCCGATGACTTTCCGTGAGCTACTACGAACTGTGACCTCTCTGACAGGAAATCACAAATCCAGTCACATAACAGAGAAGATATTCCATAATTAAGCAATTTCAATACGAGCCGCTTGTGTGGTACAGTGTCGAAAGCCTTATGGAAATCCAAAAATACGGAACAGATTTGAAATCCCTTGTCAATAGCACTCAACTCTTCATTTGAATAAAGAGCTAGTTGTGTTTCACAGGAACGATGTTTTCTATATGCATGTTGACTGCGTGTCAATAGACAGTTTTCTTCGAGGTAATTCATAATGTTCGAACACAATATACGTTCTAAAATCCTGCTACATATCGACGTTAACGATATGGGCCTGTTATTTAGTGGATTACACCTACTACCTTTCTTGAATATTGGTGTGACCTGTGCAACTTTCCAGTCTTTGGGTACGGATCTTTCGTCGAGCGGACGGTTGTATATGATTGTTAAGTATGGAGCTAATGCATCAGCCTACTCCGAAAGGAACCTAACTGGCATACAGCCTAGACCAGAATACTTGCTGTTATTAAGTGATTTAAGTTGCTTCACTACTCCGAGGATATTTACTTCTACGTTATTCATGTTGGCAGCTGTTCTAGATTCGAACTCTGGAATATTTAATTCGTCGTCTTTTGTGAAGGCATTTCGGAAGACTGTGTTTAGTAACTCTGTTTTGACAGCACTGTCTTCGATAGTATCTCCATTGATATCGCGCAGAGAAGGCACTGATTGTTTCTTGCCGTCAACATACTTCACATACGACCAGAATCTCTTTGGATTTTCTGCCAGGTTTCGAGACAAAGTTCTGTTGTTGAAACTGTTATAAGTATGTCGCATTGAAGTCCGCGCTAAATTTCGAGCTTGTGTAAAAGATCGCCAATCTTGGGGATTTTGCGTCTTTTTGAATTTGGCTTGTTTGTTTCGTTGTTTCTGCAACAGTCTTCTAACCAGATTTGTGTACCAAGGAGGATCAGCTCCGTCGTTTGTTAATTTATTTGGTATAAATCTCTCAATTGCTACCGATACTATTTCTTTGAATCTAAGCCACATCTGGTCTACACTTACATCATTAATTTGGAAGGGGTGGAGATTGTCTCTGAGGAACGCGTCAAGTGAATTTTTATCTGCTTTTTTGAATAGGTATATTTTTCGCTTATTTTTCGGGGATTTGGGTATTACAATATTCAATCTCGCTACAACAACCCTGTGTTCACTAATCCCTGAATCGGTTTTGATGCTCGTTATTAATTCAGGATTATTTGTTGCTAAGAGATCAAGTGTGTTTTCACAACCGTTTACTATTCGCGTGGGTTCATGAACTAACTGCTCGAAATAATTTTCAGAGAATGCATTTAGCACAATTTCGGATGATGTTTTATGCGTACTTCCGGAATTAAACATTTATTTCCGCCAACATATCGAGGATAAATTAAAGTCACCACCAACTATTATCGTTTGAGTCGGGTAAGTGTTTGAAATCAAACTCAAGTTTTCTTTGAACATTTCAGGAACTGTATCATCTGAATTGGGAGGTCGGTAAAAGGATCCAATTATTATTTTATTCCGGTTGCCAACAATAACATCTGCCCATACTAACTCACAGGAAGTATCTACACTCCTGGAAATGGAAAAAAGAACACATTGACACCGGTGTGTCAGACCCACCATACTTGCTCCGGACACTGCGAGAGGGCTGTACAAGCAATGATCACACGCACGGCACAGCGGACACACCAGGAACCGCGGTGTTGGCCGTCGAATGGCGCTAGCTGCGCAGCATTTGTGCGCCGCCGCCGTCAGTGTCAGCCAGTTTGCCGTGGCATACGGAGCTCCATCGCAGTCTTTAACACTGGTAGCATGCCGCGACAGCGTGGACGTGAACCATATGTGCAGTTGACGGACTTTGAGCGAGGGCGTATAGTGGGCATGTGGGAGGCCGGGTGGACGTACCGCCGAATTGCTCAACACGTGGGGCGTGAGGTCTCCACAGTACATCGATGTTGTCGCCAGTGGTCGGCGGAAGGTGCACGTGCCTGTCGACCTGGGACCGGACCGCAGCGACGCACGGATGCACGCCAAGACCGTAGGATCCTACGCAGTGCCGTAGGGGACCGCACCGCCACTTCCCAGCAAATTAGGGACACTGTTGCTCCTGGGGTATCGGCGAGGACCATTCGCAACCGTCTCCATGAAGCTGGGCTACGGTCCCGCACACCGTTAGGCCGTCTTCCGCTCACGCCCCAACATCGTGCAGCCCGCCTCCAGTGGTGTCGCGACAGGCGTGAATGGAGGGACGAATGGAGACGTGTCGTCTTCAGCGATGAGAGTCGCTTCTGCCTTGGTGCCAATGATGGTCGTATGCGTGTTTGGCGCCGTGCAGGTGAGCGCCACAATCAGGACTGCATACGACCGAGGCACACAGGGCCAACACCCGGCATCATGGTGTGGGGATCGATCTCCTACACTGGCCGTACACCACTGGTGATCGTCGAGGGGACACTGAATAGTGCACGGTACATCCAAACCGTCATCGAACCCATCGTTCTACCATTCCTAGACCGGCAAGGGAACTTGCTGTTCCAACAGGACAATGCACGTCCGCATGTATCCCGTGCCACCCAACGTGCTCTAGAAGGTGTAAGTCAACTACCCTGGCCAGCAAGATCTCCGGATCTGTCCCCCACTGAGCATGTTTGGGACTGGATGAAGCGTCGTCTCACGCGGTCTGCACGTCGAGCACGAACGCTGGTCCAACTGAGGCGCCAGGTGGAAATGGCATGGCAAGCCGTTCCACAGGACTACATCCAGCATCTCTACGATCGTCTCCATGGGAGAATAGCAGCCTGCATTGCTGCGAAAGGTGGATATACACTGTACTAGTGCCGACATTGTGCATGCTCTGTTGCCTGTGTCTATGTGCCTGTGGTTCTGTCAGTGTGATCATGTGATGTATCTGACCCCAGGAATGTGTCAATAAAGTTTCCCCTTCCTGGGACAATGAATTCACGGTGTTCTTATTTCAATTTCCAGGAGTGTACTTCAATATCACGACAAGATAAACTACTTGTAACAGCAACAAACACGCCACCGCCAACCGTGTTTAGCACCGTTAGGTTCTTCGCAAAAATTTCGGCTGAGCTTATGTCCAGCTTTAGCCAGCTTTCAGTGCCTATAACGATTTGAGCATCAGTGCTTTCTATTAGCGCTTGGAGCTCTGGTACTTTCCCAACACATCTACGACAGTTTACAACTGTTATACCAATGGTTCCATTATCTACGTTCTTCCTGTATTAAGCCTTCTCTCTTTGTGACTGAAGCCCTTCTTGTGTTTTCCCGAGACCCTCTAACCTAAAAAAACGCCCTGTCCACGCCACACGGCCCCTGCTACCCGTGTAGCCGCCTCCTGCGTATAGTGGACACCTGCTCTATTCAGCGGAACCCGAAACCCAACCACCCTTTGGCGCAAGTCGAGAAATCTGCAGCCTACACGGTCGCAGAACCGTCTGAGCCTCTGATTCAGACCCTTCACTCGGTTCTGTACCGGAGGTCCGCAATCGGTCCTGTCGACTATGCTGCAAACGGTCAGCTCGGTTTTCATCTTGCAAGCAAGACTGGCAGCCTTTGCCACTTCCGTTATCCGCTCAAACTAGAGAGAATCTCTTCTGATCCAAAGTGACACACATCATTATTGACGTGAGCAACCATCTGCAGTTGGCTGTACCCTGTGCTCTTCATGGCATCCGGGAGAACCCTTTCCACATCTGGAATGATTCCACCCGGTATGCACACGGAGTGCACAGTGGTTTTCTTACCCTTCTTGTCAGCCAAGTCCCTAAGAGGCCCCATAACGCGCCTAACGTTGGAGTTCCCAACTACCAATAATCCCATTCTCTGCGATTGCCCTGATCTTGCAGGCTGAGTGGTTTCCTCTGAAACAGGACAGGCGACAACATCTGGCTCAGCGACAGTGTCAGTCGCAGACAGCACCTGGAACCTGTTTGTCAGACAAACCGGGGATGCCTTATGTGCGGTCGCCTGGGAAGTCTTTCGCCGCCTGCTTCGCCCCGGGGCGACCTCCCACTCGACCACAGGTGAGGGGTCAACCTCAGTGCGAGCAGTGACTGGACTGACCACCGGTGAGGACCGATCGGAGGACTCTGACGCGCTGACGTCCGTTGCATCCCCACGGCAGGCCCACAACAGTGCTGCTCATCCACTGCAGCTTCAAGTTGTGTAACCGAAGCCGTCGCAGCCTGAAGCTGAGAGCGAAATGTCACCAACTCGGCTTGCATCCGCACACAATACTCGCAGTCCCTGCCATACTAAAGACCGTGGAAAACTAAACTTCGCAGATAAACGGACTATCGGCACGTGATGCGCAACTCTACTGTAGACCTTGACAAAAACGCACGAACTGTATCTAGTAATACACAGATATTCAAAAACCTAACTACCGAAGCAATCAGGTGAAACTAAATAGTTTGCCCCTGATAAGGAACTTGTAATATGTCATAAAATCGGTTTGCTTTCTGACGCAAACGAAAGCGCGAGAACTGTGGCTATTAGATTTTAAATTTACAAGCAGAAACTCAAGAAACTAAACTATTATAGCACACTGATATAATAAAATTCCCTCGTGGTTAGGAACTCGTAAATGTCACAAAAGCGGTTTACTTATCTGTTGCTGCGTCTATCGCGGTCGGCTACTGCTGCCTGACATATCGATAATGTTTCCTTTAATGGTTCACACGCTGACACTTGTTGATGCCCCAGCGCTGAAATTTTCAGCAATCTGCGAAAGGAGTGCACTTCTGTCACGTTGAACGATTCTCTTCAGTCGTCGTTGGTCCCGTTGTTGCAGGATCTTTCTCCTGCCGCAGCTACGTCGGAGATTTGATGTTTTACAGGATTCCTGATATTCACGGTGCACTTGTGAAATAGCCATACGGGATTATCCTCACTTCGTCGCTACCCCAGAGATGCTGTGCCCATTGCTCGTGCACCGACTATAGCACCTCGTTCAAATGCATTTAAATCTTGATAACCTGCCATTGTTGCAGCAGTAACCGATCAAACAACTGCATCAGACACTCGTTGTCTTATATAGACGTTTCCGACGGCAGAGTCGTATCCTGCCTTTTTACATATATCTGTATTTGAATACGCATGTCTATAGAGATTCTTTGGCGGTTCATTGTGTATGCACTTTGCTTTACAGGTGGACCATACTTTTCCGAAATTCCCCCAATAAACAGAAGTAGAACAGTTACTACAGTTGTCATATACTCGTTCCATTAATATTAATTTGCAACGTTACGCCAAGATATTTACAAATGGTTCAAATGGCTCTGAGCACTATGGGACTTAACATCTGAGGTCATCAGTCCCCTAGAACTTAGAACTACTTAAACCTAACTAACCTAAGGACATCACACACATCCATGCCAGAGGCAGGATTCGAACCTGCAACCGTGGCGGTCGCGCGGTTCCAGACTGAAGCGCCTAGAACCGCTCGGCCACACTGGCCGGCGACAAGATATTTACACGACGTGACTGTGTCTAGCATCGCGCTATTAATGCCATATGCAAACATTAGGAGTTTGTTTCTCCTACTCATCCGCATTAACTTACATTTTTCCAAATTTAGAGCTGACTGCCTTTCATCACGCCAACTAGAAATTTTGTCTAAGTCATGCTGTATTGTTCTACAGTCAGCGAACTTCCACACCTTGCCGTACACGGCTGCATCTTTAGCAAACAATCACAGACTGTTGCTCACCCAATCTGCCAGATTATTTATGCATAAAGAAAATAATAACGGTCCTGTCACACTTCCCTGGGGCACCTATGACGATACCCTTGTCTCTGATCAATACTCGCCGTCGAGGACGATCTGGTAGTTTCCATTACTTAGGAAGACTTCGAGCCGCTCATGTACCTGGTATGCTCGTACCTTCGTTTACAGTCTACAGTGGGGCACCATGTGGAATGCTTTCCGGAAATCCAGAAATGTTACCTTAATTTTTACAACGGAACCAAAACGTGGTGACGCCAACAGGAAATCATCCACCACACTTCAAAGTTAAACTCCCAGATACCTCAATTTACGATCTGCTTTTACGACTGAACAAGATGGTTCTCTTTTTCTTTCTTTCTCTCTCTCTCTCCCTCTCTCTCTCTTTTTTTTTTAAAGCTAATGTTTGCGTTCAATTGTCGCCCGCAGCATACCAGTGTTACAAATTTTCTGTACGTACAAGTTGGCAGCTTTGACTGGCTTCTAGAAGTTAGTAAGTAGGTCACCTCGAGGTCCGCCATTAATCACTCTTGTTGGAAACTTCGTTTCGAGACTTAAGCGTCTGCTACAAGTGGGTGAGCACGTGGCGCGGACAGTCACGTGATGACTTGGAGTGTGGGAGATGTTCTGGCATAGTGGGAGGTCTGTGGATAACGTGACAGTGCCGTTAAGTGAGAATGCCAACTTCTTTTCACTCTCTGTCCACTGACTTACGATTGGATTACCTGGGCAAGATACGCTTAGATATGGTCACGCGGGAAACGGTTTAAAAAAAAAAATTGAAAATATTTTTGTTTAATGCTGGACAGAACTCCACGTTCTTTTTTTAAATTTTAAACAATTTTTAATTTTTTTCTAAAAATCGACCACCTTGTCCCAGAAACATGTTAAAGAAGCGTTGCAATCCACGAGCCCTTGGCGCCAATCAAAATTATTAGGAGAGATCCCTTGGTACCAAGCGAATGTGGAAACTGTTTGTCCAATCGTAAGTGCTCCGAACTGGAGAGCCCTTTTAACTCCTCTATGGGTGTTGCGAGACGCCTCAACAGAACCAAATTCTAAAACGGCTAGTCCTATTCTTACAAGAAGACGCAAAAATCAGAAATACATATTTGGCTAATTTTGTATTAATGAACTTGAATTATTTATCTTTGAACAGAATAGTTTCCAGCATCCCCACCGAGCGAGGTGGCGCAGTGGTTTAGACGCTAGACTCGCGTTCGGGAGGACGACAGTTCAGTCCTGCGTCCGTCCATCCCGATTTAGGTTTTCCGTGATTTCCCTAAATCGCTTCAGGCAAGTGCCGGGATGGTATCTTTGAAAGGGCACGTCCGACTTCCTTCCTCATCCTTACCGAGACCGATGATCTCACAGTCTGGTCTCCTCCCCAAATCAACTCAACCCCCCCCCCCCGCCTCCCCCCCCCCCCCCTCAAAATGCTGGACACTCAGTTACGACATGCCATCACCTTTTCCATTTCCTTTTTGCACTTCACAGACACGTCGTAAAAACGCTCGTTTTCGTCCGGCGGGATAGCTTCCATAACACCCTTGGTTCAGATTGTATTAATATGGAAACCAACACGAGAATTTAGTATCCAAATGTTACATAAAGCTTCATATTTCTGTTCCTATTGACAGGGTAAACGTGTGCTCAGTCCTACTGCTCAATAAAACTCGACAAAACTAATGACATGTAATAAATAACATAGCACGATGGAATAATTATAAACACCAAACAAAGGAGTATCGGTATACACTAAAAAAAACATTAGTCAGAAGTACGGGCTGCATAATAATGTCCCTGAAAAAGGAACTGGTGTCATAAACCATCTAACGGACCCGCGTGTCACCACTATCAGAGATTGCAGACCGAGCGCCGCCACACGGCAGGTCTAGAGAGACTTCCTAGCACTCGCCCCAGTTGTACAGCCGACTTTGCTAGCGATGGTTCACTGACAAAATACGCTCTCATTTGCCAAGGCGATAGTTAGCATAGCCTTCAGCTACGTCATTTGCTACGACCTAGCAAGGCTACATTATCAGTTGCTATTGATATTGTAAAGAATGTACAGACAAGAGCTACGTTCAACATTAATGGATTAAAGTTAAGTATTCCACCAGCTACATCCTTTTTTTCTAGTTTAACTTCCTTGTCCTGTTCCAGACCTCACGCCAGCCTGCGTGAGCTAAAACGCGTGCCTTTCGGCTTCCTCTCAATTTAGTGGGTTGGTCTCCTGCCAATCCACAACAACATAAACACAATAACAAATCCGGCAGACACTGCCCGGACAATTGAAAGACGTGAATTGACTGTTACGGAGAAAGCTTAAATAATGAGGCGATCCTGAGTGCATCGAGTAAACTTGTCCAGTAATGGTTCAGCAGCAGTAGTTTTTGCGCTTACCTGAACGGAATTGTGGCCGATATCAGACAGTCGTTAAATAAGCAGATATTGCATCGCGATTAGCGACAGATGAAACGAACTAAAGAACTGTTCATAGATTTAGTTGCTTTCCTTATGCTTCTGAGACTTTAGCAACTGAGAAAATACTTCTGCGTAGTGCCCTGGCTACACTCTAAAAATAATAAAAAATACACAACGCGAAGGAATTGTACCAATGGGACTGAAATCGGTAAATATGATGTACATGTAAAGACAGACGAACAACTACGATTTCAGAAAAAAATTTGATGATTTTTTGAAAAGAAAAGAAGAACCTTGTGTTCTGCCTTACGGCAGGTCTTATCATGGGGGAAGCCTCCTCAAAGAGGTAGACAGCATGAGCGTCTAGGGAAGTGATTCCAGTGGTGGTTTCCCGTTTCCTTCCACTGATGATGATGATATGATAATGAGAACAACACAACACCCATTCCCTGAGCGGAGGAAATCTCCGACCGAGCCGAGAATCGAACGGCCTCTTTGCGTGATAGTGCGTCGCGCTGACCATTTTCTTTTCTTTTTTTTTTTTTTTTTTTTGGCAGACTCTCTAACCATCTTTAGAAATATAAATTCTGGTTAAAGAAAAAGAAAGGAAAAAGGAAAAGCAAGAAGAAATAAAATCCGCGCAATCTGCGACGCGCTCTCCCATCTGCGGAGGTCAGAAGTAGAGTAGATCGTAGGCGGTTGAAACTCAGACACCGCCGGGAGAGGAGGGGTAGGTGCCCTATGAGCCAGGCACCCGCCAACTCAGTGGAGGTCTATCAAAGACCGCTCGAAGATAGTTAGCATATAATGTTCGGTAACGTGGCGTGTTTTCGAGAGCTGCATTGGCTGTTCGTAAATAGGTCCAGAAGTCGAGGCGTGATTTAGGTCCCTCATGAAAGAGATAAGCGACCGCCCACCCTTTGACCCACGTAATAGCGTGACATTTGGCGGCGGGAAAATGTCGGTCCTCCGGGTATAGAAACATTTGAGGTTCGATTGTGTCTGGTGGCACCCGGAGATAGCAGGCAATGATTTGCTGCACGAAGCGCCATACATATTGCGATGAGGCACATGTGAGACGGTGTTCATCAGTGTCCAGTTGCTGGCAAAGGAGACAAAGAGGGGATTCTGACAAGCCAATGTTGTGCAGGCGCTGCTTCGTCGCAAATTTCCTGTTGACTATGTGATCCCACAGTGCCCGGACGTTCGTAGGGAGGAAGGGCTGGTGGACGGTAGTCCACACTGTGGGCCACTGGGTGGAGGGATGTTTGGTCTCCATCACATTCCGGGGAACACAGCGCAGCAACAGGCTGTAAAAATCTTTAGTCCTAGGTGGGCGTGTATCTGGGAGACTGGTATGTATGTAACTGTAGTCGACGAAAAGGTCGATATATGGGACAAATGAGGCATGACATGGCCGACAGACACCGGTGGTGAGGTGGAAGCAGTTAGGAGGACCTCAAGCAAGCTGCGTGTTAAAGATGTACGCTGGCCCATCCACTGTTTTCTCATGGTACTCACAAGGCTGCAGCTCGCATACCGACATTGACGAGCCCGACGCCACCATACGACCAGCATGGTAAGTGTCTCATAACGGACTTTAAACATTGAACCAGCTGTGAGATAATAGCCAAAAGCCGGCTGAAGGTTGCGCCTAATTGCAGTTAGCAGAGGGAGAACTTGCGCGATGTGAACCAATTTTGATGCCACATAAATATTAAGAAACGCAACCCGTTGAAGTGAGTCCTGGCGGCGCAAGAGGTTCTGGAGGACGTCGTTGCGGATGACGTGTAACAGGCGACAGAAATTCGTTGCCGCTGTGCGTGTGACCGTGGGGGTAAAGGTAATGCCCAGGTACCGGAAAGTCCGCACAAGCGGCAGGGGTGCCACTTCACCTTCCTGGAGGCCTCGTCCAATGTGCATTGCAGAAGATTTGGCGACATTCATGGGACTGCCGTAATCAATTCGAGGAGCCGGAGCGAATGAGGAGAAGGAGGTCATCAGCATATGCCCGACAGCGAAAAGTGTGTTGGCGTATGGTGAGGCCAGAGAGCTTGGTCGTCAAGCCACCAATAAGGGGCTCAAGGGCAATGGCATACAGGAGGGTAGAGAGGGGGCACCCCTGCCGTATCGAACGGCAGATAGGTACCGGCCCTGCTAAACGTCCATTGACTTGGACACGTGAACTGGCACTGTCGTAAAGACGCCGGATGACGTCGAGAAACGGAGGGGGGATGCCCATTCGGGCTGCCACCGAAAACAGGAAACGATGATGCACTTTATCGAAGGCGCTGTCGAAGTCTATAGCGACGACCGCTGCACGGAGTCTGCAGGCCGCCGCTACCGCAATTAAGTCGCAGCATACCCCTGTGGCAGTCTGTATGTTAACCTGTCCTCCAGGCGTCGTTTGCTCTGGAGAGAGGATATGAGGGAGTGTTGTTCGGAGCCGCATTGCCAGTAAGCGCGCGAAAATCTCGTAATCGGCATTGAGTAGGGTGAGCGGTCTGCAACTCGCGACCATCGAACCACGGGCTTGTTTGTGGACTGGTATGATTATGCCCTCAGCAAAGGCGAGTGGGATTGCTTGGTCAGATGTCATCAGTTCTTGATACATAGTCGTCCACGGTGTTGCCATGAGGTCCCGAAAGGTACGGTAAAACGCAATCGGTAAGCCGTCAATGCCGGGCGATCTGTTGACAGCACCCTTCGCGATTACGTTGTTGACTCCGTCTAGCGTGACCGCCACTGTCGAAGCGTCCGCCTCTGTGTGGGGGAGGGTGCGCGTGATGTAATGCAAAATGGAATCGTCTGCTGCAGTTTCAGCGTCTTCTTCACTATATGTACGACGGTAGTGCTCGACGAATGGGTGGACGATGTCATTCTGAGTGGTCACCTGCGTTCCATGAGGCGTGGTCAGAGTGCTGATGATCTGCCGACGACGCCGTCGTTTGTCGGGCACTATATGATGCATAGATAGAATTTCTAAATCCGCGCGATCGTGGCGTCGCGTTCGTATCACGACCCCTTGCAGTTTCCGGCGTGCCAGCGCAATTATCTTCGCCTTAGTTCTTTGCCGTTCCAACTGGTTGTCCGGGATTGGCGGTTGATCGTCCAGATCTCGGATAATCGCGTAATAGAAGTCAACAGTGGTGCGATGCCAGTCGGCCATGTCCTTGCCGTATCTCATCAGTGTCCTCCGGATCGCCGGCTTGGCGCAGTCCAACCACCATGTCAATGTCGAGTGGTGGCGGGGAAGGCGTCGTTCGCAGGCTGTCCACGTTTCAGTGACTTGTTGGCGACACGCCAGGTCATGCAAGTGTCAAGTATTGAGTTTCCATGGCGCACGGCTGCGCCATACTGATTGCGGCGGAAGGAGGACCGTACAGATGTAAGCACAATGGTCGGAAAAGGCCAGTGGCCAGCGTTCGGCGCCCCGTATCGCAGATCTACGAGGTTGTAAGACATATATCCTGTCTAGTCGACTTGCGGAATGACTGATAAGAAAGGTATGGCCAGAAAGGTCGCCGTGTTGAACTTCCCAGGTGTCATGAAGCAGGAGATCTCGCACCACTATACGTAGTTCCTGGCATGTAGTATAGTGAGGAATCTGATCTTTAGGATGCAGAACGCACTTAAAATTACCTCCTAGTAGGCAATGGTCATAACGCGCTAAAAACAGGGGAGCGATTTCCTCGGAATAAAACTGGGCTCTTTCGTGCCGTCGTTCGGTGCCTGAGGGAGCGTAGACATTAATGATGCGTGTCCCCATGGCAGTGAGTGCCATGCCCCGAGCTGATGGAAGGAAGGCGACATCGGTCACAAAAATCCCGTGGCGGACGTAGATGGCCACTCCGCGGCCCATAGGATCACTCGCGGAGGTATGGGCGGTATAGCCATTGATATCCGGGAGACTAGCCAAGTGAACTTCCTGCAGAAGGGCGAAATCAATATCCGAAGCCCAGAACATCTCCTGCATAAGGCGGATTTTCACCCTGGAACGGATGTTGTTGGTGTTGATGGTTGCTATCCGATGGGCCTGGTGTCGGATTTCTGGAGGCTGGTCTACTCCGTCGTCCGCGCAAGGGTGTGGGCGTTTTCAGCGGAACGTTATCCTGCTGACCCGCAGAGGATTCTGGGGAGAGTATGATTAGTGGTGCGGCCGTGACGGCGCAGGGTCCCGTAACGGGTCCTGCTCCTCGACCTCCTCCTCGTACCACGCCGTGGAAGCGGAAATTGGTGTATCTTCCATTTTGTCTACAGAAGATGTTGTAATTGTGCGTGGTGTAGTGTCACCTGTGATACGTTCATGATTTAGTTGAGCGTCAGCAAGGGGCGCAGGCACACCGATAGATGACTCCGCGCTCATTACGTCTTCGTCAGCAGTAGCGAGTTCTGAGGCCTCGTGCTGGTCGACGGTTACGTCCTCCTCGACTTGTAACGTCTCCTCTTGGCCGGAAAAGGTGCGACGTCTTCGCTTGCGACGTTTCGGAGAACGTTGTTTCCTTGTGTGACCCTCCGTGTCCGACGGCGGAAGGGAGTCGCGCCGTTCTGGCAGAAAGGCCGCTGTAGGGACGATGAGCAAGTCGATCTCCATCGTGTTTCCGAGGTCAGGGTCAGCGTCCGGTTGCGCCGGCATCTTCGGAGCGGCGTCGGCGGCCGGCCGAGGCGGCGGGCCGTCCGAGGCGCTCTCCGTCGGTGTCTGGTCGGGCTCGTTGGTGGCGTCGTTTGTGGTGACCGGGCGACGTTGCAAAGCGGTAGCAGAAGCTAGAGCAGCGGCATAGGTCACCGGTAGCACTGTAGGTTGCGACATGGGTGGTACTTCGGCAGCTGGAAGTTGCGTAATATGCCGTTGTAGGCATTCGGATCTAAGGTCGCCTTCTTTGCCGCACCCGGAACAGGTCCGAGGCTGGCCGTCGTATATAATTATTGCACGGCATCCGCCGATCTGTAAGTAGGACGGGACGTGGCTTCGGAGATCAATGGTGACCTGTCGGACCCCGTTTAGGACAGGATACGTCCGAAACTGGGTCCACTTCTTCGCAGTGTGGCCATGGACTGTGCCGTATGGGCTTAGTGCCGCCACGACTTCCTCAGCAGGAAGTTCGAATGGCAATTCGAAAATGCGTATCGTTCGCATACCTAAGCCTGCGTGGTCGACGGTTACCTCCCCCACATTGCCATCAACATGACAGAAGCGGAGCCCCTGTTTGGTCTCACGTAGGATGTGTTCGCACGCCGCGTCGTTAATGATTTTCACATAGACCGTGCTGCTCACGATGGACAAATGTAGGCCGATAATATCGGTCGCCGGGATCTTCACTTCCTCTCGCAGAAAACGCTCCACCTCGAGTGCTTTGGGTCGGGCATAATCGTTGCAGAAAGTAAATCGGAGTGTTGATTTACGGTAACGGTTCGCCATGGATCGTACAAGGTAAGCCGGCACTTAAGCAACGGCCGTCAGAATGTAAACAAGGCGAGCTCGCGCTCCGCACGAAGTCAACACGTACGCGTCCGCTCTGTTGCCCTGCCGAAGGCAGACTGCAAACCATTCAGGTATCGGAGCGGACTATTGAAAAGAAAGAAGTTCATAAATTAAAAAAGTCAATAACGTATTGGTCCATCTCTCGGTCTTATGCGAGCAGTTATTCGGTTTGACACTGATTGATACAGTTGTTTGATGTCTACCGAGGAATATCTCGAGGGATATCGCGCCAAATTCTGTCCAATTGGCCTGTTAAATCGGCAGAATCCAGAGGAGGTTGGAGGACCCTGCCCATAATGCTCCAACCATTTTCAGTTGGTATGAGTTCCGGTGACCTCTCTGGCCAAGGAAGGGTTTGGCAAGCAGGAAGACAAGCAGCAGAAACTCTGACCGTATGCTACATACTGAAAAGTAGGCCCAGGATGGCTTGCCATCAAGCACATCAAAACGGGGCGTAGAATATTGTCGACGTACCGCTGTGTTGTAAGGGTACCGCAGATGACAACCAAAGCAATCCTGCTATGAACTGAAACCGTACGTCAGACCATGACTTCTGGTGGTAGGGCCGCGCAAGGTAGCCGCGCGGTCGAGAGTGTCTTGTCACGGTTCGCTGTCGCGGACAGTGGTGGGTTATAAGCTTGACAGTCGCCCGCCATGCAGCTCTACCACCAATAATTTTGGAAATTTGTGGTAAGTTCCTTTGGGAGCAAACTGCTAAGGTCTTCGGTCCCTAGGCTTACACACTACTTTGTCTAACTTAAACTAACTTACGCTAAGGACAACACACACACCCATGCCCTACGGAGGACTCGAACCTCCGACGGGGGTAACCGCGCGAACCGTGGCAAGGCGCCTGAGACCGCACGACTACCCCGCGCGGCGTTAGTGTGTCCTGAAGTTTGCATCCAGTACTACTCCGTTGTGCCTAAGGTTCTTTTCTCCGGCGGTCTTAGTTGTGCGTTATTAGTGATGCACAGCAGGACTTTGGATAGGTTTACTGGTGAATGTTTGGCCATTGCGCTCTACCAAACTAGTGTTCCGTAGTCCTGGTACAGTACATAAATGACGTAGTAAATGGTGGGGTTACCGGTAGCATTGGTAGAAAGAAACATAAATGAACGTAAATGAATGTGTAAGAGGAAAACTGGGAGCCGACGACTTCTCTTTGCTTTTTTTGCTTGTTTGGTTGTTTGTTGTCCTCATAATTAAAGCCGCACGTCATTCATTGTTAGTCCATGGTATATTTTATAGCCTTCCAGAACATAAATTGCATTTTATAAGTTATAAAAGTTAGTTGATCACGTAACTTCTGCGCTTTTGCGCAACCATAGCCGTTACTTCTGATGTAAGTTTACATACACAAACATCAAATTAAATATATAACTATTGTTATTTTGTGCTGAATAGAACGTTCTCCATCATGATAAAATGCAAGAGTTTCCTGTTATTATTGATAAATGCGAAAGCTGCAGAAATGTGTTTTGTACAAAAATTTTGTTCTGCGTTTTTTTTTATCTTTTTGTCAAGGTAATCACGTTTTCTAGGGATATGTGATAAATCTGTGTTGTTTCTTTATTATCACTACCACAGTCCTCTGTTTCATGTTACAAATCAAAAATTTTCGAATAAAACCCGAATTAAACTTTGACAGTTTCAATTTCGCTATGAATACTGTTTACTTTGAAGTAATAGATATGAGGATAATTATGTAGAACAAACACGTTCCGCAGGTTACCTGGCCATTTACGTATCCTCACTCAGGTTTTAGCCGGTCTACCGCTCCCGGATTTTAGAGGAATCTAGTAAGACACCGATCGCAAAAGGAGCAATCGTTATGAGGTAGCGCCCAATTGGTATGCAACACACCTAACCTAAATGTGACACAGGTACGACCTTAACCAACCAAAGCTACCAGGAGAACTACCGTCATCTGTGTTTCCTTACTATACTGTTACACCGCAAGGAAGCAAGGAAGAGGATGTTGTCATGGGTGGCTGGTATCCTCTTCTACAACATAAATGCACATGTGGATTAGTATGGTTCTTTATTTACACGAACTGGAAACTTTACCTAACTTGAATAAAGTCCATGTATTCTGATAGAAGCTCATCAGTAACAGTCCTCTTGCAGACTGATGTAACGTACAATTCTGGTTGAGGTAAACTACTCTCGCTATAGTCACTAATCTGGTCGCTATGTACTTTCATAGTGTGCCAGTAAACTGACAGTCACCAAACTGAATGATTGAGTGAGGCCCTCCGGTGACAGGCGGTGGCCTAAATACTTGCTGCCGAGAGGGTGTTGGCGGCATGTTGCTTGTGAGTATGTCTCTGGCCTCTCTCGTGATAGGTCCACTTGAACCAGCTCCTATTAGTTGATCCTTGTACTTCACCTTTGCCAGCCAGTGTGCTGGGACAGCTTAAGACAGCACATATTCTACAATACCCTACAGTAGTTTTACAACTCTAGTTGGCTGATATGCATGAATACATTAATTGAGCGCAATGGAAGAAATGGGCAATGACGCTTACTAAGCTGTCCCTGCATCGGCGACAAGCGCGTCAGCTGTGCATTGTCGCCTATGGGAAACCTAATCCTGCGTTTTCCTCAAGTTTTACTCTATGTTGTCGAAGATCGATTATGGCACAATGCTGATGTAACAGATCTCATTCTAGAACCATGTCATAGCCCTCATTTACATGTGACACAATCTCTACACATTGTGTAAAATGAACCGTATCAAGGCAAAAGTCTATAAGTCTATGTCCACCAGTACTAAATCGTGTGTAAAGATGTCATGTCTTTACATACCACTCCACACACTCTGTACCGTGGTGGGTCCCATTGCTTACACTTCACCAGATCACTACTAGCAACCGGCAATATGCCCCTGTGTCCAATACTAACCTGCAACTCTTTTTTCCACTATTCCTCTTATCGCACAATCCATCTGTGCATACGATTTTGTAGCATCCAGTCTTACTGTGAATGAACCTAGATGGTCCAGGGGTTTCCTTTGGTGATTAAGATCTTATTCTTCCCTCGTCCTCTACTTCTAAAACTATTACTTCCTCTTACTTTATTCACCTCACATTGAGGCTAACGATACTGCCTCCTTACATGCCCCGTTCGTCCACATCTCAACCACTATATACTAGCTGCAAAAGCTGTCCGTTTACCCTGCAATCCAATCGTCAAACCGATCTGCACACACTCTATAACAAACCTCACAGCTGCGCAAAAATTCGTCCAGACTCCCTGTCCACACACGGCTTGACATTTCCGCATGCAACCTTCTTAAAAAAGCATCCATCATCTTCTGCTCAGCTTCTTGAAAAATAATTTATTGATTGCAGCATACTGTCCTAATTGACAGGTACTCCATTAATTTTTCTTATCCTATCAGCAAATTGTTCCACAGTTTCCACATTTTTCTTGGTTATTACCCCTAATTCTTCCCTATAGTGTGTAGCAATATCTCGTTTCTTATATCCCTGAATTAACACTTATTTAAACTCTTCGAATGTTGTGGTTCCCTTAAAAGCTTCTGTGTATCTTATATAAGTATTATCTTCCCCTGATAGTCTCAATTTTATGACACTCAATAATTCCTTATCAGATCAACCTTTCGTCTCAGCCAGATTTTCGAGATCCCTCAAAGGGCCTGGACATCCTTAGTTACCTTGACAGAGAAAGGAGCAATTAAACTTGTAACTGACATATCTATACCTCTTTGTGATGATTGTGATTCTACTAACCCGCGCAATTCTGTGCTATCAGCTGTTAACTGTGCTACCTTTTCTAAAATATGCGTTCTGCTTTCGTTTCTGAAGCATCCTGTGTCTCTGGTTCTGTCAAAGCTTTATTCTTGACAACACTCATTTTGAGAACTAAGACTCACAAAACAAGAAAAAGAAAATACGTTAACTTAATTCTTATGTCTAATCATGGGCCATATCAACTCCCGTCATTGCCTTGTCATACACAACCAGTGTTTACATGTATAACATTTTACTGGAAGTGATTATGTACGTGGCGCTGAGTGGTCCTCAAGGGTACACTGTGGACATCTAACAGGCAATAACTAATCGTGACTTCCATTACCTCTAAAACTATTCAAATCCGCTGGTTCTCTGCTCACAGTAAAATCTACTTTACAAAATTCATAAATATCAAACCTTTTCTCCGCGACCGAAATACAATCACCATTTTTGGACTCAACGTAGTGTAGGCTACAGGTTCAGACATTGCTCTAAGAAGGTGACGTCAATGAACTGACTCCAGTGTTAGATGACTCATGGATTGCCACACATGGAGAATGAAATGAGACATCAGGACAACAGTGAATTTTTTAAATTAACTTCTTTATTCCGGTCCTCATCCATAGTGGAGTAGTGGAGGTGACCATTCGTCTCTCATGCAAAACAATAGACTTCTGGTACTGTTGACAGTGCAAAGAGTGGGGCCGAGCGTTGCGTCACTCAAATGCTGCTGTCAGTGACGTCTCTTGCTGTGACCATGATGACAGCGTGGAATCAGACCTGGAAATTCTGCATAGGCGGCCATGGTCACCCTCCAGCGAGTGGACGGCTCTCTGACCCAGTGGCGGCTGGTCTTGTAGCTCAGGGCAGGTTGCCCTGTCCCACGATCGAACAGTGGACCCCGTACTGCCTTCTGTGATGTCACTCTGGGTGCCACAGGCTGTTGGGGTAGGTTGTGATAGACGAGAATACTGTAGTACATAAATGGCCGGGTACTTATATGCTCCAGACCATGTTTCGTGATGGCTTAAGGCACAACCACAGAATCGTCAAGAACAGAACTCAACATTCGGAGCGTAAACTTTGTTTTTATTTGGGATCTCTAGTATTAAATGGCTAGCCTGGTGCACGATGGAACATCCCAATGAGAGGTTTCCTACCTAAAAACGTCCAGAGGCAACCAAAGCGTTTCACATAAGTATTAACCGAATTTAAAACATGAAATGCTGTCGTAACCTACTTATTAAGACGCATAATCTTATGTTTAATGTTTAATAAAGTAGGACAAGTAAGACATGTCTCGCAGTAAGACACTTTATGCAGTGCGTCCCACAAAGAGTACCCAGTATTCAGAGGTGTGACAGGAAAGCCCATTTGAACCAAAAGACTTCATATGGATGTAGTAAAAATGCCCTTTTCCAAATGGTTTCTGAGGTACAACGTATTTACTGTACATTTGATTATGGGCTAGTGCCCCGAACGTGTGTCTCACTCACCCAAAGTCTTGATTTATTCCATCAAAATCTACCTCGTTCTCTCAATTTCTTTGTCCGGTTGTCTACACTAGACAGTTCAACACGCAGTTGTCTATAATGTGTTGTGGGTGAAGAAATGCAATGGACTGAAAGTGTTTCAGAGAGGAGCACCAGTTAACCATGTTCGTAGACATGCAGGCTCAAATGTGATACATATACACTAATAAGGAAAATGCTGACATGGTGTATGTTTATGGCTTCTGCTATGATAGTGCTCCAGCTGGTATCGAAGAATACTGTCGGCACTTTCTGACAAGTCGAATTACTGATCCTAGAGTGCTTACCAGAGTGCAACTTCTTCCAAGTTCCCATTTTTTTCTGAACGTCTAGTTGAGCAACCTGTGCAGGAACAGCAACATATTCTTGAAATAGTGTCTGAAATCTTCACATTGGGAGCAATGGCTAACAGCTTGAATCGTTATTTCCTTCTATTAATACTGTTCACTCCTGAACCCAGGTTTATAAGAAATGTAATCAGTAACACACTTAATAATGATCAATGGTGACAGGAAAACTGATAGCCCACAGTCGGAAGCATTTCCAATTTCGTTTTTCAATCAGTTTTTCGCGTGGAATTATCGGTAACATGCTGATAGGTTAAGTCACCTTGGAAAACCGAATCATCGGACAAAATTATTTGCATTTTTGAAACATTTGTTTCTTGAACGCCTTGAAGACGTTCCTTTATCCACATGCAGTGCCATGTACCTCCAGTAAGATGCAACCTCTCCTAATTGTACCCGACCTGTGAGGAAACATCTCGACTGCACTTACCCCAACAACTGACTTGGTCGCAGTAGTGTTGGGTGTTTATAATTAAGCTGACAGCGTCTGAGTGCTGCAGTACGGGTTGTATACATCGAAGGATGCTGAAACATCGTAGGCATGTTCATTAATTGTTGTGCTCGTGGAGTATGCCAAAAAAATAGTAATTCCACTTTCTGCCACCAGGTGAAACTATGGTCACAAGTTACAATGTGGTCTCTCGTGTGTAATCACACTGATATCTCGTGATATGCTATACTTCTGATCAGGAAGAGTCCGGATACATCTCTGATTTTTCAGATATCCCCACAATCAGAAGTCACGGATTTGAGTCATAGGATATTGAAGGCCACAAGTCTTAAAATTGCCTCGAAATGATGCAGTCTCTACCGAACGTTTCTCGATGAAAATCTTTCACCCAGCAAGTTAAATGTGGGGTCGTTCCAACTTGCACGTACATAGTGGTTTGGTCAAAGCTGGAATCACGTGCTCCTCAGGGATTCCTTTATAGTGTGTAGATGTCACTGTTCACCTAATAAGAAGGCGAGATGTCATCTCGTCGAGGAAAAACGGAGTGAGAATGATGGAGCTTGTGAAACCACACCACAGTCACATAAGCTCAGTGTAGTGGATGTTACAGCATATTCGGCAGAGTAGAGCCCTCTGTGTGATAGTTCTGTGCATTCGTCGCACTGTGCAAAGTTTTTTGTCCGCCCAAAGACTATTCATCATGTCATCCACCAGTGCGAAAAAATGGTTCAAATGGCTCTGAGCACTATGGGACTTAACATCTGTGGTCATCAGTCCCCTGGAACTTAGAACTACTTAAACCTAACTATCCTAAGGACATCACAAACATCCATGCCCGAGGCAGGATTCGAACCTGCGACCGGAGTGGTCACGCGGTTCCAGACTGTAGCGCCTGGTACCGCACAGCCAGTCCGGCTGGCCCCACCAGTGCGAAATAACGAAGTTCGTCACTGCCTTGTAGCCTATCTGGTGGCTTGATCTGGTGCACATTCTGAATCTTGTAGGGATATCAAGGGAGAGACAATTCCCGTCACAAGGCTCGAGCTCCGGCTGCAAAATTTGAGGCGAGTGCTGCACGGTCAGCTAAATCTACAGTAACTTATATATATATATATACGAGGGGCGTTCAGAAAGTAAGCTCCGATCGGTCGCGAAATGGAAACGACTATGAAAATCCGATAAAGGTTTGCACAGATGTGTTGGGTAGTGTCTCTAGTATAGCCCCAGTTAGCATCACGTCGCTCTTCTCATTTCTGAGCTCGCAGTGAGTGCGTAAAGATGTCTAGAAAATAGTGTCTGCCGCCAAGTACGAGGGCCTGGTGAGAAATTTCGCCTGAAGCTATGCAGCTAACATTACATAACTGTCGTGCTGTTTCGTCTTCACGACAATTCTCAGCCGCATTCTGCAGGGGCAATGAAGATGCTCCTGCATAGTTTTCAAATGGAAATGTTAGATTACCCACAATACAGTCCGCAATTGTCTCCCCCTGAGTTTCATCTCTGGTCACATGAACCGCTGTCTTTGAAGACAACATTTTGACACAGACAACGAGGTGTAGCCCAGCGTGGAGAATTGGCGGAAAGCACTGGCGGCTGCCTTCTATGATGAGGCTATTGAAAAGTTGGTACAACGCTATGACAAAAGTCTAAGTCAGAACGGCGACTACGTAGAGAAGTAGCTGAAAGGTGTAGCTAATTGTTACAAGTAAAACATTTCTGATGTTCACTGTGGTTTCAATTTGGCAATCAATCGGAGCTTACTTTCTGAACAGGCCTCGTATATATATATATATATATATATATATATATATATATATATATATATATATATATCATGGGGTGTTCTTAGTTTTGTTCTCTCTTGTTATTGTATTGTCGTTTTGTTCGCTTGTTATTGATCTAATGTAGTTGATGTGAGTAACAGCGAATTGCTGTACTCAGCTCTGTTATTCCGTTAAATTTGATTTATTCTGAAATAGAGACTTGGCCATAAATGTGGCTACATGTTTTTCTTTATAAAAATGTAATTCCCATTTGTCACATTCTTCAGTTTTCAGCATTTTTAGCATATATTACTGCGGAGACGGAAGTAACGCCGTTGGTCTGCTTGTTGTCTGCCATTACGCGGAAATTTTAATTTTCAGTAATTATTTATGAACTAGCGAAACGCAAAGCTCAAAGACATTTATATTATTATTCTGTAGGAGTTCTGAGATCTCACTATCATAAATATTTTTCTACAATAGGTAAGGGTCTGGTGTAAGTAAAAAGTCCAGAATCGATAACAGCTTGGCTTAAGGCCATTATTAGTTCTCAGTCTATGCTGGTGTAATAGTGAAAGACATAGACTCTTAACACCATTACTGATTTATGGAGGATATTTAGCAGTACTGAAGCTGTGCTTTTGTGGTGTCTAAGCACATTTTATGCACACGTTGGTACAGACATTTGACGTCGTGAGATTGTTTTTCTTGCATAGGGAGACTAAATTATTTTTCACTTCTACCGAAATACTTTTAAAGACTTAAACTTCAGTCACATTCAATACATAAAGTGCTGAGTACAAAAGGGGACACATATTATTTCTGTGGCCTACGTATAATGCGAAATTGTACTGACAAGAACCAGCGCAGTTACCTTCACGTTTATAGACAAAGTATCAAACTTTCTGATTCCGTCGTCTTGCAGGGGAACCGGTAACAACTGGCGCCTCCAGCTGGTTGGTAGCAAAATCCTCGCCTATAATCACAACAACAAAGCAAGAATCCAGTCCAAAGTCAATTCCGAAATATTCATACAAAAAACATCACTCCAAAATATTCACAGAAAAAGTAGAATTTGTTGGTATTAAATAACCCTAGCCAAGTAAGTACGTCTCGTTCGTCAAAATTGACCTGTGCGAGTGCGCAGGGGAACAATTCCTTGGGACGGCGGCTCCATTATGATCTGGGGGACATTCACTTGGACATCCATGTGCCCAGTGGAGAACATGCAAGGCACCATGACGACCAAGGAGTGTCGTTCACTCGATGCAGATCACGTACAGCCTTCCCATTCATGGTAATCATGTTTCCCGATGCCAGTGGCAATTTTCACGATGATAAAGCACCACGTCGCAAGGTCAGAAGTGTGATGGAGTGGTTGAAAGAACACTGTGATATGTTGCCCCCCCATCTCGCCATATCTCACCGCGATCTAACACATCTGAGATGTGACTGAACGTAACGTCAGAGCTCATCGCCTTCGTCCAAGGAATTTACGGGAATTAGGTAACTTGTGTGTGCAGATTCGATGCCATCTCCCTCCAGTGACGTATCAAGGCCTCACTGATTCCATGACACGACGCGTCGCCGCCGTTATCCTTGCCAAGAATGGACATACCGGCTGTTATGTAAGTGGTGATAATGTTCTGGCTGATCACCGTGTACCACTGAATGTACCTCTAAAAGTTCTTTATGTCAAGGTACGACAGGAGATATTGTTGTTGTTGTGGTATTCAGACCTGAGACTGGTTTGATGCAGCTCTCCATGCTACTCTATCCTGTGCAGGCTTCTTCATCTCCCAATACCTACTGCAACCTAAATCCTTTGAATCTGTTTAGTGTATTCATCTCTTGGTCTCCCTCCATGATTTTTACCCTCCGCGCTGCCCACCAATACTAAATTTGTGGTCCCTTGGTGCCTCAGAACATGTCCTACCAACCGATCCCCCCTTCTTGTCAAGTTGTGCCACAAACTCCTCTTCTCCCCAATTCTATTCAATACCTCCCCATTAGTTATGTGATGTACCCATCTAATCTTCAGCATTCTTCTGTAGCATCACATTTCGAAAGCTTCTATTCTCTTCTTGTCCAAACTATTTATCGCCCACGTTTCACTTCCATACATGGCTATACTCCATACAAATACTTTCAGAAAAGACTTCCTGACACTTAAATCTATACTCGATGTTAACAAATTTCTCTTCTTTAGAAACGCTTTCCTTGCCATTGCCAGTATACATTTTATATCCTCTCTACTTCGACCATCATCACTTAATTTCCTCCCCAAATAGCAAAACTCCTTTACTACTTTAAATGTTTCATTTCTTAATCTAATTCCCTCGGCATTACCAGACTTAATTCGACTACATTCCAGGAGATGTGACGTCATAAACATTGAGATGTATGAATCTGCTTTTTCTTAAACCAGTTGCGCAGACTGTACTCATCCAGAGTTTGGTAATAGGACCACTGAGGTACTTTCAGCAAACTTTAAAAGTAAACCTCTTCTAAACATTTTTTGGCTTACATGCTTAACATCAAACAGTCAGCACAGAATCTCATTTGTAAAGTAAACATCAGTTTGAAGCTGTTTTATAAATGGGAGCCCGATTGCTTGAACAGTCAGTGAGACTTTTGGGAGTGAGGGCGGTAGGTGTGTTACCGACGTTGTGCTAAAGCACTTGCAAGAAGAAGAGCTTCTCTTGAAAGTGCAAATAAATTTCATACTTGTTAAGAATGCAAGTTTCTATTGGGCACGTCAGACGTAGATGATAAGACTGAGTGATAAGGAGTCCTTTTATTTCAGTGTACGGTTTAAGAGGTGCTACTATTCTGCTGGGCCGGCCGGAGTGGCCGTGCGGTTCTAGGCGCTACAGTCTGGAACCGCGAGACCGCTACGGTCGCAGGTTCGAATCCTGCCTCGGGCATGGATGTGTGTGATGTCCTTAGGTTAGTTAGGTTTAAGTAGTTCTAAGTTATCACCAACAAAATCTTAAGAGCCATAGTTCTGACACAATTCACAACAAGCCACTGCAACGTCGTGGAGCTGCAATCTCCATCTGGTAACATTAGCCTAATCAAAATGTACTTCCAGTACGGTGATGACATCGAAAGACACCTGACACACCTCACCACAGTTATCACAGCGTTGCGGGGGCGAAAAGTAATTATAACTGCCGACATAAATGCTAAATCCCCCCCATGGTACAGTGGCACAAGAGGCCCAAACGGTGAGAAGGCAGAAGAGGCCATCATGGCCTTGCAGCTAGTGGTGGTAAATAAGCCTGGAAACCCTCCGACATATGTGGCGGGAGGTGGCCAAGGCACAAACATCGATGTGACCTTGGCTACGCCTAACGCGGCACACCTAATTCAACAGTGGGAAGTGGTAGAAAACGCCACCACTAGTGACCACAACCTCATTACTTTCAGTGTGGGAGACAGGGAGAGCTGCTGGACCATGGGGTGGGAGGTGCAATACAATTACAAAAGAGCCGACTGGGAGAAGCTAGCTAGGGAGTGCGACATTCCTGCACTACCAGAAGGTGACGGACACTTGGACTATGACATAGACAACAGAGCTGAGGAACTGATGACGACAATAACTCGAGCGGTAAAGGCTGCTGTACCTACTAGGAGGAAGGACATAGCGGCCTCTCCGCCACCATGGTCAGCTGAACTGGAGGAGATGCGCCAGTCTGTCAGAAGGCTCAGGAGGCACTACCAGCGCAGTGTCGTCTGGCTAGAGAGACAAAGACGGCTGCAACTATACCGGGAAGCGAAAGAAAATTTCCAAAGACGCCTACGTGAGGTCAGATCTGAAAGTTGGAAACACTTTGTTCTAAATCAACTCGCTCTAGACCCTTGGGGAGTTCCCTACAAGCTTGTCCGGGAAAAAATCCGCTCTCCGATGGAGCTCTCAACCGTCAGGCGTGGGGATGGGATGACGGAGTCTTGGCAGGAAACTGCTGAGGTCCTTCTCCAGTCCCTGCTGCCTGATGACACAGCGGATGGAGAAACTGACGAACAACAGCAGCTGCGGGAGAACTATAACAGCAACGAATATGGAAACAACACGGCAGTCTACCCCTTCTCTGAAGAGGAGGTAGCTGCCCATATAAAATCCCTGAAGATAGGGAAAGCTCCCGGGCCAGATGGCATTGTGGCGGAGGTGGTGCAGTTTCTGGCTCCCCAGATAGTCACCCCTTTAACTCATCTCTATAATGAATGTCTCAGGCAACAAAAGTTCCCTCGAATCTGGAAGAGGGCAAATGTAGTGATTATTAAGAAAGGAGCTGACAAGGACCCAGCAGAAACAAAATCCTACCGCCCAGTCTGCCTGCTTGATCTGCTTGGGAAGGTTCTGGAGAGACTGCTGCCGGACAGACTGGCTGCGCACCGAGTGCTGTGCGGGATGAGCAGCAGGCAATTCGGCTTGAGGCCTGGGCGATCAGCATCTGATGCAATCGCCCTGGCGGCTGAGGTCTGTGGCTCTATCCCGTACAAGTACGTTGTTGGCATCATGGTGGACATAAGTGGCGCCTTCGACAACCTGTGGTGGCCTTCGCTCTTCTCCTGTTTACGGGAGAAGGAGTGTCCAGGGCTGCTATATGGGTGTCTGAGGAGCTATTGTGAGGATCGGGAGGTCTGGCTATCATCCCCTAGCACAAGGCTAACAAAAATAATCACCAAGGGATGTCCCCAGGGCTCCGTACTAGGTCCCCTGTTTTGGGACATCCACATGGAACCTCTATTAGACACACTACAGCAAAGTGATGACGTGCTAGAGGTGATAGCCTACGCCAATGACCTCCTCCTACTGGTTGGCGGCCAAAGCCGAGAAGACATAGAACCTAAAATAGAACGTGCAATAGGAACACTACAACTTTGGTGCCGAAAAACTAAGATGACAATTTCACCAACAAAGTCAACTTATCTCCTTCTAAAGGGACAGCTAGTCAGGAATCCAACAGTTAGGATAGAGGGCTCACCAGTTCTCAGACGACGTGAGACTCGATACTTGGGCATCATCATTGATGAGAGGTGGTCATTTGGCAGACAAATTGAAACCGTAACACAAATAGCCTTACAAGTACTCAATCACCTCATCTCCATTGGACATAAACGTTTCCACCTCCCACCACATCTTATCAAACTATATCATAACAGCATACTCACCTCCATAGTGGGTTACGGTTCTGGAGTCTGGGCACATAGGCTCACGAGGGTGGTGCCCGCCATGACAGTGAGAAGAATTCAAAGAAACATGATTATGAGATCAACGGGGGCTTACAGGACCACACCGGGAGGGGCCCTATTAGTCATAATGGGACTATGCCCCTTAGATATCAAAATACGAGAGCAGGCTGCTTGGTACTGGGCAAAAAAGGGGAACGTGGATAAAATAGAAGAAATTTTAGGGAGCAGGACTGAAAATAAATTTGAGATCAGGTTAAGAGGGGATCAGCTGTGGCAACATTCATGGGAAAACGAAGAGACAGGGCGAAGAACCTTCAACTTCTTACCAGACGTCAGGGAAAGAATGGAAATGAAGTATTTCGAACCAACTAGGGGACTGATTCACCTTCTCACTGGCCATGGACCCTATCCGACATACTTATGTCGATTTGGAAGAAAGGCGACACCCGCGTGTGACTTTGGTGTTCCGGAGGGTACTCCTGACCATGTAGTCTACGAGTGCCCCCTTTTCAATGATGTGGCCTCTGTGTTACGCGACCAACTACCCCACAATGACACATTCAGACTGTTGAGACAACGCGACACTTTTCAGACTATCAACGAACTGGCAAACGCGGTATCACAGAAAGTCTTAAGGGACTATCTGCGAGAACCGAACTAGCACCTTACTAAGACACCTTAAATACCGATGAAGTCCAGCACCCTGTTCCCAAACCGCCTGAGCGCGGAAAGGCCGACTTCTTCAGTTGAGAATCCGCTGCGCTCGGGATTGGGGGAGTGGGGTGCACTTATAAACTGAATTAGACAATGCACCCAAACTTGACCCTAGGATAAGTTTAGTTGTGGAACCTAGTTTATAGACTTTAATTATAGGAACCTGCAGCGACTAACACCATGGCCTGCCCAGTGTCAGGGGCACGCTCATTGGGGTTAGCTCAATGAGCAAGGCCTTATAGTAGGTTTATATTTCCAGCTGACACATTTGTAACGCTGCAGGCTATAGTGACTAGTCCATAGTTAGTAGTTAGTAGGATACCACTTAGTACTTAGAACATATTACTATGCCCATTGTAGTTTTCATATGGTGCACAACTAACTAGTTACTAAGTTGTATGTAGACTAGCTGCAATAAGATGAATAAATGTACATGTATTACGGCCCACTAATCACATAAGGTAGTGGGCTACATTGTATGATTAATATGTATTTGGAAATAAAGAATTTTTTTAAAAAAAAAAAGTTCTAGGGGACTGATGACCTCAGAAGTTGAGTCCCATACTGCTCAGATCCATTTGAACCATTTTTACTATTCTGGTAGCCGCAACCTAGACATTTCCTACATCTTCAGTGGTTTGGAGACTATGTACAAAAGCGCACAGACAAATTGATAAGTGCAAAGGAGTCAATAAGGGGAACCTGTGCATGACACTTTACTAGCGGATTAACAGGGTATGCATTTTCGTTATTTATTCGTTAAAAATTTCGCCCATTTTCAGTAGAACTGCGAAATGTTTTAAAAGCCACTTAGTAACCAAATTATAATGGCTCGGCGACTGGGAGCGAGTTTCAAGGAAACGATGAAACTGCTCTCAAGGTCATGTCCCTCCAGCACTAGTAACTGTTGGTAGTGTAGCACAGGGGTCAGGTTCCCTCCATGCTTGAATCACGACTGTTAATGTAGAGGGTTTTGCGTCAGTGTAAAACAGAACACATTGGAATAAACAACAAAAATGGCGGAAAAGTGCAAAACGTGCTGCGACATGAGTAGTTTCGTGCATTCTCTTGATCTTACTTTGTCGCAAGAGAACTCCACTCCAGAGGAGCTCTGTTCTTTGATTATTCAGCGACGTCGTCGATCACGACATTATGTTTTGCTTCTGCGGTGAGCTTTCATAGCCAATTAAAATTCTGTGCTGCGCTAGTACGCGAATCAGACAGCCTCCAATTTTCAACGTGTCGATCTGTTAAAGTGTGGATGCAAGCAAATGAGAAATAACTCGCAGAAACTTTCAATCGGTTCAGAGAGCTAAGCACTCCCCACGAAAAGTCGCGATCCGAATTCGTGTAGCGTCCTTACTTACAATTTATCTGTTAAAAATTATTTTTGACATTTAGGAATGTAATGGGCACTGTGAAAATGATTATCTACGGAACAACAGCTTTTCGACGTTCTCCATGGCCCGTTTTTCTCTCATACGCTTTCCTGCCGTTATTAGTGAAGTGTCTACCACCGAAAGATTTTATTTAGTGAGTAATTTTTCCTTAACTTGAGCTAGCCTCTTCTTTACAAACCATTTGGGACTGATTCTCCGTAAATACAATAACTCCTCCATTTATTCTGGATTTTGCAATTTTAATACTTATCTGTAAGTCGTAGTCATTGCCATCATTCTTTATTATATGGAACCCACTACAAATTAGTCTGTAGTTTCCAAGGCAAGCTCTTCTTCTGTCAAGAGCTTTAGAACACCATACCATATGAAACCAAAGGCGACGTTCTTCACACTGTGTTCCATTCTTGACGAAGCAGCGATAGTGCTGAAATTGTCTCATGATGACAAATGAAATAATGCTTTCTATATTGATCTGTAGTTTTTTTCTTTTTAAGAGCAGTTAACATCATTTGAAAATGTTACTATTAGGGTATAAAAATTAAACATCAGCTTTCCCTGTAGGCATAACACACTCGTAAGTTTCCCCTTTACTCACTCACTCACACTCACACTCACACAGACATACATACACCACACACACACACGCATACGCACACACACGGTTCAAAAATGGCTCTGAGCACTATGGGACTTAACTTCTGAGGTTATCAGTCCCCTAGAACTTAGAACTACTGAAACCTTACTAACCTAAGGATATCAAAGACATCCATGCCCGAGGCAGGATTCGAACCTGCGACCGTAGTGATCGCGCGGTTCCAGACTGTAGCGCCTAGAACCGCTCGGCCACTCCGGCCGGCACACACACACACACACACACACACACACACACACACACACACGTATAAAACATTGTGCTGTTACTGTATTTAAATGAAGGCCAGACATCTGCATTCCCAATTCGCATAATACACTCAAACTTCACTACGAGTGAATGCACCAGAGTGAATTATTAAAATTCATTCAACGGTCTGTCCTTAGTATGAAAATTTAAATGAAATTTACGTCATGGATTGTCTATAGAGAAACTGGCACTATGACGTGTTGTTGCTTACATATCAGTCAAGTTTTATTTTCTTTGTATCTGTGTGTGGAGCTGAATTACTTGAAATGGGTTTGTTTTTAAGCTACTTCGACAATACGGTATTAAACACTTCTCAAACAGCAAAAATTGTTGTTCTATTTACTACTCTGCAGTTCAGAATGTGTGCTTTCATAGTCAACTGAAGTAGCACTACAACAACGTTTAACTGCCAGAGTCGTTAAATTTGTGTGGAAACTGAAGTATGTTTAGCGTAATTACTGGCTTAATCTTCACAGTACCTTATAGTCGACTAACCTTAGTTAATGATACCTGGAAAGTCTGCTGCGAGGTGATAGTTTATGAAGATGTAGAAAATAATGTATGGCGCCAAAGACGAATCACTGCAATGTGTCCTTGGCACCTCTAGGATGATGCCACTGTAATTGACAATCACTAGAAAATATATTGAATTATTATCTTCTCAATGAATGAATTATTTTAGAAAACTGCAAAAATATTATTCCTGCCATCAGTCTGATGTGCTGTCCCATCCTACAACTCCCATTGTCAGAAACATCACAAAATTTTGTAGAAGGGTACGAGATTAGGATATGCTAGGGTCGAAACATGAACACTAATTTATGCACAGAGCAACGAACACACACACGACGACATACTTTAGTAGTGTAGCTGCAATTTTATGTCAAGCCATCAATTATCCTACTATGCCAATTTGATCCTCACATCAAATAAATTATCAGTAGCAAATACGTTCGCAGCTCACTCTTTCGAATACCAAATACTCAGTTATTGCTGTTGTTCTCAAGCACAATAAAGCTGATAAATGTGAAACAGGTTGTCTCAGCGAATGCACTGTATACTCACGTTCTGTGAATAGTATTTCTTCTTGCACTTTTGATGTCTTGATAATCTTCTGCCCTTCTGTGTAGGCTCTCCTTTAAAATTTATGGTCTAGATATATTGGCTGTTGCATCTTGTTTTCTTGCAACCTTCCCCTATTTTGAATCCTCTTCTTCGCCGAAAGTATCAAAATCATAAATCTCCTTGAAACTTCATCTTTTACTACAAAAAGCTGTTATGAGAGTTTTCTGAAAACTTCTGCATTCCAATTGTCTCTAAATATTCAGACTGATACTGCAAACACTCTACTATAACTGTGTACGCCACATAGAACCTTCTGACTTCCACTATCAAGAAAATGCCTCCAGTTTCAGCAAAATTAGCACGCTTTAAATTGATTAAACTGCATATCCCCATCTGTCCCTTATAAATTAGCGATCCCCCTACGACGACTAAAACTTTGCATTTGTCAGTTCTATTTTAAAAACACTTTGCATTTGTCAGTACCTTTTTAATAACAATTAACACAGAGACAACGTTGCCTACCAGTCCAAAGCATATTCTATACATATTAACTCACATATAGTTAAAACTAAATGAAACATTACAACAAGTTTATGGGATACATTAGAATTAATTTATACTTAAATAAAAAAGAGGGAGAGGTGTTAAGAATTTTGATAATATGTAAAATTATCATTACATTTGAAATGTCTTGTTTTATGTCTGATGAAATATCCGTTTTCTTAAAAGATGCAACCACACCTAACAGCAGTTAGCACGGTGGAGGAAGGAGCAATAGGTGGAGAAGAAATTTAGTGGCATATAAAGTTTAGGAGAGACTAAATAGATTGTTGAGGCCGTTGAGTGTTGTAGTTAGGAAAATAAGTAAATATTAAAATAAATTGCTAATATAACATTGGAGGCATTGCAGAGCAGAGGGGAACCATCAACAATTTAATATCTTTTACACATATCTTCAATCACAAATACACTTGATACACTGTGACACACACCTCTTCCCTCACACTGTTTCCACCTCTTCTCTCCACCACATCCACCCATCTTTCTCCTCCTCTCCACTCTCTCCATCCCTTCAGCTCCTCTTTCTCTCATTCTGTCCATCCCTCCTCATACATCTCTTGCCCATCCCCTCCTCACCCCTCCCTCTGTCCACCTCCTCCAACTGTGGTGTATTTACCTTCTCCTCCTCCACAGTCTCCTTCTTCCTCTTTCTCTATCCCTCTCCTCCTACCCCTGTCGTGTACCTGCCTTTCTTTCCCTTTTCTCATCCATCTCCTCCTGCCTCTCTCTCTTCCTGTTCCATCCCTCCATTCAGGCTGATAGAACTCCAGCACATCAGTTACGTGGCACACCCTAACAGCAGGGGCTGGAAAACCGTTTCTTACCCCTGAAATGTAGGCTGCTCTGCAAACCAGGTAAACCATGCAAATGTGATTTGGAATTCACAGTGAGTTATAGTACCACTATGAACTGTGTGGGAGAGTTGGTTATCATGAATGTGAAGGAAAGGGCATACCAGTACTTATAGCATCATGCATACTCACATGTTCAAACGCATCTTATAATTTATAATTATTTTAATTCGTAGTGTAGGGGGCTGTGTGCAAAATGTGTGGTACCTATTGCAACAAAATTAGTTTTCTCCCAGCAAGTACTGAGTTATTTTCTGCACTAAATCCTAAATTCCATTTTCAGCAACGTAATACGATTAAAGTAACGAGCCTGTTTGTGCCGCCTCGAAGCGCCGTCGATGCTTACCTAGTCGTTCACCTGTTTTGGGAAAATGTAATTATCGAGGTGTTTTTTGGGTATTCTCAGGTTCCCAAACAGTGAGGCAGCATTTGCTGGGAGCGGAGACAAAGCCTTAGTTTACTGGCGGTGAAAGGATGCGCGGGGAGCGTTAATGAGCCCTTTCATCGGCTAAATTACGGCAGCTCGCTCAAGTGGCGGCCTGTAGTGGTGGCGTGCTGCGTCCATGAACAGCTACGGCCCTAGGGGCGCTGCCGGCGTCCGAGGCGCCGCGCCCTACCTGTCCGTGCTCGGATGCTTCGGGCTGGCGTCTAACAGCCCCGATTCTGTCGAAACACGAGCTGTTTCACTGTGCACAAGGCTTCTCTCTCGTCTGCCGTAGCAATTAAGGAGACACATCAGTGAAATTGGGAAAAATTTTGTGAGAAAACTTTCGTTTATTACTACGTAAAGTGTATCGGTCATTCCTACACTGAGAAAGTCGATCAAATTTTTACAGCGGTTATTTTAAAGCTATTTATGGCGCATCTCTATCGCACCCTTTTCCGTCCACTTCAGAAATTTCTCATGTGGTGACTGGTCCAATACAAAGTTTCAGCCGGCCGGAGTGGCCATGCGGCTCTAGGTGCTACAGTCTGGAACCGGGCGACCGCTACGGTCGCAGGTTCGAATCCTGCCTCGGGCATGGGTGTGTGTGAAGTCCTTAGGTTAACTATGTTTAATTAGTTCTAAGTTCTAGGCGACTGATGACCTCAGAAGTTAAGTCGCATAGTGCTCAGAGCCATTTTGAACACAGTTTCAATCTACTTTTTCTTCAGTGGTGTTGACAGACGTATAAAACTTTTTCAAAGACGTCATTTTCGGCTTTGACTATTCAAATCATTGATTTATTATTGATAATTGTAATTTCAACCCATAATTATTGGCAGATGGAACACAGAGTAAGTGCGAAAACAAAGGGTATACACAGAATTTTATCACATTTTTACCTGTTGGAATGCACATGGCAGTTAATAAAAACAACTGCAATGATGGCATATAAATGTTTGTGATATTTTTAACACTAGAACTGCCGGAACGTATAGTGTACCCAGAACCGTCGATGCGGTCATTTCAACCGCTATATTGGAAATATTATTTTCGTTCTCATTATCATCGTTTTAAATACGTATTACTATGTTTATGAAACATTAACTATGGGATGCAACACTAAAATGAGGCAAAATATACGATACAACTGCAAATTTAATACGAGGCGTGTTTTTTTAAGCCAGTACCGTTTTGAAACTAAAAAAAAAGACGTGCTAAGATATCTCAATAATTTTATTTTTACATGAAAGCCTGTACTTTAATCTACGCACTGACGCCATTACAACATGATTCTTCCTTCTTTATGTTGTGTACTGAGTGTTTAAGATGCCTCCGATAATCGTGAGTCCCGCCGACTGTGAAGTATGGGCTGTTATAAGATTTCTTAGTGCTAAAGGCCCAAAAGCGATCGATATTCATCGTGAGATCTGCGCAGTTTACGGAGAAAACATTATGAGTGATGTAAAGTGGGTGAGAGCATTCAAAGATGGCCGCACAAATGTGCATGTTGAACAACGGAGTGGGCGTCCTACGGTCGTTAATGAAATTTTGGTGCATGAAGTGGACAATAAAGTGAGAGAAAACAGACGCTTTACGATTTCCTCCTTGCGGGATGACTTTCCTAATGTTTCTCGTAGTGTTTTGTATTGCATTGTGACCGAGCACTTGAATTACCGAAAACTGTGCGCATCTTGAAGGATGTGCAAAAAAGCCGATCGTTTAGACAGTGCATTGACTTTCCTTGAGCGGAACCACAACGACGGTGACGATTTCTTAAGCCAAAATGTTACGGGCGATGAAACATGGGTGGCCTACGTTACACCAGAATAAAAGCAATAGTCCATGGAAGTTGAGCAAGGGCATCGTTTTGCTGCAAGACAGTGCCCGTCCGCGTGAGGTGAATCAGACAAAAGATCTCATCACATATTTTCGATGGAAAACTCTAAATCATCCTCTGTACAGCCCCGAACTTGCGCCCAGTGACTATCACCTGTGCCTGCACTTGAAGAAACACCTGGGCGGTCAGCGTCTTCAAGACGATGACGAAGTCAAAACAGTGGTGATGCAGTGGTTAGCAAGTCAGGCGGCAGACTTCCATGGCGAGGGTATTCAAAATTTGGTACAACTTTATGACAAGCGCCTCAATATTGACGGAAATTATGTAGAAAAGTAGATTCAGTTACAGGCTTTCACGTAAAAGAAAAAAGAAAATTATTGAGATATCTTAGCACGTCTTTTTTCAATTTCAGAACGGTACTTACTTTAAAAAAAAACGCCTCGTATTTTTCACATTTATCAGAAACACGAAAGTGTTTTTAGAAATGATTTTAGCTAGTAAAAAAACAGTTTTTGTCTCGAACTCCGTCTGTATAGAAGGTGACGTAGTTATTAAATACTAATTATCATAAAACGAATTACCGTAGTATTTTATTTAGCGCAATTAACGTTACGAAATATATTTGCCAAATCCACGTACCACAATATGTTTGTAAAATGGTGGTGTACTTTTTCTTGAGTATATTTGCATATACCGTGTGAATTATATATCAATAAATACCACGTCTTTAGTTATATTCTTTGAGCCAGAACCACACACTCACCGTTTGCTCTTTTTGCAGATATTGGTTGTCTTGTTCCTGCATTTTTTCATTTGACGTTATCTCCTCATTCTATTTCCTTCCACAGGCTCTCCGAATTTTGTTTCCACCAACTCAGGGTTAGAGCCTTGGAACTCCACACACAGCTCCTCTGCGTCTTCAGAATGCGATTTCGGCGAGTTATCTTACCTATCTCTTTCTAGAAAATGATCCGGCAACTGACAGCTGCGAAGTCAAAATATTACAAACTATATGAACTGGCCATCTATGTGTACCGAACAGTATATTTTCTTCCTCGTATGATCCATCGCGTCAACACCATATATTTTATAGTAATAGTGTCTATTGTTTGTGGAATTCTTTTGGGAGTAGCTTATTTTCAACTTCTGAGTGCAAAGAGCTACACACAAGGACGTTCTTAGGTCGTTTACCTTGATACCCTGCCATTGGAATGTTTCAACAGTGCTGAGTCGTAAAGACGATCTCCCATTGCATTCGCAGTATTGGAAATTTGTCTCCTTGATCGTCTAATTGTTACAACAATGCTGGTACCATTACCTTTCAACTTCTTGCATAGTTTCACTGTTACAAAAAAGTTGCCTGTAGTTACGTTTCTCCCCATCTTTTGAAACGGCTCCATCACCTTCATTACTAAGTTTTCGGCAAGAGACTCATCACGTGGACGAAGGTCGTCTTTTCCTAGGTATGGGAAACCACTGAACAGAAATTTTGGGCCAACGTCCACATAGAGCCAAAGTTCTATAACAAATTTATTTGGTTTGTTGGGCTTATATTGTAGGAATGGACATGTTGTTTTAATTGGGAAAAGCTGCTCACCAGCAGTCAGATATTCACCTGCAGTATATGAGAATTGACGGTTTTCAAAAAAAAAAAAAAAAAAAAAATTCCAAAACCTGATGGAAATTTATCTGTCTTCAAGCGTTCTGATCCTGTGTTTCTAACGTCAAAGCACAAACGTATTAGAATTTCTCGAGAATAGTTCCTCACCACTGTATCACTGAAGAATGCTGGCTCCCTCTTTTTAGACCATAGTTCATAAAGTTCAGTGCTATTGGCTCCAACAACACCTCGAGCATGCAATAACGCAATGAAGGGCTCCAGTTTCTTCAAATATACGAGCATTCCACAATTTATTTCTTAGAACACGTTTTGCTTCCGTTTCCACGCAGTGTTTCTACATGTACATCTACACTCATACTCTTCAAGCCACCCAACGGTGTGTGGCGGAGGGTACCTTGAGTACCTCTATCGGTTCTCCCTTCTATTCCAGTCTCGTATTCTTCCTGGAAAGAAGGATTGTCGGTATGCCTCTGTGTCGGCTCTAATCTCTCTGATTTTATCCTCATGGTCTCTTCGCGAGATATACGTAGGAGGGAGCAATATACAGCTTGACTCCTCGGTGAAGGTATGTTCTCGAAACAAAAGCCCGTACCGAGCTACTGAGCGTCTCTCCTGCAGAGTCTTCCACTGGAGTTTATCTATCATCTCCGTAACACTTTTGCGATTACTAAATGATCCTGTAACGAAGCGCACTGCTCTCCGTTGGATCTTCTGTATCTCTTCTATCAACCCTATCTGGTACGGATCCCACACTGCTGAGCAGTATTGAAGCAGTGGGCGAACAAGCGTACTGTAACCTACTTCCTTTGTTTTCGGATTGCATTTCCTTAGAGTTCTTCCAATGAATGTCAGTCTGGCATCTGCTTTACCGACGATCAACTTTATATGATCATTCCATTTTAAATCACTCTTAATGCGTACTCCCAGATAATTTATGGAATTAACTGCGCTTCCAGTTTCTGACCTATATTGGAGCTAAATGATAAGAGATCTTTCTTTCTATGTATGCGCAGCACATTACACTTGTCTACATTGAGATTCAACTGCCATTCTCTGCACCATGCGTCAATTCGGTGTGTTTTACGTGTTTCAGTACTGAATCACCAATAAAAAGACACCATGCACTCACTACACTGTCATCAGAAACATACCGCCTTGAATATGGAGTAGGTATTGAATTTTCTTATCGGATGTGGGCTTCCCAAGCTCTTCTACAGTCCGCTCCGTGATGCCATCTGTACGTAGTAACATTTACGTAGTCCTGGGAGGCTTGTGTTGATACATCCTCTCTGATATCTTCTTTTATATGATAAGTTTTCTGCTGCATAATACGAGCGTAGAACAACAGAAAATTTCAAATTATAAACATATTCCTAGAATAACTGCAGTCTAAATAATGAATCTTACACAGAAGTTGTGTTTAAATTAGAATAATTTGTATCGTTATTACAACTAACCTGACTGAACGTCTTCTGAATCATCAGCATCATCTAAATAACTGCTTATTGTCTGAACAACTGAGCCTTTTTTACTGACTTGAACAGAATTAAATACTAGAATACGTACCAAACCAAACAGCCATCTGCTCCAAGCTATATGTGAAATAAATAAAACTTCAGCACTCTTAATTTGTGCGTTTCTTTAGATTTGGATTTTATCCGATTGTTGAGCGTCGAACATGAAAAATGAAATTGCTTTACTTTAGTCATATACTGAAGTCTCTGTTTTACAATAGTTAATTGAAAGTAGACTAAGGCTAAAATTCTTAAGAGAGAAATTATTCATTAATAAACTGACTGTAACTATTCACTTTGTTTCTTATGACACTCAGCATATTAGAAAAAAAGGAACAAGGATCTTGCTTGGTAACAATATCTGGGGGCAATGAGGACACAATCGCCCTGAGTTTAACTGATTATTATTTAAATAAATTTTATCAATCAAATCGCATTCAGTTGTGCTGCTGGGTTAGCCGTTAATACTTTCTACCAATGGACAGTCTTACTTCTGTGCTGTGTATACGACGAAACTCGGAGCCGACGATGAAACTGTGTTGCTGGTACTGCTGCTGTTGTTGGAGACGGTAGCATATTGTGGAGCCACGGCTAATTATAGGAACGGGCAATGGTAATTAATACAGCCTCTTCCGCCCGTCCACTGTCCGTACTCCTGCTACTAAACGTCTGGCCGGCGCGCGTACATAATGCCTCCGAAAATGTTACTCTCTACTGCGAGAGCGCTAACACCACACTTCCGCACACTGCAAGTGCTGGAACCCGCGCAACAACCCCCTACCCAAAGATTTTACAACGCACAAGCACTGCAATTATGTTGCTGGTCGATGCAAATAACAATTCCTTGGCTTTTTCGAGAGCGAAACACAGATAAATATAATGGAACGTCAACGGACTTCTACTTAAATGTACACATACAGTGAAGCAATGTCCTTACTTATTAAAAGAAAGCATTTAAATTACAACTATTAACATACAATTTAAAAAAAATTATATATCGGTAGCAGGTGCCATGCATCCTGCATTTTCGGTGTTACCACCTGAGTAACAAATCCATCATGGACATTTAAATCTTTCTAAATCTGGAGCTAATTGTGGAGTGACAACGCGATGGAATAGTCGAAGCTAAAACAAGACGAGGGAGATCTCACATATGGGTGGGGCAGCGTCTGCGCAGGCATGCAGCACGAGGAGTTTGCTAGTTATCTGGAGCTCCAATGTTAGGCGCATTATGGAGCCCCTTAGGGAAACACCATACGGGACTGTAAGAAAGTGCAACGTGTGCTCGATGTGTTTGCTGTGGGGGTGGGGGCTCATCCGAGATATGGAAGAGGCTTTGACTGCGGCTATCGAGGCAGCAGGGCGCAGCCATCTTGAAGTTCTGTCTCATGTCGGTACCGATGATACACATCATTTGGGTTCTGAGACCATCCTCGTTTCGTAAAGGCGGCTGACAGATGGAGTGAAGACTGGCCTTGCTCTGGAAGTGCAATCAGAGCTCACAATTTGCGGCATCGGGATCCTTCAGTTTGGAGTCGACGGTGACCTCAATGAAAGGCAACCTTGATCCTGTGATGAACTGCAGATTTCTGAACATTCTTTATCAAGTGGAGAATTGTAAGGCTCCCCTTGATAAGTCAGGACTGCAGTACCCATCGGAAACAGCTAGTCTGATCGCGGAGTACTTGCGGAGTACGCATGGGTCTTTCTTAGGCTAAGCGATTGTTAGAGGTCCTGTCGTGAACGTTGGCCAGTCAATAAGTAAAGAGTGAAATCAATTCGCATACTAAAAAAAGACACTTCGAAAGTCAAAATCTTAACTGTAAATTTTTGAAGCGTTATTAACAAAGTTCCTGAATTTACCATTCTCCACAAACGCTGTTATGTTTACATTTCGCACCTAGCCGAGATTTGGATGAAACCAGAAGTAGAAAGCTTCTAAATATTTGGCAAGGCATGGAACGCATACAGAAAAGACGGGCTGGACGCTTTCGTTGCCGTCGACAAATACACTCCTGTAAATTGAAATAAGAACACCGTGAATTCATTGTCCCAGGAAGGGGAAACTTTATTGACACATTCCTGGGGTCAGATACATCACATGATCACACTGACAGAACCACAGGCACATAGACACAGGCAACAGAGCATGCACAATGTCGGCACTAGTACAGTGTATATCCACCTTTCGCAGCAATGCAAGCTGCTATTCTCCCATGGAGACGATCGTAGAGATGCTGGATGTAGTCCTGTGGAACGGCTTGCCATGCCATTTCCACCTGGCGCCTCAGTTGGACCAGCGTTCGTGCTGGACGTGCAGACCGCGTGAGACGACGCTTCATCCAGTCCCAAACATGCTCAATGGGAGACAGATCCGGAGATCTTGCTGGCCAGGGTAGTTGACTTACACCTTCTAGAGCACGTTGGGTGGCACGAGATACATGCGGACGTGCATTGTCCTGTTGGAACAGCAAGTTCCCTTGCCGGTCTAGGAATGGTAGAACGATGGGTTCGATGACGGTTTGGATGTACCGTGCACTATTCAGTGTCCCCTCGACGATCACCAGTGGTGTACGGCCAGTGTAGGAGATCGCTCCCCACACCATGATGCTGGGTGTTGGCCCTGTGTGCCTCGGTCGTATGCAGTCCTGATTGTGGCGCTCACCTGCACGGCGCCAAACACGCATACGACCATCATTGGCACCAAGGCAGAAGCGACTCTCATCGCTGAAGACGACACGTCTCCATTCGTCCCTCCATTCACGCCTGTCGCGACACCACTGGAGGCGGGCTGCACGATGTTGGGGCGTGAGCGGAAGACGGCCTAACGGTGTGCGGGACCGTAGCCCAGCTTCATGGAGACGGTTGCGAATGGTCCTCGCCGATACCCCAGGAGCAACAGTGTCCCTAATTTGCTGGGAAGTGGCGGTGCGGTCCCCTACGGCACTGCGTAGGATCCTACGGTCTTGGCGTGCATCCGTGCGTCGCTGCGGTCCGGTCCCAGGTCGACGGGCACGTGCACCTTCCGCCGATCACTGGCGACAACATCGATGTACTGTGGAGACCTCACGCCCCACGTGTTGAGCAATTCGGCGGTACGTCCACCCGGCCTCCCGCATGCCCACTATACGCCCTCGCTCAAAGTCCGTCAACTGCACATACGGTTCACGTCCACGCTGTCGCGGCATGCTACCAGTGTTAAAGACTGCGATGGAGTTCCGTATGCCACGGCAAACTGGCTGACACTGACGGCGGTGGTGCACAAATGCTGCGCAGCTAGCGCCATTCGACTGCCAACACCGCGGTTCCTGGTGTGTCCGCTGTGCCGTGCGTGTGATCATTGCTTGTACAGCCCTCTCGCAGTGTCCGGAGCAAGTATGGTGGGTCTGACACACCGGTGTCAATGTGTTCTTTTTTCCATTTCAAGGAGTGTATATTCTTCCTCCTGATTCACCTGTAAGAGTTGTAGAATCATTCATAGGAAGTCTATGTTCATTGGCGTGGAAATATCCCGTGCATGCAATATGGGAGCCGACTTCAAAATTTCGAGTATAAAATGGGAATTATATGGATTCACTGCAGGTGTACCACAGGAACTCTTGCGAAACACTTCCGAAAACTGTCTCGAGCATATAGTTCGACAATCCACACACAATGGAAATATTTTAGAACTTGTAGCTACAAACAGGCCTGAACTTATTGACAGTGTACAGAAAGAAGTATTAGGGATCATCCTGACATGATAGCGAAGATGGTTGCCACAGTTATGAAATAGAATAAGATTGCTAGTTGAGTATGCCGGAAAGCGCAAGTAAGCAGTTGTAACCGTCCTACGTACACAATTAATGGACGTCATTTACTTCCGATATGACGGATGGAGCGAATTATGGGCAACGCTTAAACTGATCGAAAATTGCGCTCTGGAGAAGTAAGTGCCGAGTAAGTGGATTAAGAACGGAAAACACCAACCGAGATTTAATAACAAAGTTCGGGAATTACTGAGGAAGCAGAGATTTTTGTGCTCTCAATTCGAAAAAGGAATGCGGAAATGTCGACTGCCAGATGTTAGCAGAAATTAGCGCGTCAATAAAATGATCGATGCGCTAAGCGAACAAGTTCTAATATCATACGGTAGTGGAATGTATTGCTGAAAACCCTAGAAAATTCTGGTGCTACGTAAATTTCAGTGACCGGTTGGAAAGCTTCTGTCCAGTGACTGTTCGACCAGCCAAGTTTGGTAACGGAAGACAGCAAAAGGAAAGCTTAAGTTGCAAATTTTCAGTTCAAAAAAGCATTGACGCAGACATAGTGTCGTTTAACCGTAATGCTGATTCGCCTGTGGAGGACATAGGAACAGGCACTCCCGGTGCTGAGAAGCATCTCAAAAGGTTGAAAAGAAATATGTCGCCAGGACCGGATGGAATTCGATTCGGTTTTACAGAGAGTGATTTTTGGCATTGGCTTCTTACTTAGCTTGCGTTTATCGCGAATCTCTCGTCCAGCAAAAAGACCCCAGTGGCTGCAGAAAGCGCAGGTGACTCTTGTGTGTGAGAAGAATAAAAAGCGGACACGCAATTTTTTACAAGCGAATACCCTTAACACAGATTTGTTACAGAGCTCTTCAGCATACTCTGAGTTCCAATATAATAAATTTCCTTGAGACACAAAAGTTTTTGTCTGCAAATCACTATGGGTTTAGAAATATCGCCCGTGTGAAGGTAAACTTGCTCTTTCCTTGCACAATATCCAGTGAAAGGTGGGTGAAACGCAACAGGCAGATCCCATATTCCCAGATTTCCGGAAAGCATTTGACACAATGGCCCACTGCAGACATGTTAAGTAATAGAATTCAGAACACTGTGCCGGCCGAAGTGGCCGAGGGGTTCTAGGCGCTACAGTCCGGAACCGCGCGACCGCTACAGTCGCAGGTTCGAATCCTTCCTCGGGCATGGATGTGTGTGATGTCCTTAGGTTAGTTAGGTTTAAGTAGTTCAAAGTTCTAGGGGACTGATGACCTCAGACGTTAAGTCTCATAGTGCTCAGAGCCATTTGAACCAGCCAGAACACTGTCATGGACGGCGACTTTTCATCAGAGTATCGTCAGTAGTGGAACAGAAAAATGTACTGGGGCCACTCCACTGTAAACATAGGCAATCCAACGAATGGGTGTGTGGATGAATTGGCGACTATTGACGATGTAGTGTATAAGCTGTAGTGTCCTCGTTGAGTGGGTATACTGGGACACAAGATGACTGAGACGACTGTAGGGGGCAACAAGATGACCGAGACAGAATTTCTGTTTGGTGTAACGAATGACAGCTCACTCTAAATAATAATAAAAAAAGAAACAGAAACCGAAAAATCGTTAGATACTGCAGATGTGGTAGACCAACCTTATAATGTTCTACTACGCTATTAGTGGTGGTATGTCGCTTGACACATTCACGGCCAATAAATGTCAAGGTGCAACATTGCAGATTGATACGAAATGATCTGAGCACTTAAGGTCGGCTGTAGGAAAGGCGAATGGTTGACTTCAGTTTATTGGGAGAATTCTAGGGCACCGTAGCTCGTCTATAAAACAAACAGCGTATAGGGCACGGGTATGACCCATTCTTGAGTTCTATTCGAGTGTTTTTGAATTTCCACTAGGTCGGGTTAAAGGAATACATCGAAGTAATTCAGAGATGTGCTAGATACGTTGCCGGTAGGTTCTAACAACATTCGAGTATTTTGAACGTGCTTCGTAAACGTAAACGGGAATCCCCGGTGAGAAGACGACTTTCTTTTCGTGTAACGTTATTGAAAAAATTTAGAGAACCGGATATTGTGGCTAACATCAGTACTATTCTGCTGTTGCCACAGTACGTTTCATGTAAGGACCACAAAGACAAGATAAAAAAAATTCTAGCTCGTTTGAAGGCATGCAAAGAATGTTTTGATTTCTCGCTCCACTTTCGAGTGGAACAGGAAATGGTGTAACTTTTACTGACAAAAGGTAGCCGTTGCAATGCTCATTGTGTGTATTTGTGTGTATAGATGTACTGGAAGACATGGACTGTCCAGTTTCAGAAGATGGTTGCAAAAAATGGCAGGAAATCAGTGGATGGGATCGCTCATGAGCTTCAAAGTGCTACCAGCACTGGTCATGCATAGGAAGTTAAAAGGAATAGGATAAAATGGTCAAGCCGCTCCCCGTAAGCTGCACATTTCTGTACCCAATACTAGACTTGAGGTGATGTAAAGAGCGATGCAACTGGACAGTATGTAACAGTAAGGCCTGTATGTATGCTCTTTGTTACAAATGAGGTGATGTGATAATATTCTTGCTGAATATGATACTGAGCATGATTGGCTACTGACATTAATTATGATGAATCAGATTTTTCTCAGTACTAAATTATTCACCAGATAAACTGTGTACACTTTTCCTAATATTGAATCCAGCATTAACACATTTCGTATTACATTACTTTGCCTTGATGTGTGCCATTAAATTGAACCCTAGAACCACCTTGCTACGTGGCCGCCTGTGCTTCTGCGTAGCCCGACATCAACTGACTACAACTGCTGTTTGTTTGCTGTGGGCGCTACTGTTCACTGTTGGTGTCAGCGATATTATATTGAGACATATGAGGGTGTCGTTCCCTTACATTTCCCCACCAAAACTAACGGTTTTTATGTACATTTTAAAGGTGGCATAATATATGGATCAGAAGCAAACGAGAAACATATGAATACTCTCAAAACTTGAATGATAGGAATTATTTTAATTAGTTAATTACACTTACAGGGTCAGGCAATAAAACCTACCTCATTTTGATAGGTTGTCACAGAAAAACGAAATATGATAGAGAAAAATTACTTGTATTTATGAAAAATACACACTTTGCCATTTTGGATTATTTGGTTTTAAAAATTACATCTACTAAATGACGTCCTCCATTGTTGACAAATTGACGAAGCCTATCCCGAATGTTCTCCATATATCTTCGTGTCATTTCTCTTGGAATGGCTACCACTTCTTGGGTAATGACCTCTTTAAGTGCTTGCAGTGTTGTGGGACCCTGTTTGTACACTAGAACCTTTACGTATCCCCAAAGAAAAAAATTATAAGGCGATAAATCAGGCGAACTCGAGGGCCACGCGATGTCTCCTCGCAAAGGGATAAGATGACTAGGAACTAACTCGCGCAACATTTCAAAAATGGCTCTGAGCACTATGGGACTTAACTTCTAAGGTCATCAGTCCCCTAGAACTTAGAACTACTTAAACCTAACTAACCTAAGAACACCACACACATCCATGTCCGAGGCGGGATTCGAACCTGCGACCGTAGCGGTCGCGCGGTTCCAGACTGTAGCGCCTAGAACCGCTCGGTTACCACGGCCGGAAGCAACATTTCCATAGAACGCCGAGAGTTGTGGAATGTTGCTCCGTCTTACTGAAATCACACTTCTAGATCTTCATGATCTGCAATAAACTAGTTTAGCCTAGGTGGGAGGAAGGTCTCTAGCATTTGACAATAACAGTTTGAAATAACCGTTACCATGTGGCCTCCTTCTTCTAAAAAAATAAGGTCCCCACACAAGAAATTCAGCAACACAGCACCAAAGTTTCACATGAGGGCCAGGTAGTGGTCGCTGAAGAATTTGAAGACGATTTTTAACCAATCAATTAGTTAATTACAACTAATTAATTGTTATTATATCAACTGATAATTAATTAATGCTAATGAGTGCCATGTGAGTCGCAATACAAATATTAAGTATCACAACGGTGCATATAATTGAATAATTATGTAGTAATGACACCATTATGCCATAATGAAGCATTATGTATCACCATAGATAACAGTAGAGGTCGTATGAATATAATTTATCTTCAAACTATGATACATATCAGGTTTTCCGACGAAATATTATTAACTGCCGCAGAAACTGTATTATAATAACCATCAATTCCGTATCGCAAAAGTGATGGTTGCACTGGGTATAATTACGATACTGCTTCATCAAAGCTAAGTCAGGTGACACAAAAGTACAAAAGTAAGTAGTACACATGCAGCCTGCAGTAGTGAAATTGGATATAATAGGCAACTGATAGTTCCCATGTTGCATTGATCACTTAAGAAGCACGTTGTACAGGACGCAACGTAATTAAATTAAACATGACATGAGAAACACAGATACTTATACTAAATTGGTTAATGTGTGTCTGAAAGTGCTCAGGTCTATACAGGACTACATATAAACAGACGGTTGAACTGAATGAAATATCCACACACAACCACTAGTATATACACGTTGAACACGTGTCATAAGCTGAGCAATAGTAAAACCTTAGATTTCATGGCAAGTAGTCAGACTTCTTTAAACGAATAAATAAATATATGCATGGAGTGAATAACTTGGCTGTAAATATGATTCATAGTTAATTACGGTACTGCATGTTCTACAAAGAAATCGTGCATCAGCAAATGCAGTTACCCCACAGGAGCACGTGTGTGTCACACATAGGTCGCTTATCATTTAAGAATTGTTACATAAAAGAAAAAAGTAACTAATTCGGTGCATGGTGTGCAATCTACGTAGACAAAAAGTTTACAGATTTGTTCATACTGTAACACCAATATCGATTGTAAGTAGTTTATACAGTGCAATGATGCTTATGTAACTATGAAGTGGTTGTTTTTTACTAGTTAAAGTCTTTGAATTGTCAGAGGGAAGTTGAAATTTGTAATGTACTTATTGTAAAAACCTTAATAATGTTTAAAAGTAATGAAAATCTGTAAAATATGAATGTTAAGAAAGAGAAATGTGTATTTAAAAAACTGGTACATGCTTAGGGATCTTGTACCGTATACAAAAAAAGG